>NC_138303.1:18150000-18175000 GCF_965601325.2 Salmo salar | reverse complement strand
CACACACAGCCTGTGGTGAGAACAAGGATGGATGGGCCATGGCTGACTGGCACTGTTATTTACTACTCTGAAACAGAATACATTTTATACTGCTGGGATCTCTTGATTGGGCCAATACTGACTGTGAATTTATCATTTTGCCCACCTGTGAGGTCTTGTTGTCGTGACATTGGCTGCCATTGCCTTGCACGCAAAAAAAAAGGGCTCATACCTGAAACGTTCGTGTTGCAATAAAATGTACTTTTATTTACCAGAGTCCTGTCCTATTTCTGTTCTTAACAAGGATGATTGGGCCACGGCTGACTGATAATGTTATTTACTACTCTGAAGCAGAAATACATTTTATACTACCATAGAGGAAGGGTTGGGGGAAAGCCTTAGTTACTGGCTAACCTCGCGTTACAGGCTAACCCCGAGTTACAGCCTAACCCCGAGTTACAGGCTAACCTCGAGTTACAGCCTTACCCCGAGTTACAGGCTAACCCCGAGTTACTGGCTAACCCCGAGTTACAGGCTAACCTCGAGTTACAGCCTAACCCCGAGTTACAGGCTAACCCCAAGTTACAGGCTAACCCCGAGTTACAGGCTAACCCCGAGTTACAGCCTAACCCCGAGTTACAGGCTAACCCCCAGTTACAGGCTAACCTCGAGTTACAGCCTAACCTCGAGTTACAGCATAAGCCCGAGTTACAGGCTAACCCCGAGTTACAGGCTAACCACGAGTTACAGGCTAACCACGAGTTACAGCCTAACCCCGAGTTATAGGCTAACCCCAGGTTACAGGCTAACCCCGAGTTATAGGCTAACCACTAGTTCAAGGCTAACCCCTAGTTACAGGCTAACCCCTAGCTATAGGTTAACCCCTAGCATAGGCTAACCCCGAGTTACAGCCTAACCCCAAGTTACAGGCTAACCCCAGGTTACAGGCTAACCCCGAGTTATAGGCTAACCCCTAGCTATAGCCTAACCCCTAGCTATACCCTAACCCCTAGTTAAAGGCTAACCCCTAGATACAGGATAACCCCTAGCTATAGGCTAACCCCTAGCTATAGACTAACCCCTAGCTATAAGCTAACCCCTAGCTATAGGCTAACCCCGAGTTATAGGCTAACCCCTAGCTATAGCCTAACCCCTAGCTATAGCCTAACCCCTAGCTATAGCCTAACCCCTTGCTATAGCCTAACCCCTAGTTAAAGGCTAACCCCTAGATACAGGATAACCCCTAGCTATAGGCTAACCCCTAGCTATAGGCTAACCACTAGTTCAAGGCTAACCCCTAGTTACAGGCTAACCCCTAGCCATAGGCTAACCCCTAGCTATAGGCTATCCACTAGTTACAGGCTAACCCCGAGTTACAGGCAAACCCAAAGTTACAGGCTAACCCCTCGCTATAGGCTAACCCCTAGTTAAAGTCTAACCCCTAGATACAGGATAACCCCTAGCTATAGGCTAACCACTAGCTCAAGCCTAACCCCGAGTTACAGGCTAACCTCGAGTTACAGGCTAAGCCCGAGTTACAGGCTAAGCCCGAGTTAAAGGATAACCCTTAGTTAACAGGATAACCCCGAGCTATAGGCTAACCCCTAGTTACAGGCTAACCCCGAGTTACAGGCTAACCCCGAGTTACAGGCTAACCCCTAGTTAAAGGCTAACCCCTAGTTAAAGGATAACCCCTAGTTAAAGGCTAACCCCTAGTTATAGGCTAACCCCTAGCTATAGGCTAACCACTAGTTATAGGCTAACTACAGGCTAAACATTAGTTATAGGCTAACCACTAGTTACAGGCTAACCACTAGTTACAGACTAACCCCTAGTTAAAGGCTAACCCCTAGTTACAGGATAACCCTGAGTTATAGGCTAACCCCTAGTTATAGGCTAACTACAGGCTAACCACTAGTTACAGGCTAATCCCTAGTTAAAGGCTAACAACAGGCTAACACTGTGGTAGCTGTGCTCCATAAGAAACAGGATCAGTTGTGACAGCAGATGGCTCTCCCAGAACCTGGCCAGGTTGTGTGTTTTCACTCCCCTAATAAAATATACAACCCACTTACTCTGCTCACCCCATCTCCCACACCACCCGCAGACCATAGGGAGGGAAGAAACAGCTAATTGAAAGAGTATGTATCAGTTTTAGAGCAACAAGAGGAGAAAATATGAGGGGACAAAAATCAACAAATCTGCCAAAACTAGCCAAATGTTTAGAGTGGGAGCTGGGACGGGGAGAGATGGGGGGTGTACCTCAGAGATGAGCAGGACCAGACGGTCTGAACATTCCAACAGAGAGAGGGGGGGGGCGGGGGGTTGGAGAGTGGTGAAGGCATAGCGAGAGTTATAGAAAGGGACTGTCTAACACAGTGAATCACATCTGAGAATGTTGGGAGAAATAAGTAAACATTGATGTGAGGGAGACCCAGGATAAAGGATGTTAATGATGATGATGTCACAGGCAGGTAAGGCGGCCTTGTTCTGCAAGCCAATGAGGACATGTGTCATGCAGTGATTCCTATTGGGCAGTTCTGACAGTGAAGAATCTGATTGGCTCTAAGCCAACAGTCAAGCAGACCAGGGTTGCGTTCAGGGAGGTGCAGTGTATTGAACGTCGCAGATAGAAATGCCATGACTAGATCTGACATGATCTCCTACTCCAGTACACCCAACAGCACACATTTTTGTTGTAGCCCCGTTCAAACACCTGATTCAAATTGTCAAGAGCTTGATGATTAGTTGACTAGTTGAATCAGGTGTGCTTGTCTGGGTCCAAGACAAAAATATGTACTGTTGGGGGTACTCTAAGACCAGGGATGGGAAACACTCTAAGACCAGGGAAGGGAAACACTCGAGGACCGGGGTTGGGAAACACTCGAGGACCGGGGTTGGGAAACACTCGAGGACCGGGGTTGGGAAACACTCGAGGACCGGGGTTGGGAAACACTCGAGGACCGGGGTTGGGAAACACTCGAGGACCGGGGTTGGGAAACACTCGAGGACCGGGGTTGGGAAACACTACTCTTACTCTATGTCAGAAAGGCATGTCTGTTTTATAAATCCTATTTCTATCTGGATGTTCAGCAACATTGTTCCCTGAGGTTAACAGGGGAGCTTTTGTTCTCCAACGTCCCCTATAGTCAGGAAGCAAGACTGGCAGGGTCTCTCCTGTAGTCAGGAAGCAAGACTGGCAGGGTCTCCCCTATAGTCAGGAAGCAAGACTGGCAGGGTCTCTCCTGTAGTCAGGAAGCAAGACTGGCAGGGTATCTCCTGTAGTCAGGAAGCAAGACTGGCAGGGTATCTCCTATAGTCAGGAAGCAAGACTGGCAGGGTCTCCCCTATAGTCAGGAAGCAAGACTGGCAGGGTCTCTCCTGTAGTCAGGAAGCAAGACTGGCAGGGTCTCCCCTATAGTCAGGAAGCAAGACTGGCAGGGTCTCTCCTGTAGTCAGGAAGCAAGACTGGCAGGGTCTCCCCTATAGTCAGGAAGCAAGACTGGCAGGGTCTCTCCTGTAGTCAGGAAGCAAGACTGGCAGGGTCTCTCCTATAGTCAGGAAGCAAGACTGGCAGGGTCTCTCCTATAGTCAGGAAGCAAGACTGACAGGGTCTCTCCTGTAGTCAGGAAGCAAGACTGGCAGGGTCTCTCCTGTAGTCAGGAAGCAAGGAGGAATGCCTTACCACACACTCACACCAATCCCCCCACCCACACACACACACACACAGCAGAGCTGGATTGTTTAAGCTCCCTGTCACTGTGAATATGTGAGGGTCACTGTGAAAATGTGAGGGTCACTGTGAATATGTACCTCTACTCACACTACTGTAGCACTAGGCAGACACACACACAACCACACACACACACAAAGGCAGGCAGAGCGCAAAATGAGAGCGCTAAGGCTTTAGTGTAAAGATAGAGAGGGATATTGCTCATCTCTATCTAAAAACTCCCTCTCTCTCCCTCCTCAACACCCATCTTCTGAATCAACCACTGTACTGTAGTTGACAAGTTCCATTCCCGTCCTCTGCCCCATTTCCCTTCATTTTGAACTAGCGGCTTCATAGTGAAAAGCTGTCAGGCAAATCCAGGGCCACCTCTAAACTCTAAAGCCCCTCTCTTGTCCCCCTTCAGTTGAAACCTAGGGATTGTAACATAAAACAAACCCTCACTCAAGTGCTCTTCTGCACTCTACTTCTCTCTATATATTAACCATCCAGCACGGTCTCTCTCTCTCTCTCTCTCAATTCAATTAAATGCAAAATTCAAAGAGGCTTTATTGGCATGGGAAATATATGTTTGCAATGCCAAAGCAAGTGAAATAAACAATTAACAAAAGTGAGAAGAAACAAAAAACATTTAAAAAAAATGTACAGTAAAGATGATTCAAATGTTACAATGTCTTTAACTTTGTGCAAATAGTTGTAGTAGGAATAGTAGGGGAAGATAGTAGAGGAAGATAGTAGGGGAAGATAGTAGGGGAAGACAGTAGGGGAAGATAGTAGGGGAAGACAGTAGGGGAAGACAGTAGGGGAAGATAGTAGGGGAAGATAGTAGGGGAAGATAGTAGGGGAAGATAGTAGGGGAAGACAAGTAACCAGATACATATGGGTTGTATTTACAATGTTGTTTGTGTTCCACTGGTTGCCCTGTTTCCTGGCAATGGGTCACAAATCTTGCTGCTGTAAATGCACATTGAGGTATTTTACCTAAAAGATATGGGAGCTTGTCAATATTTGATTTATTTTTATAATATTTTTGGGTCCTTGTAATCTGAGGGGAATATGTGTCTCTAATATGGTCATACATTTGTTAGGAGGTTAGGAAGTGCAGCTCAGTTTCCGCCTAATTTTGTGGGATGTGGGCACATAGCCTGTCTTCTCTTGAGAGCCAGGTCTGACTATGGCGGCTTCTCTCAATAGCAACGTTATGCTCACTATGTTCATGAGTCTGTACATTGTACATTTTTACCTCAGTTTTCTATCAGTGACAACGGTCAGATAGTATGTCACCATGTACTGTATGTTTAGGGCCAAATAGGATTTAAGTTTGCTTTGAGATTTTGTAATGTTTTCCCAATAGGTAAAATTGTCATTGTGTTTGGTTATAATTTGGCTGGGAAAGATTGTCTAAGACCTCAGGACGAGCTGGATGAGGGGACTTTTCTCTATGTTCATCTCTTGGTATTTCAGGGTTTTGTAGTAGTGGGAGAGAGGGTTGCTTGTTTTTAGGTGGTTGCAGAATTTGATGGCTTAATTTGGGATGTTAATTATTAATGGATATTGGCCTAATTCTGCCCTGTGTGCATTATTTGGGGCTTTTCTCTGTACACTAAGAATATTTTTTTTATATTTCTGCATGCAAGATTTAAATGGGATGTTTTTCCAATTTTTTATAATCTTGATTGGTTAGCAGATCCCACGCTTCACTTCCATATAGGGCAATTGGTCCAATTGTAGATTTGAATATTTTGAGCCAGGTTCTAATTGGTATGTCAACTTGAATTTGTCTTTTGATAGCATAAAAATACATTCTTGCTTTCTCTTTCAGTTCATGGACAGTTAATCTCTCTCTCTCTCTCCTCTCTCTCTGTCTTTCTCGTACAAACTGGGAGCAGTGGCATGCCACTGGTAGGCCTGTAATAGATGTTCTATACCAGGTCATTGCTAGCATGGAATGTAATGGGTCATGTTCACTCTGTGTTAGCATTGCATCATCTCTAGGTAGGGAGTTAGCATGCAAGTTGAGTTCCACAGTGCTAACGTAATGCTAACACTACACATCAAACAGAGGAGCGACAGGAACATGGGATAGACTTATACGCCCCTTACACCTCTCTCCCTCTCTCTCTCAACTAACCACAGGAGGACAGCATGGCATCACCTCCGCCCAGAACATCTCTAACTATCATTCTGTTGTTAATTTATTCTCTATCTCTACTCATGGCCAGATATTAAGTTCAACAAGGTTACGCAAACACTTTGAAACGGTTTAAATATTACCCTCAACCCTTCAATTACCCTGCCACGCTTTCATCTCTTGCAATTTTTCCACTCTTTCCTCTCTCTGCAGTGTACAGTCATGCCACAGCACCAGAACATGTTAGTGTTGGGGGCAGAGAGTACAGAGACACAGCACATTGAGTGTGTTTTCTCTCAGTTCCAAATAGAGTCCCAGGCGGTTGACTGCTGGTCAACCACAGACTACATGCGGTCGAGTGGGAGTTGACCACTCTCTCACTACACACACGTTCTTTTTGCAAAAATATATTCTTCCGTTTCCTGGATAGCACCACCGTAACAACAGGAGTGTTTAAAACGGTTGTGTGTGTGTGTTTAAACTCGTCTGAGCTGAGAGGACAGAACATTGACCACATCGACAATTACAATTCATGTGGTTTACTGGGGTCTGGATTTTGCTCAGTGTGTGTATGTGTGTGTTTGTGTGTATGCGTATGTGTATTTGAATGTGTGTGTGTGTGTGTGTGTGTGTGTGTGTGTGTGTGTGTGTGTGTGTGTGTGTGTGTGTGTGTGTGTGTGTGTGTGTGTGTGTGTGTGTGTGTGTGTGTGTTTGGCCATGTCACTCTTCTAATTCTAGCTTTACTTGGATCAATGCTGGTAGATTCCCGTCAGTGTTGGACATGTTAAGAGGACAAATAGGGTCAGGGATTAAGTCATCCTATATCTTCTAGACCAATCACATTCAGCTCCTAAAACAAACAGGGCCCATCAATCAAAATCCTATTACGTTTCACTCTGAATGTTCAGGGTGACACGGCACCATCTACTTGTTTTTCTTTGTGTGTGCATGCTCATATAGTACCAGTCAAAAGTTTGGACCCACCTACTCATTCAAGGGTTTTTCTTTATTTTTACTATTTTCTACATTGTAGTAAAGACATCAGAACTATGAAATAACACATATGGAATCATTTAGTATGCAAAAAAGTGTATTTAATATTTGAGATTCTTCAAAGTAGCCACCCTTTGCCTTGATTACAGCTTTGCACACTCTTGCCATTCTCTCAACCTGCTTCACGAGGTAGTCACCTGGAATGCATTTCAATTAACAGGTGTGCCTTGTTAAAACCTCTTAAGGATCGGACTCTTTTTTTCAGTTTTTGCCTAAAATGACCTACCCCAATCTAACTGCCTGTAGTTCAGGACCTGAAGCAAGGATATGCATAATCTTGATACCATTTGAAAAGATACACTTTGAAGTTTGTGGAAATGTGAAATTAATGTAGGATAATAAAACACATTAGATATGGTAAAAGATAATACAAAGAAAAAAACGTGTTTTTATTTTTTTATACCATCATCTTTGAAATGCAAGAGAAAGGCCATAATGTATTATTCCAGCCCAGGCGCAATTTTCATTTCAGCAACTAGATGGCAGCAGTGTATGTGAAACATTTTAGACTGATCCAATGAACCATTGCATATGTGCCCAAATGTGCCTAATTGGTTTATTAATACATTTTCAAGTTCATAATTGTGCACAGAGGAGACTGCGTGAATCAGGCCTTCATGGTCGAATTGCTGCAACAACAAAAAAACACTATTAAATGACATCAATAAGAAGAAGAGACTTGCTTGGGACAAGAAACACGAGCAATGGATATTAGACTGGTGGAAATCTGTCCTGACTCCTGATGAGTCCAAATTTTAGATTTCTGTGAGACGCAGAGTAGGCGAATGGATGATGTGTAGTTCCCACCGTGAAGCATGGAGGAGGTGCTGTGATGGTGCTTTGCTGGTGACACCGTCAGTGTTCAAGGCACACTTAACCAGCATGGCTACCACAGCATTTTTCTGTGATATGCCATCCCATCTGGTTTGCGCTTAGTGGGACTATCATTTGATTTTCAACAGGACAATGACCCAACACACCTCCAGGCTGTGTAAGGGCTATTTTACCAAGCAGGAGAGTGATGGAGTGCTGCCTCAAATGATCTGGCCTCCACAATCACCAGACCTCAACCCAATTGAGATGGTTTGGGATGAGTCAGACCACAGAGTAAAGGAAAAGCAGCCAACAAGTGCTCAGCATATGTGGGAACTCCTTCAAGACTGTTGGAAAAGCATTCCAGGTGAAGCTGATTAAGAGAATGCCAAGAGTGTGCAAAGCAGTCATCAAGGCAAAGGGTGGCTACTTTGAACAATCTCAAATATAAAATATATTTTGATTTGTTTAACACTTTTTTGGTTACTACATGATTCCATATGTGTTATTTCATAGTTTTGATGTCAACTATTATTCTACAATGTAGAAAATAGTAAAAATAAAGAAAAACCCTGGAATGAGTAGGTGTGTCCAAACATTTGACTGGTACTGTCTGTCTGTCTGTCTGTCTGTCTGTCTGTCTGTCTGTCTGTCTGTCTGTCTGTCTGTCTGTCTGTCTGTCTGTCTGTCTGTCTGTCTGTCTGTCTGTCTGTCTGTCTGTGATTCCGACCTCTGGTTCATAATTATTTTTCATTCGAAGGTCGTTAAAAGGAAAATGTTTACAAATGTTCTCTGTTAACATCCATATCTCCTTACCATGCAATGGCACACAACAGGAAACTGCCAGGTTAATGCCTGTACTTTACTGTTCACTGAACATTAAACCCAATACCCACCACACACACACACAAATACACACACACAAATACATAAATACACACACACACAAATACACAGAAGCTGGTGAAGGTACTGATTACATTAGCAGGCAGGGTAGTGTTTTTAGATAGATCAGTGTGAATCTTTGGATCAAAGCAGAACATGATTACTACCTGGCATTCTGATGAAACTCTATCATTTGCCAGTCAATACTCACACATATACATACACCTGACACAGAAAAGATCTCTGCCTTGTACTTAGAGCTCACGACAAACAGCCCATGTCTGCGGATGTCTATCTCCCTCCTCCATCATTGCACGGCTACCCTACTTTTCATTCAGATTTTTCACTCATAAATACAGTCTGATTTGCTGACAGACAGACACACACAAACACACAAACACGTTTGTTTTACTATCCTTGTGGGGACTTAACAATTGATTACCATTCAAAATCATATTTTCCCTAAACCTAACCCTTTAAGCTTAAAATAGCCTTTTCCCTTGTGGGTACTGGCGAAATGTGCCCACAAATTTTCCTTGCTTTACTAACCTTGTGAGGACTTCTGGTAAAACCAAACACACACACACACAGTCCAATTTGCTGACAGGCTCTGATTCTCCCCTTGATAAGAAATATAATTATTCAGAGCGCCTATAGAGATTATATCAGACTTTGCTAAAACAATGTTCTTCTCTCAGGGTTCTCCCCAGGTCCAGTTAGACATGTACCAATGAGATGTGTGTGCCTGCCATGGTTTGACACAGCAGTAAAGAGCATTACGATGTGTTGTTCTGTATTAAACGTTGATGCGATTCATTGACTTTTCTCTTTATTTGAAAACAAATATGCAGTATTGCCGTCTAACAGTGTGTGTGTGTGTGTGTGTGTGTGTGTGTGTGTGTGTGTGTGTGTGTGTGTGTGTGTGTGTGTGTGTGTGTGTGTGTGTGTGTGTGTGTGGTGATGACGTGGGGTAGGTAAAGAGACCATAAACCTAAATAGGTTCCTCATGTACCCCCCCCCACCCACATCTCTGATGTGTGATGTAATATCTTATTAATTAGTCTACAATATCACACCTGGCAAACACAACAACAGTTCAGTCAACTCCACTACTCCTGGCAGTGTTGGTTAAATTCAATAACTTTAGGGTTCAATCCAATATAACCTGAACCTGAATTAGGTAGCTCTTTTCCCCATGGTCAAATCAAGTGACGGACTAGTTTTGAGCTCTGAAAGGAAAAAGTGGAAGGATGAAAGGTATTAAACTTCTTTGTTGATCTGCTGTATATTCCAGCACACTGTGATGTTCTGATTCTACTATGATAATGTGAGCCAGCCCGAGCCCCCTACTCCTCTCTCTCCTTCCCTCTCTCCTTCCCTCTCTCCCCCCTCTCTCCCCCCTCTCTCCCCCCTCTACAGGAGATGTTGGTAAAGAACACACAGACCTGGGCCTGTTCTGGCCCTAAGGCCACGGAGTGTGTGTGTGTGTGTGTGTGTGTGTGTGTGTGTGTGTGTGTGTGTGTGTGTAACTCGCTGTCTGGCCCTGGGCATGAGGGAGGTGGGCAGGGGGAACAACTGGAACAGGACATGACACACTAATCATGCTTCCCTTTGACCACTTCCACCTGAAAGACAAAACCATGAACCCTCTAGTGCACACACACACACACACACACACACACACACACACACACACACACACACACACACACGCACACACACACGCACACACACACGCACACACACACACACACACACACACACACACACACACAGGAGGACCTTCAATGGAGCCAAAGAGGTGATGCACGACACCTGGTGAGAGAGAACTCTCCGGAGTGGGAGGAAGAGACAGAGAAGGAGATAGAAAGAGATATCCACTGGTCTTTTATCTTCAGTCATGCAAGCAGACATGCCAGGAAGCAGGTGGAGCTGGTGGGGTGGGCATGTTGGCACGGGAACCATCATCTCTGGGAGGTACAAGTCAGAACATCTAGACACCCTGTGTGTGTGTGTGTGTGCGTGTGTGTGTGTGTGTCTGATTGTGGGTATATCTAAACAGAAGACTTTTCAAAGCAGTTGTACCAGCCAATTCATTACTCAGTGTTATTATTAAGTGTCGTGTTGCAAAAGTGCTCCCCACCAAAAAGAGTTGGACTTGGTTGAGCGCTAACTGCAGTGCTTGGCAGAGGCTCCATTGTGACTGGTTATATGGGGCATGCTCAAACAAAGACTACAGGAGCCACAGGCAATTAGGGCCTACACAGCCTCCTCTCCTCTACCCTACTCCTCTCCTCCTCTACTCCTCTACCACCTCTCCCCTCCTCCTCTACCCCTCCTGTCCCTCTCCTCCTCCACCTCTCCTCTCCTCCACCTCTCCTCTCCTCTCCTTCCCTCCTCTACCTCTCCTCCTCCTCTACCTCTCCATCTCCTCCTTTACCTCTCCTCCTCTACATCTCCTCCTCTACCTCTCCTCTTCTCCTCTACCTCTCCTCCTGACCTCTACCTCTCCTCCCTCTCCTCCTCTACTTTTCCTCCTCATCTACCTCTCCTCCTCATCTACCTCTCCTCCTCCACCTCTATCTCTCCCTCTCCTCTCCTCTCCTCTACCTCTCCTCCTCATCTACCTATCCTCATCTACCTCTCCCCTCCTCCTCATCTACCTCTCCCCTCCTCATCATCTACCTCTCCTCTACTCCACTACCTCTCCTCTACTCCACTACCTCTCCTCTACTCCACTACCTCTCCTCCTCCTCTACCTCTCCTCCTCCTCTACCTCTCCTCCTCTACCTCTCCTCCTCTACCTCTCCTCTCCACCCCTCCTCCTCCTCCTCTCCCCCTCCTCTCCTCTCCCCCTCCTCCTCTACCTCTCCTCTCCACCCCTCCTCCTCTCCTCCTCCTCTACCCCTCCTCCTCTACCTCTCCTCCCCTACCTCTCCACCCCTACTCCTCCTCATCTACCTCTCCTCTCCTCTCCTCACCTCCTCTACCTGTCCTCCTCTACCTACAGTGGGGAGAACAAGTATTTGACACACTGCCGATTTTGCAGGTTTTCCTACTTACAAAGCATGTAGAGGTCTGTAATTTTTTATCATAGGTACACTTCAACTGTGAAAGACGGAATCTACCTCTCCACTACTCATCTACCTCTCCACTACTCATTTACCTCTCCACTACTCATCTACCTCTCCACTACTCATCTACCTCTCCACTACTCATCTACCTCTCCACTACCTCTCTACTACCTCTCTCCTCCTCATCTACCTCTCCTCCTCATCTACCTCTACACTACTCATCTACCTCTCCACTACTCATCTACCTCTCCTCCTCCTCTCATCTACCTCTCCACTACTCATCTACCTCTCCACTACTCATCTACCTCTCCACTACCTCTCTCCTCCTCATCTACCTCTCCTCCTCATCTACCTCTACACTACTCATCTACCTCTCCTCCTCCTCTCATCTACCTCTCATCTACCTCTCCACTACTCATCTACCTCTCCACTACTCATCCACCTCTCCACTACTCATCCACCTCTCCACTACTCATCCACCTCTCCACTACTCATCCACCTCTCCACTACTCATCCACCTCTCCACTACTCATCCACCTCTCCACTACTCATCCACCTCTCCACTACTCATCTACCTCTCCACTCCTCATCTACCTCTCCACTCCTCATCTACCTCTCCACTTCTCATCTACCTCTCCACTACTCATCTAACTCTCCACTCCTCATCTACCTCTCCACTACTCATCTACCTCTCCACTACTCATCTACCTCTCCACTACTCATCTACCTCTCCACTACTCATCTACCTCTCCACTCCTCATCTACCTCTCCACTACTCATCCACCTCTCCACTACTAATCTACCTCTCCACTCCTCATCTACCTCTCCACTACTCATCTACCTCTCCACTACTCATCTACCTCTCCACTACTCATCTACCTCTCCACTCCTCATCATCTACCTCTCCACTACTCATCTACCTCTCCACTACTCATATACCTCTCCACTACTCATCTACCTCTCCACTACTCATCTACCTCTCCACTACTCATCTACCTCTCCACTCCTCATTATCTAGCTCTCCACTACTCATCTACCTCTCCACTACTCATCTACCTCTCCACTACTCATCTACCTCTCCACTCATCTACCTCTCCACTCTCATCTACCTCTCCACTACTCATCTACCTCTCCACTACTCATCTACCTCTCTACTACTCATTTACCTCTCCACTACTCATCTACCTCTCCACTACTCATCTACCTCTCCACTACTCATCTACCTCTCCACTACTCATCTACCTCTCCACTACATCTCCTCCTCATCTACCTCTCTCCTCCTCATCTACCTCTCCACTACTCATCTACCTCTCCACTCCTCATCTACCTCTCCACTACTCATCTACCTCTCCTCTTCATCTACCTCTCCTCTTCATCTACCTCTCCTCTTCATCTACCTCTCCTCTTCATCTACCTCTCCTCCTCATCTACTTCTCCTCCTCATCTTCCTCATCTACCTCTCCACTACTCATCTACCTCTCCACTCATCTCATTCCCCCTGAACCACCCAGAGCTGTAATCTAAGCACTGTATTTTAACAAACCTAATGTAATGGTAAATCTAAGCACTGTATTTTACCAAACCTAATGTAATGGTAAATCTAAGCACTGTATTTTAACAAACCTAATGTAATGGTAAATCTAAGCACTGTATTTTAACAAACCTAATGTAATGGTAAATCTAAGCACTGTATTTTAACAAACCTAATGTAATGGTAAATCTAAGCACTGTATTTTAACAAACCTAATGTAATGGTAAATCTAAGCACTGTATTTTAACAAACCTAATGTAATGGTAAATCTAAGCACTGTATTTTAACAAACCTAATGTAATGGTAAATCTAAGCACTGTATTTTACACCAACACGGCTAAGCCTGTACCACCTGTGGTAAATCTAAGCACTGTATTTTAACAAACCTAATGTAATGGTAAATCTAAGCACTGTATTTTAACAAACCTAACGTAATGGTAAATCTAAGCACCGTATTTTAACAAACCTAATGTAATGGTAAATCTAAGCACTGTATTTTAACAAACCTAATGTAATGGTAAATCTAAGCACTGTATTTTAACAAACCTAACACATTGGTAAATCTAAGCACTGTATTTTAACAAACCTAATGTAATGGTAAATCTAAGCACTGTATTTTAACAAACCTAACACATAGGTAAATCTAAGCGCTGGCAGTAGCGCTATAGGTTCAAGTGTGTCAGAAATATTTTTTTGCTATTTTTACTATCACAATTATCGGCACATTTGCTGGCGTTGGCGCGAAAGGGCTCGGTTTTGATGGGTAAACAAGTTGTGGGCGTGTCAAGGCTTAACACCTCACTGACCAATCAGAACGTGCTCCATGGTGAAATATGTGGTTGCTTCAAATGACGTATTTACAGTCTTTTATGTATGGCCTTGGAGTCAGCTCCTATTCAGATGTTAGTCCGTTATAGTTAGTTAAATGGCCTACAGAAACAAAATAACTAAATGTAGACTTATCTTTGCTAAATACGTTAACTTGAACCCATTTGCAGTCCACATCGATAAGTAATTGTATGTCTTCAATAGCATTCATACTGATATAGTGGCTAGGCCTAGTGTAAATTACATCATGGCTGAGCATGTCTATGCCAAACACGGTCAATGAGCAAGATTAAATTCATTATTAATATGACCTAAAAAGAGAACAAATAACAAACAAATAATTCAAATCAAATTTTAAACAATACAACAAGGCCATGTCACACTTACAGGCACCATCATTTCTCCCATTTCTCCCGGGCATATAACATTAAAACAACACACTATGGAGGGTTTTACGCACATCCAAACTTTTCACAGTAGATGGACAAAGAGCCAATATAAAGAGAAAGGGAGAATGTCCACTTAGCGTTATACTGCTGTCAAATAGGCCTATATTTATTCATATAATACGGAACCATCTTACAGATCAGATCGCATCTCCAGAAGTTGCATTGCAAGATCGCTACGGACATTGTCACCATAAAACCAGGAAGGTGAATCATTCTAATAAGTTTTGTTGAAATAAAATGTAACGAAAAAAAAGCAACAACAATACGTATAAAATGTAATGATATCATAAAATCTCCAGGATAAAAAAGACAGACATTGCTGTTGAACCAGCCTTCATTATAGGAGGCCTAAGGAAGGGCTTGGGTTTGGAACATATGAAATAGAAAACAAGCCATTTTTACAGGATACAGATAACTTCTAAATAGGAAGTTCACCGATATTCACTGGGGTACTCATCTCTCATTTCATGATGGGCATGGACACGTAGCCTACACCATAGAGGGGTTTTACGCACTTCCAAAACAGGACCTGCATGGCTAAAATAATGTGGTCCTGCCTACAATGCATAGATAAAAATGGAATGTCAGCTCAGCTATTTGAATAAAGCTTTAGTGATTAAGATTAATTTCCAAGCGGTCTCAGGTGCAAAACCCTTTATTGACAGTCTTGACTACTTCGCGATTGCATTGGGGAGACAAAAAAAGTCCTTCACTGAGAGGATGCTATGCTTGTTTTTTAATCAAATAAAACGAAATGGGGGAAAAAATATTGTTTTTTAAGTTGGATAGGCTGGATAGGCTGTGTTTCTGCTGACCAAATTCATGCCATAACCAACTGTGTTGGTTACCAGTTTTTGGTTGGTCTTAAATATCCTTATCAGTCCTGCCTGAAATTAGAACTTTGGATCATGTTTTTAAATATTTCCATCCCCTCCATTTGAGAGCAAGCGAGATGATATAAGACAGGTAAATTGCCAAACCTGGCATTAGGGCTGGAAAATACCAGTGTGCCAGTTTTTATATAACTAAATTGCAAACTGAGGTGCGTTTGACAATAGCGCTGCCTTCACAGCAGCTGAACATCGAGCCCCCTGACTCTCCAAGATGGGACTCCGGGCATGCTAATGTTCAAAATGGAATTGAAAATAAAGATAGTGTAATTAATTGAAGATATCCAGATCTTAATAGTGGTGGTGAGGTTTTGGGATTGAGTATGAGTAAACATATAGAGAGGCTGGATAGAAATTCACACGGACACTTTTCTGAATGTTCCAGAATGTTCACAACACACAGCAGGGTGTTAACATCTGAGCCAGTTGTCACCTACCTCAGCAGTAGCATGGTGCTAACCTCTGGGCCAGATGTCACTACCTCAGCAGTAGCATGGTGCTAACCTCTGGGCCAGATGTCACCTACCTCAGCAGTAGCATGGTGCTAACCTCTGGGCCAGATGTAACCTACCTCAGCAGTAGCATGGTGCTAACCTCTGGGTCAGATGTCACCTACCTCAGCAGTAGCATGGTGCTAACCTCTGGGCCAGATGTCACCTACCTCAGCAGTAGCATGGTGCTAACCTCTGGGCCAGATGTCACCTACCTCAGCAGTAGCATGGTGCTAACCTCTGGGCCAGATGTCACCTACCTCAGCAGTAGCATGGTGCTAACCTCTGGGCCAGATGTCACTACCTCAGCAGTAGCATGGTGCTAACCTCTGGGCCAGATGTCACCTACCTCAGCAGTAGCATGGTGCTAACCTCTGGGCCAGATGTAACCTACCTAGCATGGTGCTAACCTCTGGGTCAGATGTCACCTACCTCAGCAGTAGCATGGTGCTAACCTCTGGGCCAGATGTCACCTACCTCAGCAGTAGCATGGTGCTAACCTCTGGGCCAGATGTCACCTACCTCAGCAGTAGCATGGTGCTAACCTCTGGGCCAGATGTCACCTACCTCAGCAGTAGCATGGTGCTAACCTCTGGGACACTGCTGACTTGGGTGATATTAGCAGACGTCAACACTCAGTGGATTCAACAACATGATTACATTACAGACCGGGGTGGGCCGCAAGGCATTCTCACTGTCTGTCTACTCTATTTTATTCTACAAACCAGGAAGTGAAGTCTTGATTGAAATCTTGATTCATTGACTTAAACTAGGAGCATGATCTATACCCAGCATTCTATTGCAGTAGTGAGCTTTTGTCTTAACCAGACAACTTACTACAGTGAGGGAAACAAGTGTTTGATCCCCTGCTGATTTTGTATGTTTGCCCACTGACAAAGAAATGACCAGTCTATAATTTTAATGGTAGGTTTATTTGAACAGTGAGAGACAGAATAATAACAAAAAAATCCTGAAAAAAGAATGTCAAAGATGTTATAAATTGATTTGCATTTTAATGAGGGAAATAAGTATTTGACCCCCTCTGCAAAACATGACTTAGTACTTGGTGGCAAAACCCTTGTTGGCAATCACAGAGGTCAGATGTTTCTTGTAGTTGGCCACCCGGTTTGCACACATCTCAGGAGGGATTTTGTCCCACTCCTCTTTGCAGATCTTCTCCAAATCATTAAGGTTTCGAGGCTGACGTTTGGCAACTCGAACCTTCAGCTCCCTCCACAGATTTTCTATGGGATTAAGGTCTGGAGACTGGCTAGGCCACTCCAGGACCTTAATGTGCTTCTTCTTGAGCCACTCCTTTGTTGCCTTGGCCGTGTGCTTTGGGTCATTGTCATGCTGGAATACCCATCCACGACCCATTTTCAATGCCCTGGCTGAGGGAAGGAGGTTCTCACCCAAGATTTGACGGTACATGGCCCCGTCCATCGTCCCTTTGATGCGGTGAAGTTGTCCTGTCCCCTTAGCAGAAAAACACCCCCAAAGCATAATGTTTCCACCTCCATGTTTGACGGTGGGGATGGTGTTCTTGGGGTCATAGGCAGCATTCCTCCTCCTCCTAATACGGCGAGTAGAGTTGATGCCAAAGAGCTCCATTTTGGTCTCATCTGACCACAACACTTTCACCCAGTTGTCCTCTGAATCATTCAGATGTTCATTGGCAAACTTCAGACGGGCATGTATATGTGCTTTCTTGAGCAGGGGGACCTTGCGGGCGCTGCAGGATTTCAGTCCTTCACGGCGTAGTGTGTTACCAATTGTTTTCTTGGTGACTATGGTCCCAGCTGCCTTGAGATAATTGACAAGATCCTCCCGTGTAGTTCTGGGCTGATTCCTCACCGTTCTCATGATCATTGCAACTCTACGAGGTGAGATCTTGCATGGAGCCCCAGGCCGAGGGAGATTGACAGTTCTTTTGTGTTTCTTCCATTTGCGAATAATCGCACCAACTGTTGTCACCTTCTCACCAAGCTGCTTGGCAATGGTCTTGTAGCCCATTCCAGCCTTGTGTAGGTCTACAATCTTGTCCCTGACATCCTTGGAGAGCTCTTTGGTCTTGGCCATGGTGGAGAGTTTGGAATCTGATTGATTGATTGCTTCTGTGGACAGGTGTCTTTTATACAGGTAACAAACTGAGATTAGGAGCACTCCCTTTAAGAGTATGCTCCTAATCTCAGCTCATTACCTGTATTAAAGACACCTGGGAGCCAGAAATCTTTCTGATTGAGAGGGGGTCAAATACTTTTTTCCCTCATTAAAATGCAAATCAATTTATAACATTTTTGACATGCGTTTTTCAGGATTTTTTTGTTGTTATTCTGTCTCTCACTGTTCAAATAAACCTACCATTAAAATTATAGACTGTGGTTACAATCCACAAAAGACTAATGTTTTCTGTTTAAAATCATAATATCACTGTACCCTCTCTCTCTCCCTCTCTCTCTCTCTCTCTCTCTCTCCCTCTCTCTCTCCCTCTTTCTCTCCCTCTTTCTCTGTCGTGCTATTGTGGGCTTTAGTCACTAAACACTTCATAAGAGAAAAGTCTCTTTCTGCAAACAGATGGAGGGAGAGAGTGTGTGTGTATATGTGTTGGTTGGTGTGTGTTGGTTGGTGTGTCTGTGTCCGTGCTTGCGTACGTGCCTGAGTGTGTGTGCGTGCCTGAGTGTGTGTGTGTGGAAAGGGAGACCATGTCAGTACCAGTTGTGTACTAATAAAGCTAATGATTCCCATCTGGTTAGACGGCTGATTCCAGCATTCCTGTCTTTTCATGTCACTCTGTTACTAGCCCATTACTCCAGCCAAGTGAGTGTGTCTGTGTATGTCTGTGTGTGTGTGGAAGTGTGTGTGGGTGTAGGTGTGTGCATGCCTGTGTATGTGCGTGTTTGTGTGTCATGCTGTTACAAGACCATTACTCTGACCAAGTCTGCCTCTGGGAACCCTGATAGGAATGAGTGAAATGCCTATCAAAGTAAGATGAGACGGATAAAGCTTCAAGTAGAGTGTGTGTGTGTGTGTGTGTGTGTGTGTGTGTGTGTGTGTGTGTGTGTGTGTGTGTGAGGGCTGTAATTCTTCTTTGCTGCTACTTTAATTGAATCAGTGACTGACGACTCAGAACCAGGTGCCCCAGTAGTATGGGTGTATACTAGACAGACAAGACTTCAACATTGATACTAAGCAGCTGAACCAGGCTGTCTCTCTGCAACACCACCTGAACACATATGTCAATCTTCAGTGATATTGTGTGTGTGTGCAATGAATATATTAAACATTAGGAACACCTTCTCCCCTCAGAACAGACTCATTTTGTCGGGGCATGGACTCTACAAGGTGATACACACGGAAAACTGTTGAGTGTGAAAAACTCAGCAGCATTGCAGTTCTTGACACAAACCGGTGCGCCTGGCACCTACTACCATACCCCATTCAAAGGCACGCTCTGAATGGCATACAGACACAATCCATGTCTCGAATGTCTCAAGGCTTAAAAATCCTTCTTTAACATGTCTCCTCCCTTCATCTACACTGATTGAAGTGGATTTAACAAGTGACACAAATAAGTGGATTTAACAAGTGACATCACCTGGTCAGTCTATGTCATGGAAAGAGCAGGTGTTCTTAATGTTTTGTACACTCAGTGTATATGTGTACGCTTGCATGTCTGGGTCTGGATACCTCAGTGAAGTTGGATATATGGGTTAACCTTTTGTAGTTGGCTAGGAGAGCACTCCAGTTACACACACATGTTCTTTATGGGCTAGCTAATGGAGCTGCACTCTTCCTGTGTCTATGATGTGGTTGACTGTTGTTTGATGTGAGCAGGAATCCACCATAGGAGAGTAAAGATAGCTAACTGATGTTATCACATAAAAGCCGTGGAAACAGGAGGAAGACACTCAGCTAGAAGGAACAGGAAGAAGAAGGAAAAAGAGGCAGGCAATCAGCTAGAAGGAACATGAAGAAGACACTCAGCTAGAAGGAACAGGAGGAAGACACTCAGCTAGAAGGAACAGGAAGAAGACACTCAGCTAGAAGGAACAGGAAGAAGACAATCAGCTAGAAGGAACATGAAGAAGACACTCAGCTAGAAGAAACAGAAAGAAGACACTCAGCTAGAAGGAACAGGAAGAAGACACTCAGCTAGAAGGAACAGGAAGAAGACACTCAGCTAGAAGGAACAGGAGGTAGACACTCAGCTAGAAGGAACAGGAAGAAGACACTCAGCTAGAAGGAACAGGAAGAAGACACTCAGCTAGAAGGAACAGGAAGAAGACACTCAGCTAGAAGGAACAGGAAGAAGACACTCAGCTAGAAGGAACAGGAAGAAGACACTCAGCTAGAAGGAATAGGAAGAAGACACTCAGCTAGAAGAAACAGAAAGAAGACACTCAGCTAGAAGGAACAGGAAGAAGACACTCAGCTAGAAGGAACAGGAAGAAGACACTCAGCTAGAAGGAACAGGAAGAAGACACTCAGCTAGAAGGAACAGGAGGAAGACACTCAGCTAGAAGGAACAGGAGGAAGACACTCAGCTAGAAGGAACAGGAAGAAGACACTCAGCTAGAAGGAACAGGAGGAAGACACTCAGCTAGAAGGAACAGGAAGAAGACACTCAGCTAGAAGGAACAGGAAGAAGACACTCAGCTAGAAGGAACAGGAAGAAGACACTCAGCTAGAAGCAACAGGAGGAAGACACTCAGCTAGAAGGAACAGGAAGAAGACACTCAGCTAGAAGGAACAGGAAGAAGACACTCAGCTAGAAGGAACAGGAATAAGAAACTCAGCTAGAAGGAACAAGAGGAAGACACAGCTAGAAGGAACAGGAGGAAGAAGGAACAGGAGGAAGAAACTCAGCTAGAAGGAACAGGAGGAAGACACTCAGCTAGAAGGAATAGGAAGAAGACACTCAGCTAGAAGGAACAGGAGGAAGACACTCAGCTAGAAGGAACAGGAAGAAGAAGGAACAAGAGGAAGACAATCAGCTAGAAGGAACAGGAGGAAGAAGGAACAAGAGGAAGACACTCAGCTAGAAGGAACAGGAAGAAGACACTCAGCTAGAAGGAACAGGAAGAAGACACTCAGCTAGAAGGAACAGGAGGAAGACACTCAGCTAGAAGGAACAGGAGGAAGACACTCAGCTAGAAGGAACAGGAGGAAGACACTCAGCTAGAAGGAACAGGAAGAAGACACTCAGCTAGAAGGAACAGGAAGAAGACACTCAGCTAGAAGGAACAGGAAGAAGACACTCAGCTAGAAGGAACAGGAAGAAGACACTCAGCTAGAAGGAACAGGAGGAAGACACTCAGCTAGAAGGAACAGGAAGAAGACACTCAGCTAGAAGGAACAGGAAGAAGAAGGAACAGGAAGAAGACACTCAGCTAGAAGGAACAGGAAGAAGACACTCAGCTAGAAGGAACAGGAAGAAGACACTCAGCTAAAAGTAACAGGAAGAAGACACTCAGCTAGAAGGAACAGGAAGAAGACACTCAGCTAGAAGGAACAGGAGGAAGACACTCAGCTAGAAGGAACAGGAGGAAGAAACTCAGCTAGAAGGAACAGGAAGAAGACACTCAGCTAGAAGGAACAAGAGGAAGACACTCAGCTAGAAGGAACAGGAAGAAGACACTCAGCTAGAAGGAACAGGAGGAAGACACTCAGCTAGAAGGAACAGGAGGAAGACACTCAGCTAGAAGGAACAGGAGGAAGAAGGAACAGGAATAAGACACTCAGCTAGAAGGAACAGGAAGAAGAAGGAACAGGAGGTAGACACTCAGCTAGAAGGAACAGGAAGAAGACACTCAGCTAGAAGGAACAGGAGGAAGAAGGAACAGGAAGAAGACACTCAGCTAGAAGGAACAGGAAGAAGACACTCAGCTAGAAGGAACAGGAAGAAGACACTCAGCTAGAAGGAACAGGAAGAAGACACTCAGCTAGAAGGAACAGGAAGAAGACACTCAGCTAGAAGGAACAGGAAGAAGACACTCAGCTAGAAGGAACAGGAAGAAGACACTCAGCTAGAAGGAACAGGAAGAAGACACTCAGCTAGAAGGAACAGGAGGAAGAAGGAACAGGAAGAAGACACTCAGCTAGAAGGAACAGGAAGAAGACACTCAGCTAGAAGGAACAGGAAGAAGACACTCAGCTAGAAGGAACAGGAAGAAGACACTCAGCTAGAAGGAACAGGAAGAAGACACTCAGCTAGAAGGAACAGGAAGAAGACACTCAGCTAGAAGGAACAGGAATAAGAAACTCAACTAGAAGGAACAAGAGGAAGACACAGCTAGAAGGAACAGGAGGAAGAAGGAACAGGAGGAAGAAACTCAGCTAGAAGGAACAGGAAGAAGACACTCAGCTAGAAGGAACAGGAGGAAGACACTCAGCTAGAAGGAACAGGAAGAAGACACTCAGCTAGAAGGAACAGGAATAAGAAACTCAGCTAGAAGGAACAAGAGGAAGACACAGCTAGAAGGAACAGGAGGAAGAAGGAACAGGAGGAAGAAACTCAGCTAGAAGGAACAGGAAGAAGACACTCAGCTAGAAGGAACAGGAGGAAGACACTCAGCTAGAAGGAACAGGAAGAAGACACTCAGCTAGAAGGAACAGGAAGAAGACACTCAGCTAGAAGGAACAGGAAGAAGAAGGAACAGGAAGAAGACACTCAGCTAGAAGGAACAGGAGGAAGACACTCAGCTAGAAGTAACAGGAAGAAGACACTCAGCTAGAAGGAACAGGAAGAAGACACTCAGCTAGAAGGAACAGGAAGAAGAAGGAACAGGAAGAAGACACTCAGCTAGAAGGAACAGGAGGAAGACACTCAGCTAGAAGTAACAGGAAGAAGACACTCAGCTAGAAGGAACAGGAAGAAGACACTCAGCTAGAAGGAACAGGAAGAAGACACTCAGCTAGAAGGAACAGGAAGAAGACACTCAGCTAGAAGGAACAGGAAGAAGACACTCAGCTAGAAGGAACAGGAAGAAGACACTCAGCTAGAAGGAACAGGAGGAAGACACTCAGCTAGAAGGAACAGGAGGAAGACACTCAGCTAGAAGGAACAGGAGGAAGACACTCAGCTAGAAGGAACAGGAAGAAGACACTCAGCTAGAAGGAACAGGAGGAAGACACTCAGCTAGAAGGAACAGGAGGAAGAAGGAACAGGAAGAAGACACTCAGCTAGAAGGAACAGGAAGAAGACACTCAGCTAGAAGGAACAGGAAGAAGACACTCAGCTAGAAGGAACAGGAAGAAGACACTCAGCTAGAAGTAACAGGAAGAAGACACTCAGCTAGAAGGAACAGGAGGAAGACACTCAGCTAGAAGGAACAGGAGGAAGACACTCAGCTAGAAGGAACAGGAGGAAGAAGGAACAGGAAGAAGACACTCAGCTAGAAGGAACAGGAAGAAGACACTCAGCTAGAAGGAACAGGAGGAAGACACTCAGCTAGAAGGAACAGGAGGAAGACACTCAGCTAGAAGGAACAGGAGGAAGAAGGAACAGGAAGAAGACACTCAGCTAGAAGGAACAGGAAGAAGACACTCAGCTAGAAGGAACAGGAGGAAGACACTCAGCTAGAAGGAACAGGAGGAAGACACTCAGCTAGAAGGAACAGGAGGAAGAAGGAACAGGAAGAAGACACTCAGCTAGAAGGAACAGGAAGAAGACACTCAGCTAGAAGGAACAGGAAGAAGACACTCAGCTAGAAGGAACAGGAAGAAGACACTCAGCTAGAAGTAACAGGAAGAAGACACTCAGCTAGAAGGAACAGGAAGAAGACACTCAGCTAGAAGGAACAGGAAGAAGACACTCAGCTAGAAGGAACAGGAAGAAGACACTCAGCTAGAAGGAACAGGAGGAAGACACTCAGCTAGAAGGAACAGGAAGAAGACACTCAGCTAGAAGGAACAGGAAGAAGACACTCAGCTAGAAGGAACAGGAGGAAGACACTCAGCTAGAAGTAACAGGAAGAAGACACTCAGCTAGAAGTAACAGGAAGAAGACACTCAGCTAGAAGGAACAGGAAGAAGACACTCAGCTAGAAGGAACAAGAGGAAGACACAGCTAGAAGGAACAGGAGGAAGAAGGAACAGGAGGAAGAAACTCAGCTAGAAGGAACAGGAAGAAGACACTCAGCTAGAAGGAACAGGAGGAAGACACTCAGCTAGAAGGAACAGGAAGAAGACACTCAGCTAGAAGGAACAGGAAGAAGACACTCAGCTAGAAGGAACAGGAAGAAGACACTCAGCTAGAAGGAACAGGAAGAAGACACTCAGCTAGAAGGAACAGGAGGAAGACACTCAGCTAGAAGGAACAAGAGGAAGACACAGCTAGAAGGAACAGGAAGAAGACACTCAGCTAGAAGGAACAGGAAGAAGACACTCAGCTAGAAGGAACAGGAAGAAGACACTCAGCTAGAAGGAACAAGAGGAAGACACTCAGCTAGAAGGAACAGGAGGAAGACACTCAGCTAGAAGGAACAGGAAGAAGACACTCAGCTAGAAGGAACAAGAGGAAGACACAGCTAGAAGGAACAGGAAGAAGACACTCAGCTAGAAGGAACAGGAAGAAGACACTCAGCTAGAAGGAACAGGAGGAAGACACTCAGCTAGAAGGAACAGGAAGAAGACACTCGGCTAGAAGGAACAGGAGGAAGACACTCAGCTAGAAGGAACAGGAAGAAGACACTCAGCTAGAAGGAACAGGAGGAAGACACTCAGCTAGAAGGAACAGGAAGAAGACACTCAGCTAGAAGGAACAGGAGGAAGACACTCAGCTAGAAGGAACAGGAAGAAGACACTCAGCTAGAAGGAACAGGAGGAAGACACTCAGCTAGAAGGAACAGGAAGAAGACACTCAGCTAGAAGGAACAGGAAGAAGACACTCAGCTAGAAGGAACAGGAAGAAGACACTCAGCTAGAAGGAACAGGAAGAAGACACTCAGCTAGAAGGAACAGGAAGAAGACACTCAGCTAGAAGGAACAGGAAGAAGACACTCAGCTAGAAGGAACAGGAGGAAGACACTCAGCTAGAAGAAACAGGAAGAAGAAGGAACAGGAAGAAGACACTCAGCTAGAAGGAACAGGAAGAAGACACTCAGCTAGAAGGAACAGGAAGAAGACACTCAGCTAGAAGGAACAGG
>NC_138303.1:18122500-18145000 GCF_965601325.2 Salmo salar | reverse complement strand
GAGGAGACAGGGGATGACTTATAGCTGGAGAGAGGAGAGAGGAGACAGGGGATGACTTATAGCTGGAGAGAGGAGAGAGGGGATGACTTATAGCTGGAGAGGAGACAGGAGACAGGGGATGACTAATAGCTGGAGAGGAGACAGGAGACAGGGGATGACTTATAGCTGGAGAGAGGAGAGAGGGGATGACTTATAGCTGGAGAGGAGACAGGAGACAGGGGATGACTTATAGCTGGAGAGAGGAGAGAGGAGACAGGGGATGACTTATAGCTGGAGAGAGGAGAGAGGGGATGACTTACAGCTGGAGAGGAGACAGGAGACAGGGGATGACTTACAGCTGGAGAGGAGACAGGAGACAGGGGATGACTTACAGCTGGAGAGAGGAGACAGGAGACAGGGGATGACTAATAGCTGGAGAGGAGAGAGGAGACAGGGGATGACTTATAGCTGGAGAGAGGAGAGAGGAGACAGGGGATGACTTATAGCTGGAGAGAGGAGACAGGGGATGACTTATAGCTGGAGAGAGGAGACAGGGGATGACTTACAGCTGGAGAGAGGAGACAGGAGACAGGGGATGACTTATAGCTGGAGAGAGGAGACAGGGGATGACTTACAGCTGGAGAGAGGAGACAGGAGACAGGGGATGACTTATAGCTGGAGAGAGGAGACAGGAGACAGGGGATGACTTACAGCTGGAGAGAGGAGACAGGAGACAGGGGATGACTTATAGCTGGAGAGAGGAGAGAGGAGACAGGGGATGACTTACAGCTGGAGAGAGGAGACAGGAGACAGGGGATGACTTATAGCTGGAGAGAGCGAGAGAGGAGACAGGGGATGACTAATAGCTGGAGAGAGGAGGCAGGGGATGACTTATAGCTGGAGAGAGGAGACAGGGGATGACTAATAGCTGGAGAGAGGAGACAGGGGATGACTAATAGCTGGAGAGAGGAGACAGGAGACAGGGGATGACTAATAGCTGGAGAGGAGAGAGGAGACAGGGGATGACTAATAGCTGGAGAGGAGACAGGAGACAGGGGATGACTTACAGCTGGAGAGGAGAGAGGAGACAGGGGATGACTAATAGCTGGAGAGGAGACAGGAGACAGGGGATGACTAATAGCTGGAGAGGAGAGAGGAGACAGGGGATGACTAATAGCTGGAGAGGAGACAGGAGACAGGGGATGACTTACAGCTGGAGAGGAGACAGGAGACAGGGGATGACTTACAGCTGGAGAGAGGAGACAGGAGACAGGGGATGACTAATAGCTGGAGAGGAGAGAGGAGACAGGGGATGACTTATAGCTGGAGAGAGGAGAGAGGAGACAGGGGATGACTTATAGCTGGAGAGAGGAGACAGGGGATGACTTATAGCTGGAGAGAGGAGACAGGGGATGACTTACAGCTGGAGAGAGGAGACAGGAGACAGGGGATGACTTATAGCTGGAGAGAGGAGACAGGGGATGACTTACAGCTGGAGAGAGGAGACAGGAGACAGGGGATGACTTATAGCTGGAGAGAGGAGACAGGAGACAGGGGATGACTTACAGCTGGAGAGAGGAGAGAGGAGGCAGGGGATGACTAATAGCTGGAGAGGAGACAGGAGACAGGGGATGACTTACAGCTGGAGAGAGGAGAGAGGAGACAGGGGATGACTAATAGCTGGAGAGGAGACAGGAGACAGGGGATGACTTATAGCTGGAGAGAGGAGACAGGGGATGACTTACAGCTGGAGAGAGGAGACAGGAGACAGGGGATGACTTATAGCTGGAGAGAGGAGACAGGGGATGACTTACAGCTGGAGAGAGGAGACAGGAGACAGGGGATGACTTATAGCTGGAGAGAGGAGACAGGAGACAGGGGATGACTTATAGCTGGAGAGAGGAGACAGGGGATGACTTATAGCTGGAGAGAGGAGACAGGGGATGACTTATAGCTGGAGAGAGGAGACAGGGGATGACTTACAGCTGCAGAGAGGAGACAGGGGATGACTTATAGCTGGAGAGAGGAGACAGGAGACAGGGGATGACTTATAGCTGGAGAGAGGAGACAGGGGATGACTTATAGCTGGAGAGAGGAGACAGGGGATGACTTATAGCTGGAGAGAGGAGACAGGAGACAGGGGATGACTTATAGCTGGAGAGAGGAGACAGGGGATGACTTATAGCTGGAGAGAGGAGACAGGGGATGACTTATAGCTGGAGAGAGGAGACAGGGGATGACTTATAGCTGGAGAGAGGAGACAGGGGATGACTTATAGCTGGAGAGAGGAGACAGGGGATGACTTATAGCTGGAGAGAGGAGACAGGGGATGACTTACAGCTGCAGAGAGGAGACAGGGGATGACTTATAAATAGAGAGGAGATACACATAGCACATCACTAACCTGGGAACAAATACACATAACACATCACTAATCTGGGGACAAATACCCATAACACATCACTAACCTGGGGACAAATACACATAACACATCACTAACCTGGGGACAAATACACATAACACATCACTAACCTGGGGACAAATACACATAACACATCACTAACCTGGGGACAAATACACATAACACATCACTAACCTGGGGACAAATACACATAACACATCACTAACCTGGGGACAAATACACATAACACATCACTAACCTGGGGACAAATACACATAACACATCACTAACCTGGGGACAAATACACATAACACATCACTAACCTGGGGACAAATACACATAACACATCACTAACCTGGGGACAAATACACATAACACATCACTAACCTGGGGACAAATACACATAACACATCACTAACCTGGGGACAAATACACATAACACATCACTAACCTGGGGACAAATACACATAACACATCAAAGACACCATCCCTCTGAAACAACATTAGACACATATGTCAATCTTTCTCCCTCTCACAGTCCCTCTATCCTTCTTCCCCTATCCTCTCGTCACCCCCTCCCCTCTCTCCCTCCGTCCCCAGTCGGCCCAGGGGGTAGACATATAGTCCCAGACAACATCTGAAGACAGCGGTCAGCTCTGTATCCTGACCTGCCCTTTCACAGCCTCAGGGCCCACCTAACCAATTAAACCCCCTGTGCGCACATACACGCACACACACACACACACACACAACACGCACACACACCACCTAATCAATTAGCCAGGAGATTTATATGATGGGGTAAAGTAGGGGGTGGCAGCTTTCCCAGGGCCAATCAGATTGACTTCTATACCAGGGGAATGACACTAATTAGCAGTGTGTGTGTGTGTGTGTGTGTGGAATGACACTAATTAGCAGGGCTACTTCCTCTAGACCATTTCCTGTGATAGTAATTATTAGGTACGTGTGATAAAATCCAGGCCTCTCTCTCTTGCTCTCTCTCCCCCTCCGCCTCCTTCTCTCCCCCTCTGTCTCTCTCTCTCCTCTCTCAATTACATTCAATTCAATTCAAGGGCTTTATTGGCATGGAAAACATATGTTAACATTGCCAAGGCAAGTGAAATAGATTACAAAAGTGAAATAAACCAAAAAATTTACAGTAAACATTACTCACAAAAGTTCCAAAAGAATAATGACATTTCAAATGTCATATTATGTGCAAATAGTTAAAGTACAAAAGGGAAAATAAATAAACATAAATATGGGTTGTATTTACAATGGTGATTGTTCTTCACTGGTTGACCTTTTCTTGTGGCAACAGGTCACAAATCCTGCTGCTGTGATGGCACACTGTGGTATTTCACCCAGGAGATATGGGAGTTTATCAAAATTGGGTTTGTTTTCTAATTCTTTGTGGGTCTGTGTAATCTGAGGGAAATATGTGTCTCTAATATGGTCATACATTGGGCAGGAGGTTAGGAAGTGCAGCTCAGTTTCCACCTCATTTTGTGGGCAGTGTGCACATAGCCTGTCTTCTCTTGAGAGCCAGGTGTGACTACGGCAACTTTTCTCTATAGCAAGGTTATGCTCACTGTGTTTAGGGCAAAATGGCATTCTAGTTTGCTCAGTTTTTTTGTTGATTCTTTCCAACGTGTCAAGTAATTATCTTTTTGTTTTCTCATGATTTGTTTGGGTCTAATTGTGTTGCTGTCCTGGGGCTCTGTGGGGTGTGATTGTGTTTGTGAACAGAGCCCCAGGACCAGCTTGCTTAGGGGACTCTTCTCCAGGTTAATCTCTCTTTAGGTGATGGCTTTGATATGGAAGGTTTGGGAACCGCTTCCTTTTAGGTGGTTGTAGAATTAAACGTCTCTTTTCTGGATTTTGATAATGAGCGGGTATCGACCTAATTCTGCTCTGCATGCATTATTTGGTGTTCTACGTTGTACACGGAGGATATTATTGCAGAATTCTGCATGCAGAGTCTCAATTTGGTGTTTGTCCCATTTTGTGAATTCTTGGTTGGTGAGCAGACCCCAGACCTCACAATCATAAAGGGCAATGGGTTCTGTAACTGAGAAGTATTTTTAGCCAGATCCTAATTGGTATGTTGAATTTTATGTTACTTTTGATGGCATAGAATGCCCTTCTTGCCTTGTATCTCAGATTTTTCACAGCTTTATGGAAGTTACTTGTGGCGCTGATGTTTAGGCCGAGGTATGTATAGTTTTTTGTGTGCTCTAGGGCAACGGTGTCTAGATGGAATTTGCATTAGTGGTCCTGGCAACTGGACCTTTTTTGGAACACCATTACTATTGTCTTACTGAGATTGTCTCTCTCTCTCTCAAACAAGGGGCTAGACCATAAAACCTTTTTCCTGTTCAGTTTTTTAGTGTTGATCATGAGTCTTCATTGTGCCAGGAGGAGGGGCTAGACTAAGGAGGGATGACTAAACGGTGAGATGGTCAGAATGGGATAGAGTGAATGGGATAGAGTGAATGGATAGAGTGAATGGGATAGAGTGAATGGGATAGTGTGAATGGGATAGTGTGAATGGATAGAGTGAATGGGATAGAGTGAATGGGATAGTGTGAATGGGATAGTGTGAATGGGATAGAGTGAATGGGATAGAGTGAATGGGATAGAGTGAATGGGATAGAGTGAATGGGATAGAGTGAATGGGATAGTGTGAATGGGATAGAGTGAATGGAAGAGTGTGAATGGGATAGAGTGAATGTGATAGAGTGAATGGGATAGAGTGAATGGGATAGAGCAAATTGGATAGAGAATGGGATAGTGTGAATGGGATAGTGTGAATGGGATAGTGTGAATGGATAGAGTGAATGGGATAGAGTGAATGGGATAGAGTGAATGTGATAGTGTGAATGGGATAGAGTGAATGGGATAGAGTGAATGGGATAGTGTGAATGGGATAGAGTGAATGGGATAGAGTGAATGGGATAGAGTGAATGGGATAGTGTGAATGGGATAGTGTGAATGGGATAGAGTGAATGGAAGAGTGTGAATGGGATAGAGTGAATGTGATAGAGTGAATGGGATAGAGTGAATGGGATAGAGCAAATTGGATAGAGAATGGGATAGTGTGAATGGGATAGTGTGAATGGGATAGTGTGAATGGATAGAGTGAATGGGATAGAGTGAATGGGATAGAGTGAATGTGATAGTGTGAATGGGATAGAGTGAATGGGATAGAGAATGGGATAGAGTGAATGGAATAGAGAATGGGATAGAGTGAATGGGATAAAGTGAATGGGATAGAGTGAATGGGATAGAGTGAATGGGATAGAGTGAATGGGATGGAGTGAATGGGATAGTGTGAATGGGATAGAGTGTATGGGATAGTGTGAATGGGATAGTGAATGGGATAGTGAATGGGATAGAGTGAATGTGATAGCAACCCTCTCCACATCTCCAGCAACCCTCTCCACATCTCCCGCAACCCTCTCCACATCTCCAGCAACCCTCTCCACATCTCCAGCAACCCTCTCCACATCTCCAGCAACCCTCTCCACATCTCCCGCAACCCTCTCCACATCTCCAGCAACCCTCTCCACATCTCCAGCAACCTCTCCACCTCTCCAGCACCCTCTCCACATCTCCAGCAACCCTCTCCACATCTCCAGCAACCCTCTCCACATCTCCAGCAACCTCTCCACCTCTCCAGCACCCTCTCCACATCTCCAGCACCCTCTCCACATCTCCAGCAACCCTCTCCACATCTCCAGCAACCCTCTCCACATCTCCAGCAACCCTCTCCACATCTCCAGCAACCCTCTCCACATCTCCAGCAACCCTCTCCACATCTCCAGCAACCCTCTCCACAACTCCAGCAACCCTCTCCACATCTCCAGCAACCTCTCCAGTGTGACAATACCTCAGTGTTGTGATAGCAGGGTCTTCTGAATAAGGTAGTTCTCTCCACCAATACACCAATACAAATATGCACGTGGACACACCCACCAGAATCCCCCATTGAGGGACCCATTGATTGGCCTGGTGGAACATGCCATAGTAACACATGAGCAGACAGACATGAGGCCTGCTTTCCCACAAGGAGTGGCTTGGTCACACACACACAGAATTGCGTGCATTAAAAACACAACACACACCTTCATGTCATACACACACCCATGGGGGGTTAGGATAGAGGATGTTGATGTGTGGTCACCCCCCCTGATTGGATCAGGACAGAGAATCCTATACAGATCACGCTCTGTCTGTCTGTCTGTCTGTCTGTCTGTCTGTCTGTCTGTCTGTCTGTCTGTCTGTCTGTCTGTCTGTCTGTCTGTCTGTCTGTCTGCGTGTGTGTCTGCGTGTGTGTGTGTGTGTCTGCGTGTGTGTGTGTGTGTGTGTGTGTGTGTGTGTGTGTGTGTGTGTGTGTGTGTGTGTGTGTGTGTGTGTGTGTGTGTGTGTGTGTGTGTGTGTGTGTGTGTGTGTGTGTGTGTGTGTCTGCGTGTGTGTGTGTGTGTGTGTGTGTGTGCGTGTAAGCCTGAGAGGCCCAGCAGTAATACAGACAGACAAGTCATTTACATGGAAGTGGAGTCAGATGGTTCTACTATGGAGGCCTTGACTCTAACTACTACTCCCTTCCCTCTCTGACACTCTTCCTCCTTACCCTCCTTTTCTCCAGTCCTCTAGGTCCTTTCTCTCCCTATTCTTTTCTCAAGCACACTGTCCTTTTGATCTCTTTGTTGTCTCCCCCATCTTCCTCCTGCTCCTCCTCCTCTCACTCTACCTCTAGTTGTTTACCACAGCACTATTTCACTCAGTTCTTCTTGTTCTCTTTCTGCTCACCTCCTGCTATTCTGTCTCTCCTCTATTTTGCTTTTTCCGCTTACCTTTCTCTCCCTCTAGTTCCACCACTCTTTATTTTTCTCTCTCAGTTGCTTTTTTCTCTACTGAGAAAGGTGAGGTGGTGTTTTAGGTTACAGGACTTAGCAACGGATTTCTAGAACAATTTTTGTGAAGAGCCTCAAACCTCAACCAGTAAATGTATTGTACCCCCTGCACTGCAAGTCAAAGACCTAGAAGTCAGTTTAACCCTGAAAAATGCATGACGTGTCTTTTTTATACACTACTGCCTGGCATGTACTGTATCTGTGAGGGGAGTCTACCAGCTAGTAGGTTTTTGCATTACCCAAACCTTGACCACATGAAAAATACCTACTACCTAAATAGCGGGTTGTCTGTACTGTACTGTAAGTGTTCTGTTCTGTACTGTACTGTAAGTGTTCTGTACTGTAAGTGTTCTGTACTGTACTGTAAGTGTTCTGTACGTGTTCTATACTGTCATGTAAGTGTTCAGTACTGTAAGTGTTCTGTACTGTACTGTAAGTGTCTGTACTGTCCTGTAAGTATTCTGTCCTGTAAGTGTTCTGTACTGTCCTGTAAGTGTTCTGTACTGTCCTGTAAGCGGGCTGAGTGTACTGTACTGCAAGTGTTCTGTACTGTAAGTGGGTTATGTGTACTGTACTGTAAGTGGTTGTGTGTACTGTACTGTAAGCGGGTTGTGTGTACTGTAAGTGTTCTGTACTGTACTGTAAGCGGGTTGTGTATACTGTACTGTAAGTGTTCTGTAAGCGGGTTGTGTGTACTGTACTGTAAGTGTTCTGTACTGTAAGCGGTTGTGTGTACTGTACTGTAAGTGTTCTGTACTGTACTGTAAGCGGGTTGTGTGTACTGTACTGTAAGTGTTCTGTATTGTACTGTAAGTGGGTTGTGTGTACTGTACTGTAAGTGTTCTGTAAGCGGCTTGTGTGTACTGTACTGTAAGTGTTCTGTAAGCGGCTTGTGTGTACTGTACTGTAAGTGTTCTGTACTGTACTGTAAGCGGGTTGTGTGTACTGTACTGTAAGTGTTCTGTAAGCGGCTTGTGTGTACTGTACTGTAAGTGTTCTGTACTGTAAGCGGGTTGTGTATACTGTAAGTGTTCTTTACTGTAAGCAGGTTGTGTGTACTGTACTGTAAGTGTTCTGTACTGTACTGTAAGTTTGTTGTGTGTACTGTAAGTGTTCTGTTCTGTACTGTAAGTGGGTTGTGTGTACTGTACTGTAAGTGTTCTGTAAGCGGCTTGTGTGTACTGTACTGTAAGTGTTCTGTACTGTACTGTAAGCGGGTTGTGTGTACTGTACTGTAAGTGTTCTGTAAGCGGCTTGTGTGTATTGTACTGTAAGTGTTCTGTACTGTAAGTGGGTTGTGTGTACTGTAAGTGTTCTTTACTGTAAGCGGGTTGTGTGTACTGTACTGTAAGTGTTCTGTAAGCGGCTTGTGTGTACTGTACTGTAAGTGTTCTGTACTGTAAGCGGGTTGTGTGTACTGTAAGTGTTCTTTACTGCAAGCGGGTTGTGTGTACTGTACATGTTCTGTACTGTACTGTAAGCGGGTTGTGTGACTGTACTGTAAATGTTCTGTACTGTACTGTAAGCGGGTTATGTGTACTGTACTATAAGTGTTCAGTAAATGGGTTGTGTGTACTGTACTGTAAGTGTTCTGTACTGTAAGCGGGTTGTGTGTACTGTACTGTAAGTGGGTTGTGTGTACTGTAAGTGTTCTGTACTGTACTGTAAGCGGGTTGTGTATACTGTACTGTAAGTGTTCTGTATTGTACTGTAAATGGGTTGTGTGTACTGTAAGTGTTCTGTACTGTACTGTAAGTGGGTTGTGTGTACTGTACTGTAAGTGGTTGTGTGTACTGTACTGTAAGCGGGTTGTGTGTACTGTAAGTGTTCTGTACTGTACTGTAAGCGGGTTGTGTATACTGTACTGTAAGTGTTCTGTAAGCGGGTTGTGTGTACTGTACTGTAAGTGTTCTGTACTGTAAGCGGTTGTGTGTACTGTACTGTAAGTGTTCTGTACTGTACTGTAAGCGGGTTGTGTGTACTGTACTGTAAGTGTTCTGTATTGTACTGTAAATGGGTTGTGTGTACTGTAAGTGTTCTGTACTGTACTGTAAGTGGGTTGTGTGTACTGTACTGTAAGTGTTCTGTAAGCGGCTTGTGTGTACTGTACTGTAAGTGTTCTGTAAGCGGCTTGTGTGTACTGTACTGTAAGTGTTCTGTACTGTACTGTAAGCGGGTTGTGTGTACTGTACTGTAAGTGTTCTGTAAGCGGCTTGTGTGTACTGTACTGTAAGTGTTCTGTACTGTAAGCGGGTTGTGTATACTGTAAGTGTTCTTTACTGTATGCAGGTTGTGTGTACTGTACTGTAAGTGTTCTGTACTGTACTGTAAGTTTGTTGTGTGTACTGTAAGTGTTCTGTTCTGTACTGTAAGTGGGTTGTGTGTACTGTACTGTAAGTGTTCTGTAAGCGGCTTGTGTGTACTGTACTGTAAGTGTTCTGTACTGTACTGTAAGCGGGTTGTGTGTACTGTACTGTAAGTGTTCTGTAAGCGGCTTGTGTGTATTGTACTGTAAGTGTTCTGTACTGTAAGTGGGTTGTGTGTACTGTAAGTGTTCTTTACTGTAAGCGGGTTGTGTGTACTGTACTGTAAGTGTTCTGTAAGCGGCTTGTGTGTACTGTACTGTAAGTGTTCTGTACTGTAAGCGGGTTGTGTGTACTGTAAGTGTTCTTTACTGCAAGCGGGTTGTGTGTACTGTACATGTTCTGTACTGTACTGTAAGCGGGTTGTGTGACTGTACTGTAAATGTTCTGTACTGTACTGTAAGCGGGTTATGTGTACTGTACTATAAGTGTTCAGTAAATGGGTTGTGTGTACTGTACTGTAAGTGTTCTGTACTGTAAGCGGGTTGTGTGTACTGTACTGTAAGTGGGTTGTGTGTACTGTAAGTGTTCTGTACTGTACTGTAAGCGGGTTGTGTATACTGTACTGTAAGTGTTCTGTATTGTACTGTAAATGGGTTGTGTGTACTGTAAGTGTTCTGTACTGTACTGTAAGTGGGTTGTGTGTACTGTACTGTAAGTGTTCTGTAAGCGGCTTGTGTGTACTGTACTGTAAGTGTTCTGTACTGTACTGTAAGCGGGTTGTGTGTACTGTACTGTAAGTGTTCTGTAAGCGGCTTGTGTGTACTGTACTGTAAGTGTTCTGTACTGTAAGCGGGTTGTGTGTACTGTAAGTGTTCTTTACTGTAAGCGGGTTGTGTGTACTGTACTGTAAGTGTTCTGTACTGTACTGTACTGTAAGTTTGTTGTGTGTACTGTAAGTGTTCTGTTCTGTACTGTAAGTGGGTTGTGTGTACTGTACTGTAAGTGGGTTGTGTGTACTGTACTTTAAGTGGGTTGTGTGTACTGTACTGTAAGTGGGTTGTGTATACTGTACTGTAAGTGTTCTGTAAGCGGTTGTGTGTACTGTACTGTAAGTGGGTTGTGTGTACTGTACTTTAAGTGGGTTGTGTGTACTGTACTGTAAGTGGGTTGTGTATACTGTACTGTAAGTGTTCTGTAAGCGGGTTGTGTGTACTGTACTGTAAATGTTCTGTACTGTAAGCGGGTTATGTGTACTGTACTATAAGTGTTCAGTAAGTGGGTTGTGTGTACTGTAGTGTAAGTGTTCTGTACTGTAAGCGGGTTGTGTGTACTGTACTGTAAGTGGGTTGTGTGTACTGTAAGTGTTCTGTACTGTACTGTAAGCGGGTTGTGTATACTGTACTGTAAGTGTTCTGTAAGCGGGTTGTGTGTACTGTACTGTAAGTGTTCTGTACTGTACTGGAAGCGGGTTGTGTGTACTGTACTGTAAGTGTTCTGTAAGTGGGTTGTGTGTACTGTACTGTAAGTGGGTTGTGTGTACTGTACTGTAAGCGGGTTGTGTGTACTGTACTGTAAGTGGGTTGTGTGTACTGTACTGTAAGTGGGTTGTGTGTACTGTACTGTAAGTGTTCTGTAAGTGGGTTGTGTGTACTGTACTGTAAGTGTTCTGTAAGCGGGTTGTGTGTACTGTACTGTAAGTGGGTTGTGTGTACTGTACTGTAAGTGGGTTGTGTGTACTGTACTGTAAGTGGGTTGTGTATACTGTACTGTAAGTGTTCTGTAAGCGGGTTGTGTGTACTGTACTGTAAGTGTTCTGTACTGTACTGGAAGCGGGTTGTGTTTACTGTACTGTAAGTGTTCTGTAAGCGGGTTGTGTGTACTGTACTGTAAGTGGGTTGTGTGTACTGTACTGTAAGTGGGTTGTGTGTACTGTACTGTAATTGGGTTGTGTGTACTGTACTGTAAGTATTCTGTACTGTAAGCGGGTTGTGTGTACTGTAAGTGTTCTGTAATCGAGTTGTGTGTACTGTACTGTATTGTAAGTGGGTTGTGTGTACTGTACGTGTTCTGTACTGTACATGGGTTGTGTGTACTGTACTGTAAGTGTTCTGTACTGTACTGTAAGCGGGTTGGGTGTACTGTACTGTAAGTGTTCTGTACTGTACTGTAAGAGGGTTGTGTGTACTGTAAGTGGTGCAGGGTCAGCTCTTTGTTCACCAACACTCTCCTGCAATTGCTAATAACCCATCCGCAACTGCCCGACTATACAGTGAGCTCCAAAAGTATTGGGACATTGACAATTTTCTTGTTGTTTTGGCTCTGTACTCCAGAACCTTGGATTTGAAATGATACAATGACTATGGGGTTATTAAAGTGCAGACTGTCAGCTTTCATTTGAGGGTATTGTCATCCATATTGAGTGAACCGTTTAGAAATTACAGCACTTTTTGTATATAGTTCCCCATTTTAGGGGACCAAAAGTATTGGGACAAATTCACTTAAGTGTATTAAAGTAGTAAAAAGTTAAGTATTTGGTCCCATATTCCTAGTACGCAATGACTACATTAAGCTTGTGACTCTACAAACTTGTTGGATGCATCTGCTGTTTGTTTGGGTCGTGGTTCAGATTATTTTGTGCTCAATAGAAATTAATGGTAAATCATGTATTGTGTCACTTTGGAGTCACTTTTATTGTAAATAAGAATAGAATATGTTTATAAGCACTTCTACAATAATGTGGATGCTACCATGATTACGGATAATCCTGAATGAATCGTGAATAATGATGAGTGAGAAAGTAACAGAGGTATACATTTCATAACCCCCCAAAATACAAACCTCCCCTGTTATTGTAATGGTGAGAGGTTGGTATGTCTTGGGGGTATGATATTTGTGCATCTGTAGCTTTCTTACTTTCCAACATTTTGGTAGGCTATTTATTAGTCAACTTGTCTATAATTAGATAGATGCAGCTTCTCTTCTGTCATTATATGTTTCCCTAGAAGACAAAATAGACCCTTGCTCACCAGAATAATGTCATAAATCGATAGAATTAATGCTTCAATGTAGCTGACATTGGTAAAGTTTCATATTTTTTTATAATTATTAACCCATCCCTCTTAAGAGGAAACATATCTTGTTGTTTACAGATTTTCTGCTACTGTGTAGCAGAAAAGCTACACGGTCCCGTGTGGTGTTGTAGGTCAGGCCGTGACGAGGGGGTGTTCTAGGCAAATATATTTTTAATATGTGTGGGTTTGAGTGTGGTTCCCAATTAGAGGCAGCTGATTATCATTGTCTCTAATTGGGGATCATACTTAAGGAGTCACTGTTCCCACCTGCATTGTGGGATATTGTTTTTTGTGTTAGTGTGTTGAGCACTGCGACTTCACGTTCGTTGCATGTTTGTTGTTTTCTTAGGTTCACTGTATATTAAAGATGTGGAGCTCAACTCACGCTGCGCCTTGGTCCGTCCTTTCTGACGAGCGTGACAGAATATCCCACCACAAATGGACCAAGCAGCGTGCATTGGAGGAAATAGTGAGTTGGACCTGGGAGGAGATCCTGGGAGGACACGAGACCGTTCCTTGGCGGGAATCGCCAAGGGGCATAGGGGGACAGCGACGATGCCGGGGACCGCGGCCACAGAAACCCCAAGATTTGTTTTGGGGGGGGGCACATGGGGTGGACGGCTGAGCAGCAGAGAGTGCCAGAGCCCGAATGGGAGTCTCTGGAGGAGTTCAATGAGGAGTATGCTGCAGCGCAGGCGTTTGGAAGAGCGTGATACCAGTCCGGCGCCAACTGCGCCGGCTCCACGCACCAGGCCTCCAGCCTTCTCAGCCCGATACGTCCTGTGCCGGTTCCTCGCACTCGCCCTGAAGAGCGGGTCACCAGTCCGCTGCCACAGAAACCCCAAGATTCCTTGGGGCACATGGAGCTGGCGGCTGAGCAGAGGAAAGAGCCAGAGGCCGTCAGGGAGGCGATAGAGAAGTTGGGGGAGAGAGCGAGGAGAGAGATGTTGGTCAAGTGTGTTCTGCTCAACATTCGACCTGAAGAGCCTGTCAGCAGTCTGGCGAAGTCTGTGCCGGTTTCACGCATCTGGCATCCAGTGCGCCTCCCCAGTCCGGTACGTCCTGTGCCAGCTCCCCGCACTCGCCCTGAAGTGTGTGTCATCAGTCCACTGAAACCTGTACCAGCTCCACGCACCAGGCCTCCAGTGCGCCTCCCCAGTCCGGTACGTCCTGTGCCAGCTCCCCGCACTCGCCCTGAAGTGCGTGTCACCAGTCTGGTGCCACCTGTGCCGGCTCCACGCACCAGGCCTCCAGTGCGCCTCCCCAGCCCGGTACATCCTGTGCCGGCTCCACGCACCAGGCCTCATGTGTGCCGGCCCGGTATGTCCTGTGCCTGCTCCCCGCACTCGCCCTGAAGTGCGTGTCATTAGTCCGGTGAAACCTGTGCTGGCTCCACGCACTAGGCCTCCAGTGCGCCTCCACAGCCCGGAGCTTCCAGCGACGGTTCACAGTCCGGAGCTTCCAGTGACGGTCAACGGCCCGGAGCCTCCAGTGAAGGTCAACGGCCCGGAGCCTCCAGTGATTGTCAATGGCCCGGAGCCTGCAGTGACGGTCAATGGCCCGGAGCCTCCAGTGATGGTCAATGGCCCGGAGCCTGCAGTGACGGTCAACGGCCCAGAGCCTGCAGTGACGGTCAATGGCCCGGAGCCTCCAGTGATGGTCAATGGCCCGGAGCCTCCAGTGACGGTCAACGGCCCGGAGCCTCCAGTGACGGTCAACGGCCCAGAGCCTGCAGTGACGGTCAACGGCCCGGAGCCTCCAGTGAAGGTCAATGGCCCGGAGCTTCCTGCACCGATGCCATGGCCAGAGCCATCTTCTGTGCCGGTGCCCAGTCCAGGCACAGTGTCCAGTCCCGCTCCAAGGCCGGAGCCTTCCTCGGCGCTGGTGCCCAGTCCAGGCACGGCAGTCAACCCAGCTCCGTGGCCGGAGCCTTCCTCTACGCCGGTGCCCAGTCCAGGCACGGCGTCCAACCCAGCTCCATGGCCGAAGCCCTCCTCTGCACCGGTGCCCAGTCCAGGCACAGCGTCCAGTCCCCCTCCATGGCAGGAGCCTTCCTCTGCGCCGGTGCCCAGTCCAGGCATGGCGTCCAACCCAGCTCCATGGCCGAAGCCCTCTGTGCCAATGCCCAGTCCAGGCACGGCGTTCAGCCCGGTGCCATGGCCGGATCCGGGGTCTGGGCGGGAGCGGCGACCCGCACCGGAGCCGCCACCGACATTAGTCACCCCCCTACCCTCCCCATTTGGTTTCAGGTTTTGCGGCCGGAGTCCGAACCCTTGGTTCTCTAGGGTGTTGTAGGTCAGGGCGTGACTAGGGGGTGTTCTAGTCAATTATATTTCTATGTTTGGGTTTGAGTGTGGTTCCCAATTAGAGGCAGCTGATTATTGTTGTCTCTAATTGGGGTTCATACTTAAGGAGTCCCTGTTCCCACCTGCATTGTGGGATATTGTTTTTTGTGTTAGTGTGTTGAGCACTGCAACTTCACGTTCGTTGCATGTTTGTTGTTTTCTTAGTTTCACTGTATATTAAAGATGTGGAGCTCAACTCACGCTGCGCCTTGGTCCGTCCTTTCCGACGAGCATGACAGATCTTTTCTGGAGAATAAAACTGAAATTGTAACCAGCTTTGTATGGCTTGTTTAAGAAAGAGCCATACATTAAACAACATTTCACCTTCAATTAGTAGGAATTTATAAGTTGTAATCTGTATGAAGGCAAAAAGGCCATTTTGGAACAACGGATGAGCGTTTCTTAATAATCTACAGGAGAACCATTTTGGGTTTAAGTATAACTTATGTATGAGTGAAGCTTTTAGTGGGAGGTGTAAAGCTTTCATATTTAATCATTTTAGCCCCCCAAACTCATGTTCATTATATAAATAGGCACGTTTAATTTTGACTGGCTAAGCATTACATATAAAATTAAATATTTTTTGTTTATATGATTTAAAAAATGAGTCGTCTGGAGTAGGCAGTGCCATTAATAAATAGGTAAACTGTGATAGGACCAAAGAGTTAATCAATGTGATTTTTCCATAAATAGGCAGGTATTTACCTCTCTATGGTTGCAGAATCTTAACTATTTTTTGCTAACTTTCTAATGAGATGAATTGTGGTAAATGAATTAATATTTTTTGAGATGTTAATACCAAGTATGTCTACTTCACCAGTAAAAACAATTTTTGAACAATCCAATAAATAATATGGTACACTTGTCATAATTAGGTTTTAATCCAGATAGGCTAGGAAAGTGATCAAGATCTTCAATGAGACTGTGCAGGGATCCAGATTGCGGAGTTATGAAAAAACTTGAGTCATCGGCATACATTGACACTAGTTTTTATCCCCTGGATTTCTAACCGCTTGATGTTCTTGTTGGGTCTATTTTTAATAGCTAGCATTTCAATGGCCATAATAAATAGATATGGAGACAATTGAAAACCTTGTTTTACTCCTCTTAAAAGCGCAATACTTTCTGAGAAGTAACCATTGTTTACAATTTAACACCTGGGGTTGCTGTACATAACTTTAACCCATTGTATAAGAGATTTACTGAAATGAAAGTAATCCAGGCATTGATATCTAAATTCTAGTCATACTTTATCAAAATCATTTTCAAAATCTGAAGATCAGGCCTGGTATCTTTGATGTGTCATAATGTTCAATTGTAATTGTCATATACTATCTCCAATATATTGTCCACGTAAAAAACAATATCTGGTAAAACCTTTTTTATTCTATGTGCTATACATTTCACCAGGATTTTCACATCACAACATTGAAGTGTAAGAGTCCTTGAGTTTTTTTAAATTGACTGGATCTTTATACTTACCACCTGGGTCCTGTTTAAGTAGTAATGAAATCAGAGCTTTTCGTTGAGTACCTGAAAGTCTACCATTTGTATAGGAGTAATTAAAACATGCTAATAATGGATCTTTGAGGACATGAAAAAGGTCTGATATACCTCTACTGGTATACCGTCAAGCCCTGGGGTTTTTCCCGACTGAAAATGTTATTGCCTCAAAGTTCCTCTTCTGTAAATTGGCCTTCACACAGGTTTTTCTGTAAATGTGTTAATTTTACATTATTATTATTATTATTATTATTATTATTATTAGGAAATAAATCCTTACAGTTAACATCATTCAGTGGAAATGGAGGAGACTGAAAAGAAAACACATGCTTAAAATATTTTGCTTCATATTTCAAAATATAATTTGGTGAATCATGGATTACTCTATCATTTGTAATGAATTTATGTAAATAATTTTTGGTAGCATTTCTATGTTGAAGATTCAAGAAACATTTTGTGCATTCTTCACAATTGGCCATCCAATTCCCTTTATTTTTGTAATACATTACACTTCTTTATTTTTTATTTTATTCAGGGGGTGGATCAGCTTTAATACGGTGGATAGATTGTTGCTTCCATCAATGTAATTGTCTGCATCATTTCCAATCCCCCATATATTTTGGGGGTAAATATATATATCTATATACAGTTGAAGTCAGAAGTTTACATACACACTCATTTTTCAACGACTCCACAAATTTCTTGTTAACAAACTATAGTTTTGGCAAGTCGGTTAGGACATTTACTTTGTGCATGACAAGTAATTTTTCCAACAATTATTTACAGACAGATTATTTCACTTATAAATCACTGTATCACAATTCCAGTGGGTCAAAAGTTTACATACACTAAGTTGACTGTGCCTTTAAACAGCTTGGAAAATTCCAGAAAACGATTTCATGGCGTTAGAAGCTTCTGATAGGCTAATTGACATAATTTGAGTCAATTAGAGGTGTACCGGTGGATGTCTATCAAGGCCTACCTTCAAACTCAGTGCCTCTTTGCTTGACATCATGAGAAAAGTAGTTTTCCGTTTTAGTCTTTGTACCTGACGGGACTGTGTTGGTTGTATTTGTTATTTTGTCAAGTGTCTTCATTAAAAGATTGAAAATGAGCAATATCCACGCTGCGTCTTCGTCTCCATTTCACGACCCCTGTGACATAACTGACCTAAAACAGGGAATTTTACTAGGATTAAATGTCAGGAATTGTGAAAAACTGAGTTTAAATGTATTTGGCTAAGGTATGTAAACTTCCGACTTCAACTGTACATACCCATATGCTCTATCGTTCAAAAGTTTGGGGACACTTATAAATGTCCTTGTTTTTAAAAGAAAAGCACATTTTGTGACCATTAAAATAACATCAAATTGATCAGAAATACTGTGTAGACATTGTTAATGTTGTAAATGACTATTGTAGCTGGAAATGGCAGATTTTTTATGGACTATCTATATAAGCGAACAGAGGCCCATTATCAGCAACCATCACTTCTGTGTTCCAATGGCACATTGTGTTAGCTAATCCAAGTTTATCATTTTAAAAGGCTAATTTGTCATTAGAAAACCCTTTTGCAATTATGTTAGCACAGCTGAAAACTGTTTGAGGTGATTAAGAAGCAATAAAACTGTCCTTCTTTAGACTTGTTGAGTATCTGGAGCATCAGCATGTGGGTTCGATTATAGGCTCAAAATGGCCAGAAACAAAGAAGTTTCTTCTGAAACTCGTCAGTCTATTCATGTTCTGAGAAATGAAGGCCATTTCATATGAGAAATTGCCAAGAAACTGAAGATCTGGTACAACGCTGTGTACTACTCCCTTCACCGAACAGCGCAAACTGGCTCTAACCAGAATAGAAAGAGGAGCGGGAGGCCCCGGTGTACAACTGGGCAAGAGGACAAGTACATTAGAGTGTCTAGTTTGAGAAACAGACACCTCACAAGTCCTCAACTGGCAGCTTCATGAAATAGTACCCGCACAACACCAGTCTCAACGTCAACAGTGAAGAGGCGACTCCGGGATGCTGGCCTTATAGGCAGAGTTCTCTGTCCAGTGTCTGTGTTCTTTTTCCCATCTTAATCTTTTCTTTTTATTGGCCAGTCTGAGATATGGTTTTTCTTTGCAACTCTGACTAGAAGGCCAGCATCCCGGAGTCGCCTCTTCACTGTTGATGTTGAGACTGGTGTTTTGCGGGTACTATTTAATGAAGCTGCCGGTTTGAAGCTGCCAGTATTTTAATGGACAAAACATTTGCTTTTCTTTGAAAAACAAGGACATTTCTAAGTGACCCCAAACTTTTGAACGGTAGTGTATATATACAGAAACATTCAAACACATACATACATACATACATACATACATACATACACTTTTTTTTGAATATATCTTTATTATTCCCCACAAACCCTACCACCCCTCCCCCAATTGGAGTAAACTAATAAACAATAACACTTAGGCTTCTACTTTCAGTTTATACATACTATACACATTTTACAGACAATCTATTTTACATTAGTTATATTTTGTTTGTTTTTAGTCCTGGCCTTCCTCTATTTCTGAAATCCATCCAGTTTGATATCTATTGGTAACTGTGCTACTTCGCAACATTTCTGAACCAATATATATATATATTTTACAGACCCCGTAAGTTTTAAATTTTTATCTAGTTGTTATTAGTCCCACATTACACTTGATCGCTCTTGAATGAGTACCTCCAATTCTTTTAGTTTTTCCCTTTTATCTTATTTTGTGCCTCTATAGTACAGTTTCCATTACCATCTACCTGCTTGTCACGTCCTGACCCTAATAAGATGTCATTTTCTATTGTAGTGTAGGGCAGGGTGTGACGGGGGTGTTTTTGGTTAATCTATGTTTTCTATTTCTATGTTTAGGTTCTAGTTTGTCGATTTCTATGTTGGGATTGTTTGGGGTTGATCTCTAATTGGAGGCAGCTGATCCTCATTGCCTCTGATTAGAGATCATATTTAAGTAGGGGTGTTTCTCATTGTGGTTTGTGGGTTATTGTCTTTTGAGTAGTGTGTTGTCCTCGCTGCGTCACGGTTTGTTGTTTTCCTATTTTCAAGTTATTAGTGTATTGCATTTAGTTTCACTTTTAATAAATATGTGGAACTACGAAAACGCTGCATCTTGGTCCGCTCCTTCGAACAGCCGTGACACTGCTCTGTTACTTCCTCTATTTCCTTTACTAATCTAATCTCTTTTGACCTAAACTGCTTTTGTTTTAATGATGAGTATTGTGTTGAATGGTCTCTAAAAGCAGATTTAAAAGTGTCCCTTACAATAAGGGGATCTGCTGTACCTATGTTGTGCAGAAAAAGAAAGTAAATTATGAATGATTTTGTCTTCGTTAAGAACAAATTGATATCCAATAGGCTTTGATTAAATTTCCAATATCCCCGTCCACGTAGAAATTCTGTAAGAGTTATATCGAGGCCAGTTAGATGGTGGTCCGATCACACTCGGTCTCCTATTAATACTTTTTAAACTTTTCATGCCAGCAAGAACGAGACTAGGAAGTAATCAAGATGACTACAGTAGCTTGATTAAGCCTCCTGTACAGTATGTACATCTCACTAGGTCAGGATTTTTCAGCCTCCAGGGTGATAGTTTATAGTGTGATTTCCTTTACGATCCATTAAGGTAATTAAAGCCGTATTATAATCTCCCACCATAATAATAGATTCATTCGTTGCGTATGAGGTCAATAGATTATTATATTTTCAAAGAAGTGTTGATCATCATTATTTCGCTCATATAGATTAATTAGCCAGATCTGATTTTGGTGCAATAGCATATTCAAAATAATCCATCTTTCTTGAGGATCTGTTTGCACAATCGGTTCAACATTTGTATTAATTAGCATTATCACCCTTTTGAGTGTCTTTGCCCATGACAAAAACATATTTCTCCCTCCCAGTCCTTTTTCTGCCCAACCTCACCTATATTTGTAGAATGAGTTTCCTGCAAACAATATATATTATATCCTCTCTTTTAACCATGTAAAAATAATTATTTTGTTATGATCTGCTAAGCCATTACAATTATAACTGGCTATACTTATATCCTCACTTACCATAATGATGGCTATAAGCATGTCAGCCCAGCCTGCTCAGTTCATTGGATCCAATTGTTCGAAAACATTTGAAAAAATGAAGAGAAAATGACCTATAAATATCGTAAGACCAGTTCTTTATGTCCATTACATGCAAGACATATTTCATGCAGTCCTCATTATATCCTGTTTTATTCCCACAAAAGAGGAAGAAGGAAAAAGGAACATAGATTCTAATGGCCGCTAATGACTGCCAATAAAAATGTGTCTTTTGCATCACACTACCCATAAAGGAATACCTAAGTTTAACTTACAATTGACCCTGACACAGCCATGGCACAATAGCCAAGAATACATGCAGTACTGACAATCCAGAGCAACCCTCTCTCCACCCACACACATTTAGTTTTTATTCCAGGGTCGTTGCTCTATCATATCGACTGTTTAACACCTAGACCTATATCATTAGGATCAAGAATATAAAAGGTAGTGTTAATAGGTTCTATAGAATGATAAACTGGGTGTCTCGAGCCCTGAATGCTGACCGACTCAGAGGCGTGGTATATCAGACCGTACACCATGCGCACAACAGAGCACCCATTTTTACTGCTCTAATTATGCCGACAACCAGCCTACAATAGCAATAAGGCACCTCGGGGGTTTGTGGAATATTGCCAACACACCACAGCCAAGGCCTGCATCCAGGCACTCCACGTTGCGTCGTGCTTTGAACAGCTCCCAGCCACGGCATATTGGCCACACACCACACCCCCTCAGGCCTCACTGCTTAAATGTATAATATACCTCTTACTTAGAGAAAAAATAAGTTGTCTCTGTCATCTACGCTTCTTTCGCAGTGCAAAGATGTTTAGGGACCGGGGAGAAAATGCAATAAAAATGGGAACGATTTTCTGTCCAAATGACATCAGTTTGACTGGTTGTAAGGAAATAAAAAGCTGTAAAAATGACACAGCATGTTTCTGATAACATTTCAGTTCGGCTTGGATGCAAATGTAATGTGGTTAAAATAGTATCAGCTTTTATGATGCTGATAAAAAATAGCACCTCTACAGATGGTCCCTAACTGCACATTCACATTCTCTCAAGATGCTGAAAGAAATAAATCATATTTCTGCCTGAGTAAAGATTTAGCCTACACTCGGTGTTTCTTTTTACTGCAAGAAATGCTTAATTCTGCAAGAGTTAATATTAAGGCTATGTGAGAGGTTCTAGACCCAGTGTCCAGATTTCAGTTTCTATTTAACCATCTGAACAGTAGGCTACAGTTCCCTTGATGTGCCATAGGCCTATTTGAAGTCCCCGTCTTGTGACTGTGTAATTTGTACAGTGCCTCACAATCATCATACATAACACTGCTATCATCCTCTTTAACCACTTCAGCTGATCTTTCCCAAACATGACCTTTCTGGCCCTCCACTCTCTTTATTTTAAACTCTCTAATTCACAGCTTTTCTCTTATTGAATTAAACTCCAACACTGTCCTTTTTTCCTCCGTGGATGACGCAAATGTTTTGTACCCATTCCCAAAAGCATTTACATAAGCTATTTGGCGTGTGTAGGCCTAAAGTTAGCTAAGGCTAAGGCTTACACACTACTGCCAGATAGGTTTTTCTTTCATTATTTTAGGCTAATGTAGAATTTACAATATCTAAATTGCACAGGAATGGATTTTTTTTAAGGTATTGTTTTCTCTTTATTCAACCCGCCCGCCCGCCCGCCCCCCACCCACACACCCTTCATCTACGCAATATTTCAGGACCCTAAACCCGCCCACCCTGTGGGTTATGAGTCAACCCGCGCATCACTAGTGTGTGTGTGTATGTGTGTGTGTGTGTGTAGGAATATTGTTTGCTCTAGTGGAAATGATATCTGGTGTGGGGTGATAC
>NC_138303.1:18097500-18110000 GCF_965601325.2 Salmo salar | reverse complement strand
CACACACACACACACCAGGCATACACACACACACACACACACACACACACACACACCAGGCATACACACACACATACACACCAGGCATACACACACCAGGCATACACACACACACACACACACACACACACACACACACACACACACACACACACACACACACACACACACACACACACACACACACACACACACACACACACCAGGCATACACACACACATACACACCAGGCATACACACACACATACACACCAGGCATACACACACACACACACACACACACACACACACACGACAGGCACACACACGACAGGCACACACACGACAGGCACACACACGACAGACACACACTCACCAGGCATACACACGACAGACACACACTCACCAGGCATACACACACCGGGCATACACACACCAGGCATACACACACACACACACACCAGGCATACACACACACATACACACCAGGCATACACACACACACAGGCATACACACACACACACACACACACACACACCAGGCATACACAGACACACACACACACACACACACACACACACACACACACACACACACACACACACACACACACACGCTAATAAACACAGAGACTAGCACACTGGCCTGCACACACACAGACACAAACTCTCACACACACACCCCCACCCATACACAGACACACTTAGGAAAAAGGAGTTAGTGTTGTAGCAACAGAACAACCATACATCTGGCTTGTCATGTTGACTTCCCTATAGTGTATAATATAGCTGATGTGGTACAGGACACATTAGCCTGCTGTCTGGTAGTGCTTATGATATACAGTCTGCTTCCACACACACTACCACACCAGGCAATGGGCTGGGACTGCTCTCATCAGTAGCCATGGTGCAGACCCAAGACAAAGCCCAAAACAGACCAGTCCGGAGACGAAGCCCAAAACAGACCAGTCCGGAGACAAAGCCCAAAACAGACCGGCCCGGAGACGAAGCCCAAAACAGACCGGCCCGGAGACGAAGCCCAAAACAGACCAGTCCGGAGACGAAGCCCAAAACAGACCGGCCCGGAGACGAAGCCCAAAACAGACCGGTCCGGAGACAAAGCCCAAAACAGACCAGTCCGGAGACAAAGCCCAAAACAGACCAGTCCGGAGACAAAGCCCAAAACAGACCGGCCCGGAGACGAAGCCCAAAACAGACCGGTCCGGAGACAAAGCCCAAAACAGACCGGCCCGGAGACAAAGCCCAAAACAGACCGGCCCGGAGACAAAGCCCAAAACAGACCGGCCCGGAGACAAAGCCCAAAACAGACCGGCCCGGAGACAAAGCCCAAAACAGACCGGCCCGGAGACAAAGCCCAAAACAGACCGGCCCGGAGACAAAGCCCAAAACAGACCGGTCCGGAGACAAAGCCCAAAACAGACCGGCCCGGAGACAAAGCCCAAAACAGACCGGTCCGGAGACAAAGCCCAAAACAGACCGGCCCGGAGACAAAGCCCAAAACAGACCGGTCCAGAGACACCAAAAGCAAAACAGAGCAAGAAAGGAGAAAAATACAATATTTCAAGACAGAGAGATGGAGTGGCAGAGAGACAGACCGAGAGACAGAGAGACAGAGAGAGAGAGACAGAACTGGAATGCTATTTGGCCCTAAACAGAGAGTACACAGTGGCAGAATATCTGATCACTTTGACTGACCCAACCTTAAGGAAAGCTTTGACTATGTACAGACTCAGTGAGCATAGCCTTGCTATTGAGAAAGGTTGCCGTAGGCAGACCTGGCTCTCAAGAGAAGACAGGCTATGTGCACACTGCCCACAGAATGAGGTGGAAACTGAGCTGCACTTCCTAACCTCCTGCCCAATGTATGTCCATATTAGAGACACATATTTCCCTCAGATTACACAGACCCACAAAGAATTAGAAAACAAATCCAATGTTGATAAACTCCCATATCTACTGGGTGAAATACCACAGTGTTCCATCACAACAGCAAGATGTGTGACCTGTTGCCACAAGAAAAGGTCAACCAGTGAAGAACAAGAGAGAGGGAGAGAGAGAGAAAGAGGGAGGGAAAGAGAGAGCGAGAAAACAGACAGGGAGGGAGAGAGAGATATAAATAGATAACTACACTATATGTCCAGAGGTAGAAACAGACAACTGCACTATATGTCCAGAGGTAGAAACAGACAACTGCACTATATGTCCAGAGGTAGAAACAGACAACTACACTATATGTCAGGAGGTAGAAACAGACAACTACACTATATGTCCAGAGGTAGAAACAGACAACTACACTATATGTCCAGAAGTAGAAACAGACAACTACACTATATGTCCAGAGAAACAGACAACAACACTATATGTCCAGAGAAACATACAACTACACTATATTTCCAGAGAAACACACAACTACACTATATGTCCAGAAGTAGAAACAGACAACTACACTATATGTCCAGAGGTAGAAACAGACAACTATACTATATCTCCAGAGAAACAGACAACTACACTATATGTCCAGAGAAACAGACAACTACACTATATGTCCAGAGAAACATACAACTACACTATATGTCCAGAGGCAGAGACGGCAAAAAAGAGAGACAAAGAACTAAGGAGACAGACAGACACAGACAGAGACAGACAGAGACAGAGACAGCCAGACAGAGACAGCCAGACAGAGACAGAGACAGCCAGACAGAGACAGCCAGACAGAGACAGAGACAGCCAGACAGAGACAGCCAGACAGAGACAGAGACTCACTTCATCTCCAATATCTCCTCCAGCTGTTTGCGTCTCTCCAGCCTCAGATTGGTCAGGTGACCGTCCCGCTCCTGCAAGGAGTGCTGGGTAGTGGAGAGGCGCTGCTTGGTGGTGTCCAGCTCCTGTCTGGTCTTCTCCAGGGCGTTCATCATCTCCTCCAGCTGAGAGAGACAGACGGGGAGAGAGGGCTGTTAAACACATCCACTTGCATGCAACAATACCCATAGGCACTGACAGAGACACACACTGACACATACTGACACACACCGACACACAGAGACAGTGCATACACACATACAATACACACAAACAAACTCTCCAAAAAAAGAGACGCCCCTTTTTCAGGACCCTGTCTTTCAAAGATAATTCGTAAAAATCCAAATAACTTCACAGATCTTCATTGTAAAGGGATTAAACACTGTTTACCATGCTTGTTCAATGACCCATAAACAATTAATGAACATGCACCTGTGGAACGGTCGTTAAGACAGAAGGCATTTGCTTACAGACAGTAGGCAATTATGGTCACAGTTATGAAAACTTAGGACACTAAAGAGGCCTTTCTACTGACTCTGAAAAACACCAAAAGAAAGATGCCCAGGGTCCCTGCTCATCTGTGTGAACATGCCTTAGGCACGCTGCAAGGAGGCATGAGGACTGCAGATGTGGCCAGGGCAATAAATTGCAATGTCCGTACTGTGAGACGCCTAAGACAGCGCTACAGGGAGACAGGACAGACAGCTGATCGTCCTCGCAGTGGCAGACCACGTGTAACAACACCTGCACAGGATCGGTACATCCGAACATCACACCTGCGGGACAGGTACAGGATGGCAACAACAACTGCCCGAGTTACACCAGAAACGCATAATCCCTCCATCAGTGCCCAGACTGTCCGCAATAGGCTGAGAGAGGCTGGACTGAGGGCTTGTAGGGCTGTTGTAAGGCAGGTCCTCACCAGACATCACCGGCAACAACGTCGCCTATGGGCACAAACCCACCGTCGCTGGACCAGACAGGACTGGCAAAAAGTGCTCTTCACTGACGAGTCGTGGTTTTGTCTCACCAGGGGTGATGGTCGGATTCGCGTTTATCATCGAAGGAATGAGCGTTACACTGAGGCCTGTACTCTGGAGCGGGATCGATGTGGAGATGGAGGGTCCACCATGGTCTGGGTCGGTGTGTCACAACGTCATCGGACTGAGCTTGTTGTCATTGCAGGCAATCTCAACGCTGTGCGTTACAGGGAAGACATACTCCTCCCTCATGTGGTACCCATCCTGCAGGCTCATCATGACATGACCCTACAGCATGACAATGCCACCAGCCATACTGCTCGTTCTGTGCGTGATTTCCTGCAAGACAGGAATGTCAGTGTTCTGCCATGGCCAGCGAAGAGCCCGAATCTCAATCCTACTGAGCACGTCTGGGACCTGTTGGATCGGAGGGTGAGGGCTAGGGCCATTCTCCCCAGAAATGTCTGGGAACTTGCAGGTGCCTTGGTGGAAGAGTAGGGTAACATCTCATAGCAAGAACTGGAAAATTTGGTGCAGTTCATGAGGAGGAGATGCACTGCAGTACTTAATGCAGCTGGTGGCCACACCAGATACTGACTGTTACTTTTGATTTTACCCCCACCCCAGCTTTGTCCAGGGACACATTATTCCATTTCTGTTAGTCACAAGTCTGTGGAATTTGTTCAGTTTATGTCTCAGTTGTTGAATATTGTTATGTTCATACAAATATTTACACATGTTAAGTTTGCTGAAAATAAACGCAGTTGACAGTGAGAGGATGTTTCTTTTTTTGCTGAGTTTATATGCATACACAAAATTATTTTCTTCCCCTGTGTGTGAGGGGGGTACGTGAGTGTGCGGGAGGTATGTGTGTGTGAGGGGGGTATGTGTGTGTGAGGGACATATGTGTGTGTGTGAGGGAGGTATATGTGTGTGTGTGTGTGTGAGAGGGAGGTATGTGTGTGTGTGTGAGGGAGGTATGTGTGTGTGTGAGGGGGTATGTGTGTGTGAAGGGGGTATGTGTGTGTGTGAAGGGGGTATGTGTGTGTGTGTAGGGGGTATGTGTGTGTGTAGGGGGTATGTGTGTGTGTGTGTGTGTGTGTGTGTGTGTGTGTGTGTGTGTGTGTGTGTGTGTGTGTGTGTGGTGTGTGTGTGTGTGTGTGTGTGTGTGTGTGTGTGTGTTTCCTCCCCTGGTATGATAATAAAATGAAAGCACTACCTCATGTCTGACTGACAGAGGTGAAATTACCCTGGGTCAGAGGTCAGCTGAATGACATGGCACATGACCCTAGAGCTGGAAGCAGGGGTTACATAGCCTTGCCTTTATCATTCTAGTCCTACATTATTCTCCTTGTTACTATACCTGTAGCAGGTACAATCTTCCTTTGTTTATACCTCAAAACAGAAATGTTGCATGTAAAAGGGGGACTGATATTGTGGAAACTGTAATGTTCTACCTTTGACAAGACGCTGTGTCAGCTAGAGGTGGCCCTGTGTCAGCTAGAGGTGGCCCTGTGTCAGCTAGAGGTGGCCCTGTGTCAGCTAGAGGTGGCCCTGTGTCAGCTAGAGGTGGCCCTGTGTCAGCTAGAGGTGGCCCTGTGTCAGCTAGAGGTGGCCCTGTGTCAGCTAGAGGTGGCCCTGTGTCAGCTAGAGGTGGCCCTGTGTCAGCTAGAGGTGGCCCTGTGTCAGCTAGAGGTGGCCCTGTGTCAGCTAGAGGTGGCCCTGTGTCAGCCAGAGGTGGCCCTGTGTCAGCTAGAGGTGGCCCTGTGTCAGCTAGAGGTGACCCTGTCCTCAAGTAGTATGTCTGTGTCCCACTCTGCTGGTCCCTGAAAGACCTGTCCTCAGGGGACTATTATCCTGACAGGAAGTGTCTTACTGTTAACAGGAAGTAGCTCACTTTCCACCAGGAACTCATTGGCTGAGGATCAGATGGTCTGAAGACAGAATTATCTAATTATAGCTCTTAAATAATAATGAACTTTGTCAGTCTTCTAACTACATCAATGATACAAGAGATCTGTTCTTGGGCCATGAACCCAGAAAGAAAATCATTTATAACAATTTTCACTGTCCCCTCTCTCTTTCCATAGTTATCGCGTGCGTGTGTGTGTGTAAGAAGCTCTCCATGTGGTAGGACATGAAAAAAAAGAATTGGGCCTCTTTTATGAAGGGGCCAAATCGTTCACACATTTTTCAGGACACCCTCTGTCTCTCCCCCTCTCTTTTTCTCTCTCCCTCGCTAGGTGTGCTTCACAGATGTCCAAAATGTGCTCACTCACTCTTCATGAATATCACATCTGGGGAGAAGGGGAGATGGAAAATGAGACGAGAAGGATTCAGAATTTTTTTTATATGTAAGACGAAGCGAGAGCAAGAGAGTGATACGCCTCACTCAACAATCAGTACAGTGGGTCTCTAAAACCCAAAACAGCAACACAATCCCTGTCCTCCAAAAAGCCAACCACCCAGTCAACATGCCCAGACGGGTCACCCCTCTACCTCCTTCCAGTCCCCAAACATCCACATCAGCCCTACAACATGTCTCTCTCAACAAGCTCTCACAGTCTCACTGCAGAACGTCACATTTGGAAGTTGCTCCGAATGTCAAATTTCAAAGTTGCAAAAGATATCTGGTCTCTCTACCCCCCCCCCCCCCCTCCATAACACCCAAGACTCAGCACATTTCCCAAGATTCAGCAGCCAACCCTGCACCTCGTTCAACCCTGCACCTCGTTCAATCCGGCACCTCTCCCAACCCCGGCACCTATCCCAAAACCGGCACCTCTCCCAACCCCGGCACCTATCCCAAACCCGGCACCTCTCCCAACCCCGGCACCTATCCCAAACCCGGCACCTCTCCCAACCCCGGCACCTATCCCAAACCCGGCACCTCTCCCAACCCCGGCACCTCTCCCAACCCCGGCACCTATCCCAAACCCGGCACCTCTCCCAACCCCTCCCTCCATCCCTCAAAAACCCCCTCACCCCTTGTCGAGTCTAGCCACACAAATAGCCAGTCGTCCTTTCACAATCACATCATTAATAAGGAATACATTTTAGTGAAATTAGGGTCTTAATCAGCTTAGAGCTGAGCCTGTGCATGCTAATTTAGCTCAACTTCAAGGGAAAGCTCCCTCACCAAGGTAAAGCCTGCTAAGACCACCTAAAGCCCCGCTGGACATTAAGCTAATTGGGGGCTCAGAGCCCCGGCCAAATCCCTCTTGTCCATTCACGTCGGTGTTGATGGTTCAAAGGCCTAGTTCAAACGCCACAGAGAGGGAGAGAGAGATGGACAGAAGGGGAGAGAGAGTTGGACAGAGAGGGAGAGAGAGAGGGACAGAGAGGGAGAGGACAGAAGGGGAGAGAGAGTTGGACAGAGAGGGAGAGAGAGAGGGACAGAGAGGGAGAGGACAGAAGGGGAGAGAGAGTTGGACAGAGAGGGAGAGAGAGAGAGGGACAGACAGGGAGAGTGAGGGAGAGAGAGACAGACAGAAGGGGAGAGAGAAATAATCGAGCAAACCAGAGAAAGATAGACAAAGAGGGAGAGATGGAGAGGGTGAGAGGGTGGGAGTGAGAGAGAGCGGCTGGGGGTGTGAAGTCTAGTGACCCGAGGCATTACCCACGCTCCATTTCAGCAGCCCTGGCTGATGGGAGACTTTCAGCGCATTGAACATCATGAGACTGATTACTCTGGGAGCGAGGGAGCGAAGGAAGGAGAGAATAAAGAAAAGAGGGATAAAAAATGTGAGAATATGATGCTGGCAGCGCGGTCTAAAACTGAGTCAGGTGATGTTTTAGAAGGACCTGGTCCTTTTCTCTCCCTCCCTCTCTCCTTCTCCCTTGCTCTCTCTCTCCCTCTCTCCTTCTCCCTTGCTCTCTCTCCCTCCATCTCTCCCTCCCTCCTTCTCCCTTGCTCTCTCTCTCTCTCTCCCTCTCTCCTTCTCCCTTGCTCTCTCTCCCTCCATCTCTCCCTCTCTCCTTCTCCCTTGCTCTCTCTCTCTCCCTCTCTCCTTCTCCCTTGCTCTCTCTCTCTCCCTCTCTCCTTCTCCCTTGCTCTCTCTCTCTCCCTCCATCTCTCCCTCTCTCCTTCTCCCTTGCTCTCTCTCCCTCCATCTCTCCCTCCCTCCTTCTCCCTTGCTCTCTCTCTCTCTCTCTCTCCCTCTCTCTCTCCTTCTCCCTTGCTCTCTCTCCCTCCCTCCCTCTCTCCCTCTCTCCTTCTCCCTTGCTCTCTCTCTCTCCCTCTCTCCTTCTCCCTTGCTCTCTCTCCCTCCATCTCTCCCTCCCTCCTTCTCCCTTGCTCTCTCTCTCTCTCTCCCTCTCTCCTTCTCCCTTGCTCTCTCTCCCTCCATCTCTCCTTCTCTCCTTCTCCCTTACTCTCTCTCTCCCTCTCTCCTTCTCCCTTGCTCTCTCTCCCTTCATCTCTCCTTCTCTCCTTCTCCCTTGCTCTCTCTCCCTCCCTCTCTCCTTCTCTCCTTCTCCCTTGCTCTCTCTCTCCCTCTCTCCTTCTCCCTTGCTCTCTCTCTCTTCATCTCTCCTTCTCCCTTGCTCTCTCTCCCTCCCTCTCTCCTTCTCTCCTTCTCCCTTGCTCTCTCTCCCTCCCTCCCTCTCTCCTTCTCTCCTTCTCCCTTGCTCTCTCTCTCTCCCTCTCTCCTTCTCCTTTGCTCTCTCTCCCTTCATCTCTCCTTCTCTCCTTCTCCCTTGCTCTCTCTCCTTCCATCTCTCCTTCTCTCCTTCTCCCTTACGCTCTCTCTCCCTCTCTCCTTCTCCCTTGCTCTCTCTCTCTTCATCTCTCCTTCTCCCTTGCTCTCTCTCCCTCCCTCCCTCTCTCCTTCTCTCCTTCTCCCTTGCTCTCTCTCTCTCCCTCTCTCCTTCTCCCTTGCTCTCGCTCCCTTCATCTCTCCTTCTCTCCTTCTCCCTTGCTCTCTCTCTCTCTCTCCCTCTCTCCTTCTCCCTTGCTCTCTCTCCCTCCATCTCTTCTTCTCTCCTTTTCCCTTGCTCTCTCTCCCGCCATCTCTTCTTCTCTCGCGCTCTCTAGCCTAACGGTTAAAAGAGTTGGGGCAGTAATCGAAAGGTCGGCGGTTCAAATCCCCAAGCTGACGAGCTGAAAAATATGTTGATGTGCCCTTGAGCAAAGCACTTAACTCTAATTGCTCCTGTAACGTCGCTCTGGATAAATGGCAAAGCGAGATATCACACTCTCTCTCTCTGACTCAGGATCATAACAGCAGCCTGATCTGATGGCTGTTTAGCTGTATTTCATTTTAACCCAGTGTGTGACTGTGTGAATCCGTGAGGCTGCTGTCGTGTGTCAGTGTGAGGACAGTGAACAGTGTGACTCCATGAATGTCCATGTTTGTCAGTTGCTGGAATGTTGAGAGAGGGGGTTCTCTGTGTGCTTAGCCACTTCACAGACATTCACCAGTTCCTGAGATACGGTTTTTAAACTAAATGTAATATTAGTTCCAATAACGTTACACAAATACTCCTCTTTGTCTCTTCTCTGCTCTTCTCCTCGTCCTGTACTCTCTACTCGTGTGTGTGTATATGTATGTGTGTGTGTGTGTGTGAACCCGCCACTGTTCAGTATCATGTATTCATACTTGTTCTAGCCACAGATTGTGCTCATATTACTGGCAGTCATAAGTAATGCAAGGTCATTCTAATTCAAACACACGCTCACACCAGAAGGAAACTCACCCTCTTGCTGCTTCTCTTTCTCACCGCAGACACACACACACACACACACACACACACACACACACACACACACACACACACACACACACACACACACACACACACACACACACACACCTAGATTTTGACTTTGACTCTTTATAGCTCCCAAGAAAAACTTAGTGTGAGAGAAAATGAAGGGAAAGGGGAGAAAGAGAGACAGAGGAAGAGAGACAGACAAACAGACAGAGAGGAAGAGAGAGAGAAACTCCAGTCAAGTCAACTAAACCCAGTCCAGCTCAACACGGTCCAGCCCAGCCCAACATGGTCCAGCCCAACACGGTCCAGCCCAGTCCAACACAGTCCAGCCCAACACAGTCCAGCCTAGCCCAACACGGTCCAGCCCAGCCCAGCCCAACACGGTCCAGCCTAGCCCAACACGGTCCAGCCTAGCCCAACACGGTCCAGCCTAGCCCAACACGGTCCAGCCCAGCCCAACCCAACATGGTCCAGCCTAGCCCAACACGGCCCAGCCCAGCCCAACACGGCCCAGCCCAGCCCAACACGGCCCAGCCCAACACGGCCCAGCCCAATACGGTCCAGCCCAACACGGTCCAGCCTAGCCCAACACGGTCCAGCCCAGTCCAACACGGTCCAGCCCAGTCCAACACGGTCCAGCCCAGCCCAACACGGTCCAGCCCGGTCCAGCCCAGCCCAACACGGTCCAGCCCAGCCCAACACGGTCCAGCCCAGTCCAACACGGTCCAGCCCAGTCCAACACGGTCCAGCCCAGCCCAACACGGCCCAGCCCAGCCCAACACGGTCCAGCCCGGTCCAGCCCAGCCCAACACGGTCCAGCCCAGCCCAACACGGTCCAGCCTGGTCCAGCCCAGCCCAACACGGTCCAGTCCAGCCCAACACGGTCCAGTCCAACACAGTCCAGCCCAGCCCAACACGGTCCAGCCCAACACGGTCCAGCCCAGTCCAACACGGTCCAGCCCAGCCCAACACGGTCCAGCCCAGCCCAACACGGTCCAGCCCAGTCCAACACGGTCCAGCCTAGCCCAACACGGTCCAGCCCAGTCCAACACGGTCCAGCCTAGCCCAACACGGTCCAGCCCAGTCCAACACGGTCCAGCCCAGTTCAACACGGTCCAGCCCAGTCCAACAGCCTACAAGGCCCAGCTCAGTAGATGGGCACATAGGGGCTCATATAGATGTTTGATCTCTTCTCCACATAACCCAGATTTAGCCAATCAGACGCGATAACCCTGGAAGCACTGAGTCCCGAGAGGAGGCTCTGATCTACACTGATCACTGGCAGCTGACTTACAGACAGACAGAGCGAGAGACAGGCAGGCAGACAGGAATACAGGCAGACAGACAGGCAGGCAGGCAGACGGAAAGACATACAAGGCAGACAGAGTTGACTTCAGGTCATCCGTTCTTCTGTTTACCAGTGGAAACTAAAACCAGGAGGACACTGCACTCTGAGCCACACCACAACGTTTGGTAAACGTTAGAGAAGAGACAGTTAAAAACTCCTTATACGGTTAAGAAGACAACACTGGAGCCTTGGTATTTTCCCCAGAATAAGGTCATGTGATGGGATAGCAGGGTACACTCCGGTATCAATGACATCACTCTCAGAGGTTCTTAAAGACTGACTTTTTACTTTTAAAAGACGTTTAAAAGAATGTCAACGACTGTTGTGGGTAGATTTATAGTATCAGTAGGGTTTACTCCCAGAAGAGAGTGTGGGCTGCACACACACACACACACACACACACACACACACACACACCACACACACACACACACACACACACACACACACACACACACACACACACACACACACCCCCCCCGCGTACTGCAGCAAATTCAAAGAGAAGCTGAAAATAAATTTGAAGCGGAATTGGGGAAGGCACTTTCAGCATCCTGAGAGAAGAGGAGAAAAGTGGAATCAGTTAAAGGAAGACATTTTGTTATAGCAGGCCTGAAAGAGAGAGGAGGGATGGTGAGTTAAACAAACACAGGACAGAGAGAGAGGAGGAATGGTCAGGTAAACAACCGCAGGACAGAGAGAGAGGAGGAATGGTCAGGTAAACAACCGCAGGACAGAGAGAGAGGAGGAATGGTCAGGTAAATGACAGCAGGACAGAGAGAGAGGAGGAACGGTCAGGTAAATGACAGCAGGACAGAGAGAGAGGAGGAATGGTCAGGTAAATGACAGCAGGACAGAGAGAGAGGAGGAACGGTCAGGTAAATCACAGCAGGACAGAGAGAGAGGAGGAATGGTCAGGTAAATGACAGCAGGACAGAGAGAGAGAGGAGGAATGGTCAGGTAAATGACAGCAGGACAGAGAGAGAGGAGGAACGGTCAGGTAAATGACAGCAGGACAGAGAGAGAGGAGGAATGGTCAGGTAAATGACAGCAGGACAGAGAGAGAGGAGGAACGGTCAGGTAAATGACAGCAGGACAGAGAGAGAGGAGGAACGGTCAGGTAAATGACAGCAGGACAGAGAGAGAGGAGGAACGGTCAGGTAAATGACAGCAGGACAGAGAGAGAGGAGGAATGGTCAGGTAAATGACAGCAGGACAGAGAGAGAGGAGGAATGGTCAGGTAAATGACAGCAGGACAGAGAGAGAGGAGGAACGGTCAGGTAAATGACAGCAGGACAGAGAGAGAGGAGGAATGGTCAGGTAAATGACAGAAGGACAGAGAGAGAGGAGGAATGGTCAGGTAAATGACAGCAGGACAGAGAGAGAGGAGGAATGGTCCGGTAAATGACAGCAGGACAGGGAGAGAGGAGGAATGGTCAGGTAAATGACAGCAGGACAGAGAGAGAGGAGGAATGGTCAGGTAAATGACAGCAGGACAGAGAGAGAGGAGGAATGGTCAGGTAAACAACCGCAGGACAGAGAGAGAGGAGGAATGGTCAGGTAAATGACAGCAGGACAGAGAGAGAGGAGGAATGCTCAGGTAAATGACAGCAGGACAGAGAGAGAGGAGGAACGGTCAGGTAAATGACAGCAGGAC
>NC_138303.1:17975000-18095000 GCF_965601325.2 Salmo salar | reverse complement strand
GAGACAGAGGCGAACTGAAACTACCTGAGACTACCTCCTGAAACTATCTGAAACTACCTGAGAGACAGAGGCGAACTGAAACTACCTGAGACTACCTCCTGAAACTATCTGAAACTACCTGAGAGACAGAGGCGAACTGAACTATCTGAGACTACCTCCTGAAACTATCTGAAACTACTGAGAGACAGAGGCGAAAATGAAAGAAAATGGGAAGAAACACCCAAGAATAAGACATCTGTGATAGAGAGTGGGAGCTCTGTGTGTGTGTGTGTGTGTGTGTGTGTGTGTGTGTGTGTGTGTGTGTGTGTGTGTGTGTGTGTGGCCTTTCTGACACCTATGGAGAGAGGAGGAAAATTGATCCTTCCACACATTGGGTGACGAAGCTGTGAAAGAAAACATTGGACAGAAATACTAAACCCTCCAATCCAGTCCCTCTCTCCTCCTCTCCTCATTCCCTCACTCGGCCCACACATTCACACTTTCACACTCTCTTCCAGGAGCAGAAAGGTCTGGAGACCTGGGGTTCACAGGAGAAGGCCCTCTGAGATGCAGAGGCAAGTAACTAGGTGTTGAGAGTCAGGCCAGAGCTACCTCAAACACCTCCCTTTTCCCCAACAGATAGAGACATAGAGAGAGATTGACAGTCCACATGATATCTTGGTTAAGTGTCGGTATCAGACGGTGGAGGTTCAACCCTCACCACAGCCTCTACCTCAGATCTCACCACAGCCTCTCCCTCAGCTCTCACCACAGCCTCTACCTCAGCTCTCACCACAGCCTCTCCCTCAGCTCTCACCACAGCCTCTCCCTCAGCTCTCACCACAGCCTCTACCTCAGCTCTCACCACAGCCTCTACCTCAGCTCGCACCTCAGAACGGCTCTTTCGGTGCAGAAACAGCACCACTAGCTAGGTAACCTAGTCCAAAAGTGCAACAAAAAACGAAACAGAGAGCTGGATGGTTGGTAGGCCATCTTGACGCCAGGTCCCAGCTGGGGGTTAGCGACACACACACACACACACACACACACACACACACACACACACACACACACACACACACACACACCACACACACACACACACACACACGCACGCAAACGCGCACATGCAGACAGAAGCCTCTAGAGCCAGTCAGTGTTTGTCACTCCATCAGTAGCATAATTGAATGTGACAGGCTGGCAGTAACTTGATGCAGCAGGATCAACAAGCGCTGCTACAACCTCACCTCACAGAGAGACACACACACACACACACACACACACACACACACACACACACACACCACACACACACACACACACACACACACACACACACACACACACACACACACACACACAGACAGAAACAGAGGGACAGACACACACACACACACACACAGAAACAGAGAGACAGACACACACACACACACACACAGAAACAGAGGGACAGACACACACACACACACACACACACACACACACACACACACACACACACACACAGAAACAGAGAGACAGACACACACACACACACACACACACACACACACACACACAGAAACAGAGAGACAGACACACACACACACACACACACACAGAAACAGAGAGACAGACACACACACACACACACACACACACACACACAGAAACAGAGAGACAGACACACAGACACACACACACAGAAACAGAGAGACAGACACACACACACACACACACAGAAACAGAGAGACAGACACACACACACACACACACACACAGAAACAGAGAGACAGACACACACACACACACACACACACAGAGAAACAGAGAGACAGACACACACACACACAAACACAGAAACAGAAAGACAGACACACACACACACACACACACACACACACAGAAACAGAGAGACAGACACACAGACACACACACACAGAAACAGAGAGACAGACACACACACACACACACACACACAGAAACAGAGAGACAGACACACAGACACACACACACAGAAACAGAGAGACAGACACACACACACACACACACACACACACACACACACACACAGAAACAGAGAGACAGACACACAGACACACACACACAGAAACAGAGAGACAGACACACACACACAGAAACAGAGAGACAGACACACACACACAGAAACAGAGAGACACACACACACACACACCACAGAAACAGAGACACACACACACACACAGAAACAGAGAGACAGACACACAGAAACACACACACACACACACACACACACACACACAGAAACAGAGACACACACACACACACACACACACACACACACACACACACACACACACACACACACACACACACACACAACAGAAACAGAGAGACAGACACACACACACAGAAACAGAGAGACAGACACACACACACAGAAACAGAGAGACAGACACACACACACACACACACAGGAACAGAGAGACAGACACACACACACAGAAACAGAGAGACACACACACACACACACACAGAAACAGAGAGACACACACACACACACACACACACACACACACAGAAACAGAGAGACACACACACACAGAAACAGAGAGACACACACACACACACACAGAAACAGAGAGACACACACACACACACACACACACACAGAAACAGAGAGACACACACACATTCACAGAAACAGGGGGTACCACTGCCAGACCCCTAAGTGTGAAGCCCAACCAGGTAGAGAAAGGTTTGATGGAGAGGGTAAAAAGAAGCAGAGAGAGAGAGGGAGAGAGAGAGGGAGAGAGGGGGGGAGAGGAGAGAGAGAGAGAGAGAGAGAGAGAGAGAGAGAGAGAGAGAGAGAGAGAGAGAGAGAGAGAGAAAGATAATTGGTGTAGTAGGACCAATCATGGCCCAGGTCTCCTGAGGGCAGTCTAATTATGTAATCTAGCTCTCTGCTTGAGATGGAGGGAATATAATCACTAAAATAAACGACTGGAGAGTGAGAAAATGCACATTTCCACCGTGGCGTTCACAGCTCAGCACCTCAGATCCCCAGCCTTCACTCAAACACAGACCTTTCACTTACATACTGGTCTAGACAGAGACGCGCCCTCTCCCTCTCTCCATTTAAAGGATAACTCATACTGTCTGCTTCTAATCTCAGTCTATTTTGCCGTCCCTCTCTGTATCCATCTTTCTCCTTCTCTACCTCTCTGTATCCATCTTTCTCCTTCTCTACCTCTCTGTATCCATCTTTCTCCTTCTCTACTCTGTATCCATCTTTCTCCCTCTCTACCTCTCTGTATCCATCTTTCCCCCTCTCTACCTCTCAGTATCCATATTTCTCCCTCTCTACGTCTCAGTATCCATCTTTCTCCCTCTCTACCTCTCAGTATCCATCTTTCTCCCTCTCTACCTCTCAGTATCCATCTTTCTCCCTCGCTGTATCCATCTTTCTCCTTCTCTACCTCTCTGTATCCATCTTTCTCCTTCTCTACCTCTCTGTATCCATCTTTCTACTTCTCTACCCCTCTGTATCCATCTTTCTCCTTCTCTACCTCTCTGTATCCATCTTTCTCCCTCGCTGTATCTATCTTTCTCCTTCGGTACGTCTCTGTATCCATCTTTCTCCCTCTCTGTATCTATCCTTCTCCTTCTCTACCTTTCCGTATCCATTTTTCTCCCTCTCTACCTCTCTGTATCTGTCTACCTCTCAGTATCCATCTTTCTCCTTCTCTACCTCTCTGCATCCATCTTTATCCCTCTCTACCTCTCAGTATCCATCTTTATCCCTCTCTACCTCTCAGTATCCATCTTTCTCCCTCTCTACCTCTCAGTATCCATCTGTTTACCTCTCTGTATCCATCTTTCACCCTCTCTACCTCTCTGTATCCATCTTTCTCCCTCTCTACCTCTGTATCCATCTGTCAACTTCTCTGTATCCATCTTTCTACTTATCTACCTCTCTGTATCCATCTGTCTCCCTCCCTACCTCTCAGAATCAATCTTTCTCCCTCTCTACCTCTCTGTTCCCATCTTTGTATCCATCTGTCAATCTCTCAGTATCCATCTTTCTCCCTCTCTACCTCTCTGTATCCATCTTTCTCCCTCTCTACCTCTCAGTATCCATCTTTCTCCCTCTCTACCTCTCTGTATCCATCTTTCTCCCTCTCTACCTCTCTGTATCCATCTTTCTCCCTCGCTACCTCTCTGTATCCATCTTTCTCCCTCTCTACCTCTCTGTATCCATCTTTCTCCCTCGCTACCTCTCTGTATCCATCTTTCTCCCTCTCTACCTCTCTGTATCCATCTTTCTCCCTCTCTACCTCTCTGTATCCATCTTTCTCCCTCTCTACATCTATCTGTCTACCTCTCAGTATCCATCTTTCTCCTTCTCTACCTCTCTGTATACATCTTTATCCCTCTCTACCTCTCAGTATCCATCTTTCTCCCTAACTACCTCTCAGTATCCATCTTTCTCCGTCTCTAACTCTCAGTATCCATCTTTCTCCCTCTCTACCTCTCTGTATCCATTTTTCTCCCTCTCTACCTCTCTGTATCTGTCTACCTCTCAGTATCCATCTTTCTCCTTCTCTACCTCTCTGCATCCATCTTTCTCCTTATCTACCTCTCTGTATCCATCTGTCTCCCTCTCTACCTCTCAGTATCCATCTTTCTCCCTAACTACCTCTCAGTATCCATCTTTCTCCGTCTCTACCCCTCTGTATCCATCTTTCTCCCTCTCAGTATCCACCTTTCTCCCTCTCTACCTCTCTGTATCCATTTTTCTCCCTCTCTACCTCTCTGTATCTGTCTACCTCTCAGTATCCATCTTTCTCCTTCTCTACCTCTCTGCATCCATCTTTCTCCTTATCTACCACTCTGTATCCATCTGTCTCCCTCTCTACCCCCCTGTATCCATCTTTCTCCCTCTCAGTATCCACCTTTCTCCCTCCCACTCAGTATCCATCTTTCTCCCTCTCTACATCTCTGTATCCATCTTTCTCCCTCTCTACCTCTCTGTATCCATCTTTCTCCCTCTCTACCCCTCTGTATCCATCTTTCTCCCCCTCAGTATCCACCTTTCTCCCTCCCACTCAGTATCCATCTTTCTCCCTCTCTACATCTCTGTATCCATCTTTCTCCCTCTCTACCTCTCTGTATCCATCTTTCTCCCTCTCTACCCCTCTGTATCCATCTTTCTCCCTCTCAGTATCCACCTTTCTCCCTCTCTCCCTCTCAGTATCCATCTTTCTCACTCTCTTGCTCTGTATCCATACTTCTCCCTCTCTACCACTCAGTATCCATCTGTCTACCCCTCAGTATCCATCTGTCTACCATTGTGTATCCATCTTTCTCCCTCTCGACCTCTCAGTATACATCTGTCTACCTCTCAGTATCCATCTGTCTACCTGTGTATCTATCTGTCGCCTTCTCTACCTCTCTGTATCCATCTTTCTCCCTCTCTACCTCTCAGCTTCCATCTGTCTCACTCTCTCTCTATCATCTTTCTCCCTCTCTACCTCTCTGTATCCATCTTTCTCCCTCTCTACCACTCTATATCATCATTTTCCCTCTCAACCATTCAGTATCCATCTTTCTCCCTCTCTACCTCTCAGTATCCATCTTTCTCCCTCTCTACCTCTCAGTATCCATCATTCTACCTCTCTGTATCCATCCTTCTCCCTCTCAGTATCCATCTGTCTACTTCTCAGTATCCATCATTCTCCTTCTCTACCTCTCAGTATCCATCTTTCTCCCTCTCTACCTCTCAGTAAACATATTTCTCCTTCTCTACCCCTCAGTATCCATCATTCTCCCTCTCTACCTCTCTGTATCCATCCTTCTCCCTCTCAGTATCCATCTGTCTACCTCTCAGTATTCATCTTTCTCCTTCTCTACCGCTCAGCATCCATCTTTATCCCTCTCTACCTCTCTGTATCCATCTGTCAACCTCTCTGTATCCATCTGTCTCCTTATCTACCTCTCTGTATCCATCTGTCGCCCTCCCTACCTCTCTGTATCCATCTTTCTCCCTCTCTACCTCTGTATCCATCTGTTAACTTCTCTGTATCCATCTGTCTCCTTATCTACCTCTCTGTATCCATCTTTCTCCCTCTCTACCTCTCTGTATCCATCTGTCTAACTCTCAGTATCCACCTTTCTCCCTCTCTCCTCTCAGTATCCATCTTTCTCCCTCTCTACCTCTGTATCCATCCTTCTCCCTCTCTACCACTCAGTATCCATTTGTCTACCTCTCAGTATCCATCTGTCCACCTCTCAGTATCCATCTTTCTCCCTCTCTACCTCTCAGTATCCATCTTTCTCCCTCTCTACCTCTCAGTATCCATTTGTTTACCTCTCTGTATCCATCTTTCACCCTCTCTACCTCTCTGTATCCATCTTTCTCCCTCTCTACCTCTGTATCCATCTGTCAGCCTCTCTGTATCCATCTTTCTCCTTATCTACCTCTCTGTATCCATCTGTCTCCCTCTCTACCTCTCAGTATCGATCTTTCTCCCTCTCTACCCCTCTGTATCCATCTTTCTCCCTCTCTACCTCTCAGTATCCACCTTTCTCCCTCTCTCCTTCTCAGCATCCATCTTTCTCCCTCTCTACCTCTGTATCCATCCTTCTCCCTCTCTACCACTCAGTATCAATCTGTCTACCTCTCAGTATCCATCTGTCTCCTTCTCTACCACTCTGTATCCATCTTTCTCCCTCTAACTCTCAGTATCCATCTGTCTCCCTCTCTGTATCCATCTTTCTCCCTCTCTACCAGTCTGTATCATCTTTCTCCCTCTCTACCTCTCTGTATCCATCGTTTTCCCTCTCTACCACTCTGTATCATCATTCTCCCTCTCTACCTCTCAGTATCCATCTTTCTCCCTCTCCACCTCTCTGTATCCATCTTTCTCCCTCTCTAGCCCTCTGTATCCATCTTTCTCCATCTATACCTCTCAGTATCCATCTTTCTCCCTCTCTACCTCTCAGTATCCATCTATCTCCCTCTCTACCACTCTGTATCCATCCTTCTCCCTCTCAGTATCCATCTGTCTACCACTCAGTATCCATCTTTCTCCCTCTCTACCCTCTGTATCCATCTGTCAACTTCTCTGTATCCATCTGTCTCCTTATCTACCTCTCTGTATCCATCTGTCTACTTGTCAGTATCCATCATTCTTCTTCTCTACCTCTCAGTAACCATATTTCTCCCTCTCTAGCCCTCAGTATCCATCCTTCTCCCTCTCTACCTCTCTGTATCCATCCTTCTCCCTCTCAGTATCCATCTGTCTACCTCTCAGTATTCATCTTTCTCCTTCTCTACCGCTCAGCATCCATCTTTATCCCTCTCTACCTCTCTGTATCCATCTGTCTAACCCTCAGCATCCATCTTTATCCCTCTCTCCCTCTCAGCATCCATCTTTCTCACTCTCTTCCTCTGTATCCATCCTTCTCCCTCTCTACCCCTCAGTATCCATCTGTCTACCTCTCAGTATCCATCTGTCTACCATTGTGTATCCATCTTTCTCCCTCTCTACCTCTCAGTATCCATCTGTCTACCTCTCAGTATCCATCTGTCTACCTCTCAGTATCCATCTGTCTACCTCTGTATCTATCTGTCTCCTTCTCTACCTCACTGTATCCATCTTTCTCCCTCTCTACCTCTCAGTATCCATCTGTCTCCCTCTCTACCACTCTGCATCATCATTTTCCCTCTCTACCTCTCAGTATCCATCTTTCTCCCTCTCTACCTCTCAGTATCGATCTTTCTCCCTCTCTACCTCTCAGTATCCATCATTCTACCTCTCTGTATCCATCCTTCTCCCTCTCAGTATCCATCTGTCTACTTCTCAGTATCCATCATTCTCCTTCTCTACCTCTCAGTATCCATCTTTCTCCCTCTCTACCTCTCAGTAACCATATTTCTCCCTCTCTACCCCTCGGTATCCATCCTTCTCCCTCTCTACCTCCATCCTTCTCCCCTCAGTATCCATCTGTCACCTCTCAGTATTCATCTTTCTCCTTCTCTACTGCTCAGCATCCATCTTTATCCCTCTCTACCCCTCTGTATCCATCTGTCTAACTCTCAGCATCCATCTATCTCCTTCTCTACCTCTGTATCCATCTGTCTCCCTCCCTACCTCTCTGTATCCATCCTCTCCCTCTCTACCTCTGTATCCATCTGTCAACTGCTCTGTATCCATCTGTCTCCTTATCTACCTCTCTGTATCCATCTGTCTACTTGTCAGTATCCATCATTCTCCTTCTCTACCTCTCAGTAACCATATTTCTCCCTCTCTAGCCCTCAGTATCCATCCTTCTCCCTCTCTACCTCTCTGTATCCATCCTTCTCCCTCTCAGTATCCATCTGTCTACCTCTCAGTATTCATCTTTCTCCTTCTCTACCGCTCAGCATCCATCTTTATCCCTCTCTACCTCTCTGTATCCATCTGTCTAACCCTCAGTATCCATATTTCTCCCTCTCTACCTCTCTGTATCCATCTGTCTACCATTATGTATCCATCTTTCTCCTTCTCAACCTCTCTGTATCCATATTTCTCCCTCTCTACCTCACTGTATCCATCTGTCTACCTCTCAGTATCCATCTTTCTCCCTCTCTACCCCTCAGTATCCATCTGTTTACCTCTCTGTATCCATCTTTCTCCCTCTCTACCTCTCTGTATCCATCTTTCTCACTCTCTCCGTCTGTATCCATCTGTCAGCTTCTCTGTATCCATCTTTCTCCTTATCTACCTCTCTGTATCCATCTGTCTCCCTCTCTACCCCTCTGTATCCATCTTTCTCCCTCTCTACCTCTCAGTATCCACCTTTCTCCCTCTCTCCTTCTCAGAATCCATCTTTCTCCCTCTCTACCTCTGTATCCATCCTTCTCAATCTCTACCACTCAGTATCCATCTGTCTACATCTCAGTATCCAGCTGTCTACCATTCTGTATCCATCTTTCTCCCTCTCTACCTCTCAGTATCCATCTGACTACCTCTCAATATCCATCTGTCTACCTCTCAGTATCCATCTGTCTACCTCTCAGTATCCATCTGTCTACCTCTAAGTATCCATCTGTCTCCTTCTCTACATCTCTGTATCCATCTTTCTCCCTCTCTACCTCTCAGTATCCATCCTTCTCCCTCTCAGTATCCATCTGTCTACCTCTCAGTATCCATCTTTCTCCCTCTCTACCTCTCGGTATCCATCTTTCTCCCTCTCTACCTCTCAGTATACATCTGTTTACCTCTCTGTATCCATCTTTCTCCCTCTATACCTCTCTGTATCCATCTTTCTCCCTCTCTACCTCTGTATCCATCTGTCAGCTTCTCTGTATCCATCTTTCTCCTTATCTACCTCTCTGTATCCTTCTGTCTCCCTCTCTACCTCTCAGAATCGATTATTCTCCCTCTCTACCCCTCTGTATCCATCTTTCTCCCTCTCTACCTCTCAGTATCCACCTTTCTCCCTCTCTCCTTCTCAGTATCCATCTTTCTCCCTCTCTACTTCTGTATCCATCCTTCTCCCTCTCTACCACTCAGTATCCGTCTGTCTACCATTCTGTATCCATCTTTCTCCCTCTCTTCCTCTCAGCATCCATCTGACTACCTCTCAGTATCCATCTGCCAACCTCTCAGTATCCATCTGCCAACCTCTCAGTATCCATCTGTCTACCTCTCAGTATCCATCTGTCTACCTCTCAGTATCCATCTGTCTACCTCTCAGTATCCATCTGTCTACCTCTCAGTATCCATCTGTCTACCACTCAGTATCTATCTGTCTCCTTCTCTACCTCTCTGTATCCATCTTTCTCCCTCTCTAACTCTCAGTATCCATCTGTCTCCCTCTCTGTATCCATCTTTCTCCCTCTCTACCACTCTGTATCATCTTTCTCCCTCTCTACCTCTCTGTATCCATCGTTCTCCCTCTCTACCTCTCAGTATCCATCTTTCTCCCTCTCTACCGCTCAGTATCCATCTTTCTCCCTCTATACCCCTCAGTATCCATCTTTCTCCCTCTCTAGCCCTCTGTATCCATCTTTCTCCCTCTCTACCTCTCTGTATCCATCCTCCTCCCTCTTAGTATCCATCTGTCTACCTCTCAGTATCCATCTTTTTCCTTCTCTACCGCTCAGTATCCATCTTTCTCCCTCTCTACCTCTCAGTATCCATCTTTCTCCCTCTCTACCTCTCTGTATCCATCCTTCTCCCTCTCAGTATCCATCTTTCTCCCTCTCTCCCTCTCTGTATCATCTGTATCCCTCTCTACTTCTCTGTATCCATCTGTCTAACCTCAGTATCCATCTTTTTCCTTCGCTACCTCTCTGTATCCATCTTTCTCCCTCTCTACCACTCTGTATCATCTTTCTCCCTCTCTACCTCTCTACCTCTCTGTATCCATCGTTCTCCCTCTCTACCACTCTGTATCCATCTTTCTCCCTCTCTACCTCTCAGTATCCATCTTTCTCCCTCTCTACCTCTCAGTATCCATATTTTTCCTTCTCTACCGCTCAGTATCCATCTTTCTCCTTCTCTACCTCTCTGTATCCATCTTTCTCCCTCTCTACATCCATCTGTCTACCTCTCAGTATCCATCTTTCTCCCTCTCTACCTCTTTGTATCCATCTTTCTCCCTCTCTACCTCTTAGTATCCATCTGTCTACCTCTCAGTATCCATCTTTCTCCTTCTCTATCTCTCTGTATCCATCTTTCTACCTCTCTGTATCCATCTGTCTACCCCTCTGTATCCATCTTTCTCCCTCTCTACCTCTCAGTATCCATCTCTCTACCTCTCTGTATCTATCTCTCTGTATCTACGTCTCTACCTCTCTGTATCTATCTCTCTACCTATCTCTCTACATCTATCCCTCTACATCTATCTCTCTATCTCTCTGTATCTATCTCTGTATCTATCTCTGTATCTATCTCTCTGTATCTATCTCTCTACATCTCCAGCACAGTAGATGATGAATGACATTAAAGCGACTTCAACTAGTCATCAAGCCTTTGACTAGCTGAATCAGGTGTGTTTGTGCTATGCTGGAACAAAAAAACAGCACCCCTTACCTCTCCAGGATCGTGTCAGTGACCACTTTTCTTTTGTCCTAGTCTTGATGAAGAATAAAGTAGAAATGGTTATGGAGTGTGATTGTTGTGGGTAAGGGCGGGGAGATCAGAGTTGAGTGAATGCAATATGAGGGTTGTGGGAGATGTGCAGCACGGCGAGATGGAGACGATCACAGAGCGATGCTATCGCTCCCCCATATAAACTCAGCTGGGTACCTTTCAGCGGCTGGATAAACCACAAAGGAACTGTTTGTTTGTGTTTACCCTCAGAGCGTGCTGTGTTCCTGATGGGACCAGCGATAGAGAGAGAGAGAGAGAGTGAGCGAGAGAGTGAGGAATAGGGGGCCTTTAAAGCCTGGTGGCTCCAACACAATCCCAGCGTGCAGTGAGACAGTAAGACATGAGGGCTACTGAGAAACACCACTATACATGAGTTACCATACAAGTGCAGCTTGTTATGTTTTGGCATCATGCGTAACAAACAAAGCAACTATAAAAACCCTGGTACTCTCTTTTACCATTTCGGGAAAAAAAATGTACAGCTTGTATTCTGTAAGAGGTGCCGTTATTCATGTGGTAGAACATTAGTATTGGTCAGCACCGAGCTACCTCAACTGCCACGTGAGTTTTTCTAAACTATAACGAGGAAGTCTTTCATCTGTCTACACTCCTTCCGTCTATACCGTGTCAATGTTCCCTCCCTCAGACTGGGACTCCTCTCCCAGGTGAGAGCAACATTTGTGTTCATTAACAAACAGAGGAAGTATTTCAGGGGGGAAATAAGCTATGTGTTCCAGACATCCAAAAGACGGGGAGAGAGACGGGGCGAGGGGGAGAGAGAGAGAGATGGAGAGAGAGAGACGGAGAGAGGGGGAGAGAGAGAGATGGAGAGAGAGAGAGACGGAGAGAGGGGGAGAGAGAGAGAGACAGAGGGGGGAGGGAGACAGATCGAGAGAGAGAGAGAGAGAGAGACAGAGAGTGGCGAGAGAGAGACAGAGAGAGAGGGGGAGAGAGAAAGAGAGAGGGGGGTGAGAGAGGGGGGAGAGAGGGAGAAGATAGAGAGGGGGGAGAGATGAGGGAGAAGAGAGAGGGGGAGAGATGGAGGGAGAAGAGAGAGAGGGGGGAGAGAGAGGGAGAGACAGAGAGGAGAGAGAGAGAGACAGAGGGGTGAGAGTGGGAGAGAGAGAGACAGAGAGGGGGAAGAGAGAGAGAGAGGGTGAGAGAGACAGAGGGGGAGAGAGAGGGGAGAGAGAGAGACAGAGGGGGGAGAGAGAGAGAGAGGGAGAGAAGGTGGGAGAGAAGAGGGGGGAGACAGAGAGAGGGGTAGAGAGAGAGACAGAGAGAAGGGTGAGTGAGAGACAGAGAGAGGGGGGGAGAGAGAGACAGAGAGTGGCGAGAGAGAGACAGAGAGAGAGGGGGAGAGAGACAGAGAGGGGGAAGAGAGAGAGAGGGTGAGAGAGACAGAGGGGGGAGAGAGAGGGGAGAGAGAGAGAGAGACAGAGGGGGGAGAGAGAGAGAGAGGGAGAGAAGGTGGGAGAGAAGAGGGGGGGAGACAGAGAGAGGGGTAGAGAGAGAGACAGAGAGAGGGGGGAGTGAGAGACAGAGAGAGGGGGGAGAGGGGGGGAGAGAGAGACAGAGAGAGGGAGAGAGAGAGTTTGAGAGGGGGGAGAGAGAGAGAGGGGGAGAGGAGAGAGATAGAGAGAGACAGAGAGAGAGGGGGAGAGAGAAAGAGAGAGGGGGTGAGAGAGGGGGGGTGAGAGACAGGGAGAGGGGGGGTGAGAGAGGGAGAGAGGGAGGGTGAGAGAGAGAGGGGGTGAGAGACAGGGAGGGGGGTGAGAGAGATGGGAGAGAGGGGAGAGAGAGGGGAGAGAGGGACAGAGAGCGAGGGAGAGAGAGAGTTTGAGAGGGGGGAGAGAGAGAGGGGGAGAGGAGAGAGATAGAGGGAGAAAGAGAGAGGGGGAGAGAGGGTGAGAGAGAGACAGAGAATTGGAGAAGGGGGAGAGAGAGACAGAGAGAGAGGGAGAGAGAGGGGGAGAGAGGGAGAGACAGAGAGAGGGGAGAGAGGGAGAGACAGAGAGAGAGGAGAGAAAGAGAGAGAGGGGAGAGAGTGAGAGAGAGACATAGAAAGGGGGTGAGAGAGAGAGACAGAGAGAGGGAGAGAGAGAAAGAGAGAGGGGGTGAGAGAGAGACATAAAAGAGGGTGGGAGAGAGAGACAGAGAGGGGGGAGAGAGATAGAGAGATGGTGGGGGGTAAGAGGGGGGAGAAAGACAGAGGGGGGAGAGAGAAACAGAGAAAGACAATTAAGGGGGAAAGAGAGTCAGAGCGGGGAGAGAGAGAGAGGGGTGAGAGAGAGCAATAGAGGGGGAGAGAGAAAGAGAGGGGGGAGAGAGAGGGAGAGAGAGGGGGTGAGAGACAGAAAGAGGGGGAGCACGAGAGACAGAGAGAGGGGGAGAGAGAGGGAGAGACAGAGAGAGGGGAGAGAGAGGGAGATACAGAGAGAAGGGAGAGAGAGAGCGGGAGAGAGGGGGAGAGAGAGAGGGGGACAGAGTTAGAGAGGGGGGAGACATAGAGAGATATGGCGGAGAAAGAGTGGGGATAGAGAGAGAGACAGAGCGAAAGGAGAGAGAGAGAGAGGGGGGAGAGAGAGAGAGTGGGGGTGAGAGAGAGAGAGTGGTAGGGGGGAAAGAGAGGGGGAGAGAGAGAGATGGGGGAGAGAGCGAGACACAGAGAGAGGGGGGAGAGAGAGACAAAGAGAGACAGAGGGGGGAGAGATAGAGAGAGAAAGGGAGAAGAGAGAGGGGGGAGTGAGGGGGGAGAGAGGGGGGGAGAGAGTCAGAGAGAGGGGGAGAGAGAGAGGGGGAGAGAGGGGGAGAGACAGAGAGAGAGTGAGAGTGAGAGAGAGAGAGGGGGAGAGAGTGAGAGAGAGAGAGGGGGAGGGGTGAGAGTGAGTGAGTGAGAGACAGAGAGGGGTGAGAGACAGAGAGAGACAGAGAGAGGGGGGAAAGAGAGATAGAGAGAGGGGGGAAAGAGATAGACAGAGAGAGGGGGAAAGAGAGAGACAGAGAGGGGGGTGAGAGAGAGCGAGTGGGTGTAACCTAGAGCAGGGGGAGAGAGTAGAAAGAGAAGTGTAACAGAGTCAGTCTAAGCTGGCAGGGAAGGGTACTATACTTTTTCCAGTGCCTGGGAATACCCTGGTATGATCAGGAGTCTGAGCATACTAACACCTCAGTACAGCCCTACACACACATATACACACACACACATACACACCTGTGAGATGGAGTGTGGATGTCCGTCTGTCAGTCCATCTGGCCTCCTCTCCCCTGAAACCATCTGTTTAAGGATGTTTGGACACTTCACTTGCCTTCAGAAAGAAAAAGAGAGGGAGAAAGAGAGAGCGAGAGAGAGAAGAGAGAGGGAGAATAAGATTCTAAGAAAGTGCATGCTAAGACAGATTGTTTTCAAACTGTAAACTGATCCACAAAAACATTACATAATGTATGTTGTTGCATCATGGAAAGTCTATAGAAACATGGAGCTCCCGGTGGAAAGTCTATAGAAACATGGAGCTCCCGGTGGAGAGTCTATAGAAACATGGAGCTCCCGGTGGAGAGTCTATAGAAACATGGAGCTCCCGTTGGAGAGTCTATAGAGACATGGAGCTCCCGGTGGAGAGTCTATAGAAACATGGAGCTCCCGGTGGAGAGTCTATAGAAACATGGAGCTCCCGGTGGAGATTCTATAGAAACATGGAGCTCCCGGTGGAGAGTCTATTGAAACATGGAGCTCCCGGTGGAGAGTCTATTGAAACATGGAGCTCCCGTTGAAGAGTCTATTGAAACATGGCGCTCCCGGTGGAGAGTCTATTGAAACATGGCGCTCCCGGTGGAGAGTCTATTGAAACATGGAGTTTCCGGGTGGTCTAAAGCACTGCATCTCAGTGCTAGAGGCGTCACTACAGACACCCTGGTTCGAATCCAGACTGTATCACAACCGGCCATGATTGGGAGTCCCATAGGGCGGCGCACAATTGGCCCGGTCGTTTGGGTTTGGCCGGTGTAGGCCGTCATTGTAAATAAGAATTTGTTCTTAACTGACATGCCTTGTTAAATAAAGGTAAAATAGAAGTATGGAGACGAAAGAGACAAGATGAGACTTGACAGATGGCAAAGTGACACTACTTGTGTAAATCTCTCAGCATGCAAACACACACACAAACAAACACTCACACTGTGCTGGTGTGTAAATCTGTCATCAGAAGTGTGGTGTTGAGGAGCTGATTACAGAGCTAACCCATGTATTACCTGGGCTGGTTTCTGTGTGTTTATACTCTATAGCGGAGACATACCCCCATTAATTTACCCTACAACTGAGATCCCCCCCCCCCCTCCCTCACACACACACACACACACACACACAGAGAGAGAGAGAGAGAGAACAGTCTATGACTTGGGTGGCTTGAGTCGTGTTGAGGGTCACCGTGGCGGATGTGTTGTTTCTACCCTCACCACCCGGGGGTGGCCCGTTAGGAAGCCCAGGAACTAGTTGCAGCGGGAGTTGTTCAAGTCCCAGGGTCCTGAGCTTAGTGATGAGCACTATGACTGAAGCTCAGTGTTCAACACCAATGAACAGCATTCTCACGTAGGTGTTCTGCTTGTTCAGCTGGGAGAGGGCAGTGTGGAGTCCAATAGAGATTGCGTCATCTGTGGATCTGTTGGGGCGTTATGCGAATTGGAGTGGGTCCAAGGTATCTGGGATGGTGATGTTAATGTGACCCATGGCCAGCCTTTCAAAGCATTTCATGGCTACAGATGTAAGTGCTACAAGGTGAATGTCGTTTAGACAGGTTCCCTTGGCGTTCTTGGGCACAGGGACTATGGTGCTCTGCTTGAAACATGTAGTTATTACAGAGTGGCTCAGGGAGAGTTTGAAAATGTCAGTGAAGAAACTTGCCAGCTGGTCAGCGCATGCTCAGAGTATGCGTCCTGGTAATCCTTCTGGCCACGTGGCCTTGTGGAGCAAGATCACAAGGTCGTCCAGAACAGCTTGTGATCTTATGCATGATTCAGTGTTACTTGCCTCGAAGCGAGCATAGAAGGAATATATCTTGTATGCTAGGCTTGCGTCACCAGGCAGCTCACGGCTGGGTTTCCTTTTGTAATTTGTGATAGTTTGCAAGCCCTGCCACATCCATGAGCATCAGAGCTGACAAAGTAGGTTTCGATGTTAGTCCTTTATTGACCTTTTGCCTGTTTGATGGTTCGTTGGAGGGCGTTGCGGGATATCTTATAAGTGTCTGGATTAGTGTCCCGTCCTTGAAAGCAGCAGCTCTAGCCTTTAGCTCAGTGCGGATGTTGCCTGTAATCCATGGCTTCTGGTTGAGATATGTACAAACGGTCACTGTGGGGAGGTTGTCGTTGATGCACGTATTATTGAACCCGGTGACTGATGTGGTAAACTCTTCAATGCTATTGGAAGAATCCCAGAACGTATTCCAGTCTGTGCTAGCGAAACATTCCTGTAGTTTAGCATCTACTTCATCAGACCACTTATGTTTGAGTTTTGCTTGTAAGCAGGAATCAGGAGGATAAAGTTATGGTCAGATTTACCAAATGGAGGGCAAGGGGGAGCTTTGTATGCATTTCTGTGTGTGGAGTAAACATTATAATGTTTTCGTTAAAATCACTGGCCACTGCCTCTCGTTTGCTTATGGCGCTATACAACTAGTTTGAGATTGGTCTCAGTGCCAGCATTGGTTTTTGTTGGTAAATAGACAGCTACGAAATATATAGAATAAAATTCTCTTGGTAAATAGTTTGTTCTGCAGATTATCATGAGGTATTCTCAGGCGAGCAGAACCTAGAGACCTCTTTAACATTAGAGATCACGGACCAGCTATTCTTAACAGAGACACCAACCTCCCTCTTTAATCTTACCCAGAGCTGCCGTTCGGTCTTGACGATGCATAGAAAAACCAACTAGATGTATATTATCTATATCCTTGTTCAGTCACGACTCAGAGAAACATAGGATATTACAGTTCTTCAGGTCCCGTTGATAGGATAGTCTCAAACGGAGCCCGTCCAGTTTATTCTCTAGTGATTGTACTTTTGCTAGTAGAACGGAGGGTAGAGACAGTTTATTAACTCGCCGACATAGTCTCGTCAGGGAGCCCGCTCGATTGCCTCTCTTGCGCCGTCTCTTCCTCTTTTGAGTCCCAGGGATTACGGCGTGGTCCGGAATGAGCAGTACATCCACAGCTGCCAACTCGTTGAAGTACAAATCTTCATCCAAATTGAGGTTAGTGATCGCTGTTCTGATGTCCAGAAGCTGTTTTCGGTCATAGGAAATATTATTTACAAAAACGTAAGATCAGCATAAAAAACACACAAAAAAGCAGAATTGGTCAACTGCAGTGCCATCTTCCATCTCAAGAGGTAAGTAAAACAATTTAAAAACTATAGTAAGTGCCTATTAAATTTCAAATGATATTAGAGAAAGACATTACAAACTCTGACCCATCTATGTAAATGTATTTTATTTTTTTACATTAAGAACAAGTACATATTTTGTTTCTCATTCTTTTTCATTGGGTTTGAAAAAAGAACAAAAAGCATTTAACCGTAACAGTGAGAAGATTTATTCTTGAATCAGCCATAAATTCGCTTGTCACTTCCTGTTTTGTGCAACAGGGAGTGGCAATTAAATACAAGTTTTACCAAAAAATTGAATTGCTAAAACATTTCTAGCCTGTCTATCTATGGGTAACAGGGTTAATGTGTTTTGCTCGACATGCTCAGTTTTCCACGTCAAAACACTATGATTTGACTATTATAAGTTCAATGTTTCTCTTGAAAAACATTTTTTTAAAGGAATATTTTCACAATATTAAAATGAGAGTTCAGTTCACGGCACGTAAATGAACCACTAATCACATTAAATAAATAATAATATTCAGAAATTACTTTTTCAAGGTAACAGAATAACTAGGGCTTTACAATGATGGTGAAACTTAGAGAAATGTTCAGATTAAGTGGGTTGAAATCTTCCTGGAAGTGACACAGGGTTGACGGAGAGACATGTCAAACTGCTGTAGGCTGCCACATACAGACATGATATATTGAATTCTCTATACGGTCAATATCTAATGACAATTCATTTAAAAACAATTCTACCACTTTTCAACCTTATTTTCATTATCGCCATCGCCATCACAATACCAGTGTCTACATATGTGAAAATGGCACGTTTCTATGATCTGTGGTTAAAAAGAGAAAAAGAAAGGTCCTAAAAAATGCTTCTATGTGACATCACAGGGTAGGATTAAAAGAAAAACAGCGATTTTCAAAACCTGTAATGAGTTTCTAGCCAGAGGGAGGGGATCTTCTTGCTCCCCACGACACAGCGAATTAAAATGGTTGAACTTTTAATAACGTCATCCACCACTTTTCATGGGTAGAACTCAATTTTCACATATGGAGACACTGGTATTGTGCTGGAGATAAGGGGAATGAAGTTGATGGAGCTGCCCTTTATTATAACAGGCTTTTAAAATGAAATATTGTTGCACAATTTCTACACAAAAGGAACTCTTTTCGTGGAACGACCCATAAGCAAAGAGAGCTGACAGTGACAAATTATCCCATAAGAGAACTCTCAGCTACTGTAAACAGCTTCTCAACCAGCGCCTGCTCTGTGTGTATACATTATTACATATTCAGACTGACTGACCTGTTTACCCTGCTACCAATCCACAAGTTCCTCTACATATGGACAAATATTTGCCACGCTGGCTTGCGAACTACTGTGTGGCTGTGTGTGTGTGTGGGTAGGTATGTGCGTGCGTGCGTGCGTCTCATGTCCTGTCAGCGGCGATGTTGGTGGGTAATTTATATTCTGGGCTTCTGAAAACAAACCTAATAAATGGATAAATAAGATCCTAAAAAGCAATGCTGCCTGCTCTCTCTATCACCATAAGTAGTGACAGCAGTGATGCATTGGTATTGAGTCCTATGTCAGGGCTAGTCATACTGACAGACATCTCCTGCTCCCATCTACCCTCCTCCCCATCCCCCTCGTCTTCACCCCCCTCTCAGAGATACTGTTGTCACAGGAGGATGGGAGAAGAAGGGTTGTAGAAGGGGGAGTAGAGGTGAGAGTAGAAGGGGGGTTATAAGCGAGTAGAGGGGGAGTTGAAGGGGGAGTAGAGGGGTGTATAAGGGAGTAGTGGGGGAGTTGAAGGGGTGTATAAGGGAGTAGTGGGGAAGTAGAGGGGGGAGTAGACGGGGAGTAAAAGGGAGTAGAAGGGGAGTTGAGGGGGAGTACAGGGGTGTATAAGGGAGTAGAGGGTTGTAGAGGGGGGAGTAGGAGGGGAGTAGAGGGGTGTATAAGGGAGTGAGAGGAGACAGAGGTCATCATCAGATGAGCTCCTGCATTTTTCAGCATGTTCTTAATTAAAAAAATATAGATTTAGAGTTAGATAAACTTGGATTTTTTTGTCAGGAACATATACAGGATGCTACCCTCTACAACATAACCTTCACTCCAAATCAAAACTCCAAACCTACAACCTGATTTTGGACGGAATTATGGAATCACCTGGAAGGCTAACAGCTACCAAAGATTATTATTCCAACGCTATACAGCAAATGTTCTGGAAAACAACAGAAACCTGAAAACACCATCCAACCTGGAACTGAGTGAGTAATGTTTAGTCTGAAGCTATATTTTTTATTTCCAAAAGCCAAGAAGAAAAATACATTACGTTACTTTATAAGGACTGAATGCTAAATTAAGGCTGCCAAGCGCGATACAACTTCAATTAGCACTGATGTGTCAAGTGAGAGGTGTCAAAGCCCTTCAGCCCAACAATGGCAGGAGAGTGGAACAGTCTACTCCAACCAAATGGAGAGGCCTTAGAAGCTGCCTCCCGCTGTTCAGAGGTAATTAAATACAGTACTCTGTGTATGTAAAGAATGATAAGGCAAGAAAAGATCACAAAATGAAGCTCCTTATGGAAAATCAAGAGACACTTTTTGCTGACTATTATAAAAATGGGAACATCAGCAACCTCATCTTCCACACAACCCATCCCCTGGCATGGCACAGTGCTATATTATCACACTACCCCTCTGTTAAGAGGGGGGCTGTTACCGATGGGTGGAAACTCAGGATACTAGACAATGAGGACTCTGAGTAAGCTAATATAAATCTCTATAAGTCTGGAACAGTATTGGTACAGGGCAACACCAAACAGTTTCAGCTGGACTTTCACCTAATCAAAGAATTAGCCCAGAAGGAGAAGCTCTCCCTTGAGAAAGATACCCCCACTCTGAGCGGGTCAGACCCGACCTCTTCATTATATAACCCCACAGACGAGGAACCCCAAGTGGAAAGTCAACATCCCAGCACAGAGTACTACTCCCTCATTGAAATGAAGGATACATTTACCCAGCTGGAGGTGAGACAGGTGGAGCTGGAACAGCAGGTTATTACACTCCCGTCAGCACAGACCCAGACAACAGTCCAGCACAACAACACCCCCTTAACCAGACCCAGACAACAGTCCAGCACAACAACACCCCCTTAACCAGACCTGGAGAGCTGGAGGTGGAGAGAGACATATCTGCACTCTGGACTGTGGTGAGACAACTTCAACAATATAAAAAGCAAGAGTAGGAGAAGAACAGAGCACTAGAGGAGAGGATCAGACTGCTGGAGGAGAGGGTGAGGGGGATGGCGTATGACAGAGAACAACCCACTAGAGAGGTGGCCACCCCCGCAAAGAAGCCAGCAGAACACAGCAGGAGAACACAGCAGGAAAGGGTGGCCACAGCACTGAAGGGAGTGATTGAAAAAGCTTCTTCTACTTTCCCCAACGCACAAGTGGTTATCTCTACCCTGCTACCACAAAATACTTTCACCCTGCTATCCCCCTCACCCTCAGCGGGTAAACGCAAATATTTCCTGTGACTGTGCCTCAAAACCAAATGTTTTCCTGGCCCACCACTCCATGCTGGACTTGAACAGCCTCTATGACCAGGTCCACCTATTCAAGGCAGCAGTGCCCACCTTCACCCGGACCCTAAAGGACTTCGCTCTCAAATGCAGCCCCAACACTTCACACAGGAGCAACAAATCAATAGACACCCCGCCCAGACCAGCAAGACACTCTCCCAGACCTGCGGGACCCCCCCCCGGACCTACACATAGAGGACCCACGCCGAGAGGACCTACATCCAGACCACAACACCACCAGCCACATACACACCCCCACCCCAACCAATCAACATCTCCCCAAGTCAACCATGCCCACAACCCATTTAGGCCCCCCCTTCAGATCAGACCTATGCCCCTCCTGCCCACCCCATGCACCCCACCCCCGCAAAGAGGGACTCAACATGGAAGTCACACATACGCCCAGGCTGTGAGCGGGCAAACAGGCCCAACCCCCACTCTTACACTAGCCCAAGCCAATGGCATGTACCAGATGCTCAGCAGGCTCTGCTCACACTTACTGGCCTGAGGCCAAACCACACAACCAACAACATTTGACACTTTATGGAACACAAAGCCGTCACTATCTCATCCTGGAATATCCAAGGCCTGAGGTCATCTGCCTTTGGCCTAAAGAGCAGGGACCTGGATTCAAAGAAATCAGAAATACAGACATGTCATCCTCCAAGAAACCTGGTATAGAGGAGACGGACCCACTGGTTTCCTTCTAGGTTACAGAAAGCTGGTAGTTTGGTGGAAGGTAGTTCTTTGCTGCCCTTCTTGACACCAGGCCATCCTCCAAAAGTCTTGGTGGATGGTAGTCCCATCCACCAAACTACCAGGTGTGAAACAGGGAAGGGACTCAGGGGGTATGGTAATTTAGTATAGAGCAGACCTAACTCACTCCATTAAATTGACACATCACCCCGCTCCTCCGCACACTCCACTGGCTTCCAGTTGAAGCTCGCATCCGCTACAAGACCATGGTGCTTGCCTACGGAGCTGTGAGGGGAACGGCACCTCTGTACCTTCAGGCTCTGATCAGTCCCTACACCCAAAGAAGGGCACTGCGTTCATTCACCTCTGGCCTGCTCGCCTCCCTACCTCTGCGGAAGCACAGTTCCCGCTCAGCCCAGTCAAAACTGTTCGCTGCTCTGGCACCCCAATGGTGGAACAAGCTCCCTCACGATGCCAGGACAGCGGAGTCAATCACCACCTTCCGGAGACACCTGAAATCCCACCTCTTTAAGGAATACCTGGGATAGGATAAAGTAATCCTTCTAACCCCCCCCCCCCCCCCCCCAAATGAGGTGAATGCACCAATTTGTAAGTCGCTCTGGATAAGAGTGTCTGCTAAATGACGTAAATGTAAATGTAAATTAATCAAAACAGGAACATTTTACATTTGGCTAGAAATTCAAAAGGAAATGATCTTAACAGAGAAAAATTTCCTCCTGTGTGCTACCTATATCCCCCCACTAGAATCCCCATACTTTAATGAAGACAGCTTCTCCATCCTAGAGAGGGAAATCAATCATTTCCAGGCCCAGGGACATGTACTAGTCTGTGACGACCTAAATGCCAGAACCGGACAAGAGCCTGACACCCTCAGCACATAGCGGGACAAACACCTGCCTGGAGTTGACAGCATTCCCTCCCCCATATGCCCCCCTAGGCACAACTATGACAACATAACCAACAAAAACGGGTCACAACTCCTGCAGCTCTGTCGAACGCTGGGAATGTACATAGTCAATGGTAGGCTTCGAGGGGACTCCTATGTTAGGTACACCTATAGCTCATCTCTTGGCAGTAGTACTGTAGACTACTTTATCACTGACCTCAACCCAGAGTCTCTCAGAGCGTTCACAGTCAGCCCACTGACACCCCTATCAGATCACAGCAAAATCACAGTCTACTTGAACAGAGCAATACCCAATCATGAGGCATCAAAGCCAAAGGAACTGAGCAATATTAACCTCTTATGGCTAGGGGGCAGTATTTTCACGGCTGGATAAAAAACGTACCCGATTTAATCTGGTTACTAATCCTACCCAGTAACTAGAATATGCATATACTTATTATATATGGATAGAAAACACCCTAAAGTTTCTAAAACTGTTTGAATGGTGTCTGTGAGTATAACAGAACTCAAATGGCAGGTCAAAACCTGAGAGATTCCTTTACAGGAAGTGGCCTGTCTGACCATTTCTGGAACTTCTTTGCCATCTCTATCTTTTACTAAGGATCTCTGCTCTAACGTGACACTTCCTACGTCGTCCATAGGCGCTCAGAGCCCGGGAAAAACCTGAATGTCGTCATCCCAGCCCCAGGCTGAAACACATTATCGCCTTTCTCAAGTGGCCGATCAAGGGACTGTGGGCTTAGGCGCGTGACCTGGCCGCCCCCGTCTTTGTGATTTTTTCCTCTGTTTGCCGAAAAGGAGATTCCCGGTCGGAATATTATCGCTTTTCTACGAGAAAAATGGCATAAAAATTGATTTTAAACAGCGGTTGACATGCTTCGAAGTACGGTAATGGAATATTTAGAATTTTTTTGTCACGAATTGCGCCATGCGCGCGACCCTTCTTTACCATTTCGGATAGTGTCTGGAACGCACGAACAAAACGCCGCTATTCGGATATAACGATGGATTATTTTGGACCAAACCAACATTTGTTATTGAAGTAGCAGTCCTGGGAGTGCATTCTGACGAAGACAACAAAGGTAATGAAACTTTTGTAATAGTAAATCGGAGTTTGATCAGTGCTAAACTTGGTCGGTGTCTAAATGGCTAGCCGTGATGGCTGGGCTATCTACTGAGAATATTGCAAAATGTGCTTTCACCGAAAAGCTATTTTAAAATCGGACATATCGAGTGCATAGAGGACTTCTGTATCTATAATTCTTAAAATAATTGTTATGTTTTTTGTGAACGTTTATCGTGAGTAATTTAGTAAATTCACCGGATGTTTGCGGGGGGGTATGCTAGTTCTGAACGTCACATGCTAATGTAAAAAGCTGGTTTTTGATATAAATATGAACTTGATTGAACAAAACATGCATGCATTTTATAACATAATGTCCTAGGGTTGTCATCTGATGAAGATCATCAAAGGTTAGTGCTGCATTTAGCTGTGGTTTTGTTTTTTGTGGCATTATATGCTAGCTTGAAAAATGGGTGTCTGATTATTTCTGGCTTGGTACTCTGCTGACATAATCTAATGTTTTGCTTTCACTGTAAAGCCTTTTTGAAATCGAACAGTGTGGTTAGATAAAGGAGAGTCTTGTCTTTAAAATGCTGTGAAATAGTCATATGTTTGAAAAATTGAAGTTTTTGTATTTTTGAGGAATTTGTAATTCGCGCCACGCCTATCATTGGATATTGGAGCAGGTGTTCCGCTAGCGGAACGTCTAGATGTAAGAGGTTAAGAAATGCTATAGATGGAAGGAATGTACAGTCGTGTCCAAAGGTTTTGAGAATGACACAAATATTAATTTCCACAAAGTTTGATGCTTCAGTGTCTTTAGATATTTTTGTCAGATGTTACTATGGAATACTGAAGTATAATTACAAGCATTTCATAAGTGTCAAAGGCTTTTATTGACAATTACATGAAGTTGATGCAAAGAGTCAATATTTGCAGTGTTGACCCTTCTTTTTCAAGACCTCTGCAATCCGCCCTGGCATGCTGTCAATTCACTTCTGGGCCACATCCTGACTGATGGAAGCCCATTCTTGCATAATGTAACGGTTGTCGTACTGGAGAGAAGACCAAGGTGCAGCGGAGTTAGTGTTCATCATTTAATATTTAATTGAACAACGTGAACACTATACAAAAACAAGAAAAGAGAAAACCGACAGCCAACAGTCCTGTCAGGTGCAAACTCTAACAGAAACAATTACCCACAAAACCCCAACGGAAAAACATGCACTTATGTGTGACTCCCAATCAACAACAACGAACTTCAGCTGTGCCTGATTGGGAGCCACACACGGCCCAAAACAAAGAAATACAAAAATATAGAAAAAGAACATAGAACGCCCACCCAATGTAACACCCTGGCCTAACCAAAATAAAGAACAAAAAACCCCTCTCTATAGCCAGGGCGTTACACATATTCAATGCTTGGAGTTTGTCAGAAATTGTGGGGTTTTGATTGTGCCTCTTGAGGATTGACCACAAGTTCTCAATGGGATTAAGGTCTGGGGAGTTTCCTGGCCATGGACCCAAAATATCAATGTTTTGTTCCCCAAGCCACTTAGTTATCACTTTTGCCTTATGGCAAGGTGCTCCATCATGCTGGAAAAGGCATTGTTCGTCACCAAACTGTTCCTGGATGGTTGGGAGAAGTTGCTCTTGGAGGATGTGTTGGTACCATTCTTTATTCATGGCACTGCTCTTAGGCCTAAATTGTGAGTGAGCCCACTCCCTTGGCTGAGAAGCAACCCCACACATGAATGGTCTCAGGATGCTTTACTGTTGGCATGACAAAGGACTGATGGTAGCGCTCAGCTTGTCTTCTCCAGACAAGCTTTTTTCCGGATGCCCTAAACAATCGGAAAGGGGATTCATCAGAGAAAATGACTTTACCCCAGTCCTCAGCAGTCCAATCCCTGTACCATTAGCAGAATATCAGTCTGTCCCTGATGTTTTTCCTAGAGAGAAGTGGCTTCTTTGCTGCCCTTCTTGACACCAGGCCATCCTCCAAAAGTCTTCGTCTCATTGTGCGTGCAGATGCACTCACACCTGCCTGCTGCCATTCCTGAGCAAGCTCGATACTGGAGGAGCCCAGATCCCGCAGCTGGATCAACTTTAGGAGACGGTCCTGGCGCTTGCTGGACTTTCTTGGCGCCATGAAGCCTTCTTCACAACAATTGAACCGCTCTCCTTGAAGTTCTTGATGATCCGATAAATTGTTGATTTAGGTGCAATCTTACTGGCAGCAATATCCTTGCCTGTGAAGCCCTTTTTGTGCAAAGCAATGATGACGGCATGTGTTTCCTTGCAGGTAACCATGGTTGACAGAGGAAGAACAATGATTCCAAGCAACACCCTCCTTTTGAAGCTTCCAGTCTGTTATTCGAACTCAATCAGCATGACAGAGTGATGCGACAGGGCTGAAATGCAGTGGAAATGTTTTTGGGGGATTCAGTTCATTTGCATGGCAAAGAGGGACATTGCAATTAATTGCAATTCATCTGATCACTCTTCATAACATTCTGGAGTATATGCAAATTGCCATCATACAAACTGAGGCAGCAGACTTTGTGAAAATTAATATTTGTGTCATTCTCAAAACTTCTGGCCACGACTGTAGTTTGGAAACCTACCTAAAAACAAATAGGCAACAACAAATTCAATCCCATTTAGACAACTTCCTGGACAAAACGTTTAACAGTATATTTGACCTCTCAGCTTCCCTGTCAAATCTAAAAATCTCAAATAGAAAACCGGAGAAAATGAACAAAAATGACAAATGGTTTGATGAAGAATGCAAAAATCTAAGAAAGATTTAGAAACCTGTCCAACCAAAAACATAGAGACCAGGAAAACCTGAGTCTACGCCTCCACTAAGGTGAATCACTAAAACAATACAGAAATACACAATGGAAAAAGAAGGAACAGCACATCAGAAATAAGCTCAGTGTAATTGAAGAATCCATAGACTCTAACCACTTCTGGGAAAATTGGAAAACACTAAAACAACAACACGAAGAATTATCTATCCAAAATGGAGATTTATGGGTAAACCACTTCTCCAATCTTTTTGGCTCTATAACAAAGAACAAACAGCAAAAACATACACGATCAAATACAAATCTTAGAATCAACTATTAACCTGTTAGGGCTAGGGGGCAGCATTTGCACGTCTGGATAAAAAAAATGTACCCGATTTAATCTGGTTACTAATCCTACCCAGTAACTAGAATATGCATATACTTATTATATATGGATAGAAAACACTCTAAAGTTTCTAAAACTGTTTGAATGGTGTCTGTGAGTATAACAGAACTCATTTGGCAGGCAAAACCCTGAGACATTTTCTGACAGGAAGTGGATACCTGATGTGTTGTATTGACTTTAAACCTATCCCATTGAAAAACACAGGGGCTGAGGAATATTTTGGCACTTCCTATTGCTTCCACTAGATGTCACCAGCCTTTACAAAGTGTTTTGAGTCTTCTGGAGGGAGATCTGACCGAACAAGAGCCATGGAACGATGATGTCCCATTAGACACCTGGCGCGCGAGTTCATGTTGGGTACCCTCGTTCCAATACGTTATAAAAGAGTATGCATTCGTCCACCTTGAATATTATTCATGTTCTGGTTAAAAAAGGCCCTAATGATTTATGCTATACAACGTTTGACATGTTTGAACGAACGTAAATATATTTTTTCCCCTCGTTCATGACGAGAAGTCCGGCTGGCTTAGATCATGTGCTAACAAGACGGAGATTTTTGGACATAAATGATGAGCTTTTTTGAACAAAACTACATTCGTTATGGACCTGTGATACCTGGAAGTGACATCTGATGAAGAGAATCAAAGGTAATGGATTATTTACATAGTATTTTCGATTTTAGATCTCCCCAACATGACGTCTAGTCTGTATCGCAACGCGTATTTTTCTGGGCGCAGTGCTCAGATTATTGCAAAGTGTGATTTCCCAGTAAGGTTATTTTTAAATCTGGCAAGTTGATTGCGTTCAAGAGATGTAAATCTATAATTCTTTAAATGACAATATAATATTTTACCAATGTTGTCTAATTTTAATTATTTAATTTGTGACGCTGACTTGACTGCCGGTTATTGGAGGGAAACGATTTCCTCAACATCAATGCCATAGTAAAACGCTGTTTTTGGATATAAATATGAACTTGATAGAACTAAAAATGCATGCATTGTCTAACATAATGTCCTAGGAGTGTCATCTGATGGAGATTGTAAAAGGTTAGTGCATCATTTTAGCTGGTTTTATGGTTTTGGTGACCCTGTCTTTGACTTGACAAAACATTACACACAACTCTTGTAAATGTACTGTCCTAACATACTCTAAATTTATGCTTTCGCCGTAAAACCTTTTTGAAATCGTAAAACGTGGTTAGATTAAGGAGATGTTTATCTTTCAAATGGTGTAAAATAGTTGTATTTTTGAAAAATTTGAATTTTGACATTTATTTGGATTCAAATTTGCCGCTCTTGAAATGCACCTGCTGTTGATGGAGTGCACCACGGGTGGCACGCTAGCGTCCCACCTAGCCCATAGAGGTTAAAGACTACCAGAACACACTGGATTCTCCAATGACCATGAATGATCTACAGGACAAAATAAAACTCTCCAACCTAAAAAGGACTGTGGTGTTGATGCTATCCTCAATGAAATGATCAAATATACAGACAACAAATTCCAATTGGCTATACTTAAACTCTTTAACATCATCCTTAGCTCTGGCATCTTCCCCAATATTTGGACTGATCACCCCAATCCACAAAAAACCCCAATAACTACCGTGGGAAATACGTCAACAGCAACCTTGGGAAAATCCTCTGCATTATCATTGACAGCAGACTCGTACATTTCCTCAGTGAAAACAATGTACTGAGCAAATGTCAAATTGGCTATTTACCAAATTATTGTACGACAGACCACGTATTCACTCTGCACACCCTAATTGACAAACAAACAAACCAAAACAAAGGCAAAGTATTCTCATGCTTTTGACTCAATTTGGCATGAGGGTCTGCTATACATGAGGGTCTACTATACATGAGGGTCTGCTATACATGACGGTCTGCTATACATGAGGGTCTGCTATACAAATTGATGGAAAGTGGTGTTAGGTGAAAAACATACGACATTATAAAATCCATGTACACAAACAACAAGTGTGTGGCTAATATTGACCAAAAACACACACATTTCTTCCCACAGGGCCGTGGGGTGAGACAGGGATGCAGCTTAAGCCCCATCCTCTTCAACACATATATCAATGAATTGGAGAGTTCACTAGAAAAGTCTGCAGCACCCGACCTCATCCTACTACAATCTGAAGTCAAATGTCTACTGTTTGCTGATGATCTGGTGCTTCTGTCACCAACCAAGGAGGGCCTACAGCAGCACCTAGATCTTCTGCAGAGATTATGTCAGAACCAGGCCCTGACAGTAAATCTCAGTAAGACAAAAATAATGGTGTTCCGAAAACAGTCCAGTCGCAAGGACCACAAATACAAATTCCATCTAGACACCGTTGCCCTAAAGCACACAAAAAACTATACATACCTTGGCCTAAACATCAGCGCCACAGGTAACTTCCATAAAGCTGTGAACAATCTGAGAGACAAGGCAAGAAGGGCATTCTATGCCATCAAAAGTAACATAAAATTCAATATACAAATTAGGATCTGGCTAGAAATTCTTGAATGAGTTATAGAACCCATTGCCCTTTATGGCTGTGAGGTCTGCGGTCCGCTCACCAACCTAGAATTCACAAAATGGGACAAACACCAAATTGAGAATCTGCATGCAGAATTCTGCAAAAATATCCTCCGTGTACAACGTAGAACACCAAATAATGCATGCAGAGCAGAATTAGGTCGATACCCGCAAATTATCAAAATCCAGAAAAGAAGCATTAAATTCTACAACCACCTAAAAGGAAGCGATTCCCAAACCTTCCATAACAAAGCCATCACCTAAAGAGACATGAACCTATAGATGAGTCCCCTCAGCAAGCTGGTCCTGGGGCTCTGTTCACAAACACAAACAGACCCCTTGCACATGCTCCAGATCACAAACAGACCCCTGAGAGCCCCAGGACAGCAACGCAATTAGACCCAACCAAAACATGAGAAAACAAAAAGATAATTACTTGACACGTTGTTAAGAATTAAGAAAAAAACTGAGCAAACTAGAATGCTATTTGTCCCTAAACAGAGAGTACACAGTGGCAGAATACCTGACCACTGTGACTGACACAAACTTAAGGAAAGCTTTGACTATGTACAGACTCAGTGAGTGTCACGAATTCCACCGAAGGTGACTCCCCTGCCTGCTCGGGCGGCGCTCGGTGGTCGTCGTCACCGGCCTACTAGCCGCCGCTGATCCCTTTTTCCTTTTCGTTTGGTATGTCTTATTGTTTGCACCTGTTCCCCATTTGGTTCTCTTGATTTATGGGTATTTAAGCCTGTTTAGCCCGCACAGGTTTGTGCGGGATTATTTACGTCAGTGTGTGTTGTTATTGAAAGTGCTGGCGATCATATAGTATTGTTTTATGTGCGTGCTGTGCACCTGTTGGTTTTGGGCACCTCGCATTTTCACGCCGGTTGTGTTGGCGTCGACTGTTTTTGTTTGAGTTACGGAATAAACACTTTATCTCCTTACCTTTGCTCTCTGCGCCTGACTCCTACCACCACTTCTAGCATTCGCTGACAGAATCCCGCACCAGCTATGGAGTCAGCAGGAGCAGCCTCCCCTCCTCTCCCATCGATGGAAGAACGGGTCCTCCATCATACCACCATTCTCCACCGAATCGGCTCAGCGATGGATCAGATGATGGAGAGGATGGACCGATGGGAGAGGAGTGGCCTCCCTACCGCATCCCCAGCACCACCTTCCCCCCCAACAGCTACCCCTCCACCGGCGTCCGGACCCGGAGCCTTGCGCCTGGCTCTCCCCAGGGAGTACGATGGAGCGGCGGCTGGGTGCCAGGGGTTCCTGCTACAGTTGGAGTTGTACCTGGCTACCGTTCGTCCGACTCCCTCGGGAGAGGAGAGTGTAAGCGTCCTCGTCTCCTGCTTAACGGGACGTGCCCTGGAGTGGGCAAACGCAGTGTGGTATGGCCCAGACTCGGCAAGGGATCACTACCCCGAGTTCACCCGCCGTTTCCGGGCCGTGTTCGACCACCCAGCAGAAGGCCGGGCGGCGGGTGAACGGCTGTTCCACCTGCGGCAGGAGACGAGGAGCGCACAGGACTTTGCTCTGGAGTTCCGGACCCTGGCTGCTGGAGCGGGGTGGAACGACAGGGCCCTGATGGACCACTATCGTTGTAGCCTCCGGGAGGACGTCCGCCGGGAGCTAGCCTGTCGGGACACTACCCTCTCACTGGATGAACTAATAGACATGTCCATTCGTCTCGACAACCTGCTGGCTGCTCGCGGGCGTCCGGACCGGGCCCTGTTGGTTCCACCTCCAGGTCCACCAGCTCCCGTCCCTATGGAGCTAGGGGGGGGGGCGCGTCCAGGGGAACCGGACGAGGAGGCTCCTCCTGTACCCAGTGTGGTCGGAGAGGACACACTACCGACCGGTGCTGGGGGAGCTCCTCTGGGAATCGGGAAGGCAGGCGGAGCACTCCTCGTTCACCTCAGGTGAGTAAGCACCAACCTCACCCAGAGCTCCCTGTTGGTCATATGTTCGTCTTAGTAACTTTCCCCTTGTTTTCTCCCTCTTTCCAGCATAAGGCGCTAGTCGATTCAGGCGCAGCTGGAAACTTTATGGATCGTGGGCTCGCGTTAAGGCTAGGGATTCCCCTGGTGTCGTTGGACCAACCTTTCCCCGTGCACTCCTTAGATAGCCGACCATTAGGGTCAGGACTGGTCAGGGAGGCCACGGTGCCACTGGACATGGTAACACAGGGGGATCATGGGGAACGGATTAGTCTCTTCCTCATTGATTCGCCTGCGTTTCCGGTGGTGCTGGGGATTCCCTGGCTGGCCAATCACAATCCCAATATTTCGTGGAGACAGAGGGCTCTCAGAGGGTGGTCAGAGGAGTGCTCAGGCAGGTGTAAGGGAGTTTCCATCGGTGCGACGACGGTGGAGAGTCCAGACCAGGTTTCCACTGTGCGCATTCCCTCGGAGTATGCCGATTTGGCTATCGCCTTCTGTAAAAAGAGGGCGACCCGATTACCACCTCATCGACAAGGGGATTGCGTGATAAACCTCCAGATAAACGCTACACTTCCCAGGAGTCACGTGTACCCATTGTCACAGGAGGAGACGTTGGCTATGGAGACATATGTCACGGAATCTCTGAGACAGGGGTACATTCGGCCCTCCATGTCACCCGTCTCCTCGAGTTTCTTTTTCGTGAAGAAAAAGGATGGTGGGCTGCGTCCATGCATTGATTATTGAGGTCTAAATTCTATCACAGTAGGGTTTAGTTACCCGCCACCTCTCATCGCTACGGCGGTGGAATCATTTCACGGCGCGCGTTTTTTCACGAAATTGGACCTCAGGAGCGCATACAATCTGGTGCGTATCCGGGGTGGAGACGAGTGGAAAACTGCATTCAGTACCACATCGGGCCACTATGAGTACCTCGTCATGCCGTATGGGTTAAAGAATGCTCCAGCCGTCTTTCAATCCTTTGTTGACGAGATTCTCAGGGACCTGCACGGGCAGGGGGTGGTGGTGTATATTGATGACATCCTGATCTATTCCGCCACCCGCGCCGCGCATGTCTCCCTGGTGCGCAAGGTGCTTGGGCGACTGCTGGAGAATGACCTGTACGTCAAGGCTGAGAAATGTCAGTTTTTCAAACGAGCCGTTTCCTTCCTGGGGTATCGCATTTCCACCTCGGGGGTGGTGATGGAGGATGACCGCGTTAAAGCCGTGCGCAATTGGCCGACTCCGACCACGGTAAAGGAGGTGCAGCGGTTTTTAGGGTTTGCCAATTACTACCGGAGGTTTATCCGGGGCTTTGGCCAAGTTGCTGCTCCCATTACCTCACTGCTGAAGGGGGGGTCCGGCACGCTTGCGCTGGTCAGCAGAGGCGAACAGAGCGTTCAGTCGCCTGAAGGAGCTGTTTACCAACGCTCCCGTGCTGGCTCATCCGGATCCCTCTTTGGCATTCATAGTGGAGGTGGACGCGTCCGAGACTGGGGTGGGGGCCGTGCTATCACAGCGCTCGGGCACGCCACCCCAACTCCGCCCGTGCGCTTTCTTTTCCAGGAAGCTCGGGCCGGCGGAGCAGAACTATGACGTGGGGGACCGGGAGTTGTTAGCTGTGGTCAAGGCTCTGAAGGTGTGGAGACATTGGCTTGAGGGGGCTAAGCACCCTTTCCTCATCTGGACTGACCACCGTAATCTCGAGTACATCCGGGCAGCTAGGAGACTGAATCCGCGTCAGGCCAGGTGGGCCATGTTCTTTACCCGTTTCCGGTTCACGATCTCTTATCGGCCACGTGCACAGAACACGAAGGCCGACGCACTGTCCCGCCTATATGACACCGAGGAGAGGGCCATCGATCCGGCTCCCATCATTCCAGCGTCATGCTTGGTAGCTCCGGTGGTATGGGAGTTGGACGCGGAGATCGAGCGGGCGTTACGGTTGGAACCTGCACCAGCGCAGTGTCCGGCAGGTGTCCAGTACGTGCCGCTTGGTCTCCGTGATCGATTGATTCGATGGGCCCATAATCTCCCCTCTTCGGGTCACCCTGGGATCGAGAGGACAGTGCGGAACCTGAGGGGAAAGTACTGGTGGTCCACCTTGGCCAAGGACGTGCGGTTGTATGTTTCCTCCTGCTCGGTGTGCGCTCAGAGCAAGGCTCCTCGACACCTGCCTAGAGGGAAATTACACCCCCTCCCCGTTCCACAGCGGCCGTGGTCGCACTTGTCAGTGGACTTCCTCACTGATCTTCCCGTCTCTCAGGGAAACACCACTATCCTGGTCGTTGTGGATCGGTTCTCGAAGTCCTGCCGTCTCATCCCGTTGCCCGGTCTCCCTACGGCTCTGCAGACTGCGGAGGCCCTGTTTACCCGTGTCTTCCGGCACTATGGGGTGCCCGAGGACATCGTTTCTGATCGAGGTCCCCAGTTCACGTCCAGAGTTTGGAGGGCGTTCATGGAACGTTTGGGGGTCTCGGTCAGCCTGACCTCGGGTTTCCACCCCGAAAGTAATGGGCAGGTGGAGAGGGTGAACCAAGAGGTGGGTAGGTTTCTAAGGACGTATTGCCGGGACCGGCCTAGGGAATGGGCGAGATACGTCCCATGGGCCGAAATAGCCCAAAATTCCCTACGTCACTCATCAACCAACATGTCACCGTTCCAGTGAGTGTTGGGCTACCAGCCGGTCCTGGCTCCATGGCACCAGAGCCAGACCGAGGCTCCTGCGGTGGAGGATTGGGTGCAGCGCTCGAAGGACACTTGGAGAGCCGTCCAAGACGCACTCAATAAGGCAAGTGGACGGCAGAAGAAGAGCGCTGACCAGCACCGCAGTGAGACCCCTGTGTTTGCACCAGGGGATCGAGTCTGGCTCTCGGCTAGAAACCTGCCCCTCCGCTTGCCCTGCCGGAAGCTGGGCCCGCAGTGTGTAGGGCCGTTTAACTTCCATCTTACTACCGTATTAACCCCTCGTTTCATGTGTCTCTCCTCAGGCCGGTGGTGGCTGGTCCCATGCAGGAAGGTGAGGTGCCGGAGGTTCCTCCACCCCCACTGGACATTGGGGGGTCCCCGGTGTATAAGATACGCGCCATTCTGGACTCCAGACTCCGGGGGGGGGGGTACGGCGACAGTACCTCGTCGACTGGGAGGGGTACGGCGCGGAGGAGAGGTGCTGGGTACCTAGGAAGGACATTTTGGACCCCCCACTACTGAGGGAATTCCACTGCCTTCATGGGGACCGCCCTGCGCCTCGCCCTCCGGGTCGTCCTTGAGGCCGGTGGCGGCGCGCTGCGGGAGCCGCGCGTCAGGAGGGGGGTACTGTCACGAATTCCACCGAAGGTGACTCCCCTGCCTGCTCGGGCGGCGCTCGGCGGTCGTCGTCACCGGCCTACTAGCCGCCGCTGATCCCTTTTTCCTTTTCGTTTGGTATGTCTTATTGTTTGCACCTGTTCCCCATTTGGTTCTCTTGATTTATGGGTATTTAAGCCTGTTTAGCACAGGTTTGTGCGGGATTATTTACGTCAGTGTGTGTTGTTATTGAAAGTGCTGGCGATCATATAGTATTGTTTTATGTGCGTGCTGTGCACCTGTTGGTTTTGGGCACCTCGCATTTTCACGCCGGTTGTGTTGGCGTCGACCGTTTTTGTTTGTGTTACGGAATAAACACTTTATCTCCTTACCTCTGCTCTCTGCGCCTGACTCCTACCACCACTTCTAGCATTCGCTGACAGAGAGCATAACCTTGCTATTGAGAAAGGCTGGCGTAGGCAGACCTGGCTCTCAAGAGAAGACAGGCTATGTGCACACTGCCCACAAAATGAGGTGGAAACTGAGCTGCACTTCCTAACCTCCTGCCCAATGTATGACCATATTAGAGACATATTTCCCTCAAATTACACAAATCCACAAAGATTTCAAAAACAAACCTGATTTTGATAAACTCCCATATCTACTGGGTCAAATATCACAGTGTGCCATCACAGCAGCAAGATTTGTGACCTGTTGCCACAAGAAAAGGGAAACTAGTGAAGAACGAACACCATTGTATGGTTATTTATTTGCACATCGTTACAACACTGTATATATGCATAATATGATACTTGTAATTTCTTTATTCTTTTGGAACTTCTGTGAGAGTAATATTTACTGTTCATTTTTATTGTTTATTTCACTTTTGTATATTATCTATTCCACTTGCTTTGGCAATGCTAACATATGATCCCATGCCAATAAAGCCCCTTGAATTGAATTGTATAGGGGAGTATAAGGGAGTAGCGGGGATAATAAGGGGGTAGAGGGGGATAATAAGGGAGTAGCGGGGAGTATAGGGGAGTATAAGGGAGTAGAGGGGAGTATAGGGGAGTAGAGGGGAGCATAAGGGAGTAGAGGGGGAGTATAGGGGAGTAGAGGGGGATAATAAGGGGTAGAGGGGAGTATAAGGGAGTAGAACAGAGTAGAGGGGAGTATAGGGGAGTAGAGGGGAGTATAAGGGTGTAGAGGGGAGTATAAGGGAGTAGAGGGGGAGTATAGGGGAGTAGAGGGGGTTAATAAGGGAGTAGAGGGGAGTAGAGGGGAGTATAAGGGAGTAGAGGGGAGCATAAGGGAGTAGAGGGGGAGTATAGGGGAGTAGAGGGGGATAATAAGGGGTAGAGGGGAGTATAAGGGAGTAGAACAGAGTAGAAGGTGAGTATAAGGGAGCAGAAGGGAGTAGAAGGGGGAGTAGAAGAGGGAATAGAAAAGGGAGTCGAAGGGGAGTAGAAGGGGAGTATACAGGAGTAGAGGGGGAGTATACGGGGAGTTGACGGGAGTAGAAGGGAATAGAGGGGGAGTATAAGGACGTAGAAGGGGAAGAAGAAGGATTAGTAGAGGGGAGTGGAAGGGGGAGTAGAAGGGAGTAGAAGGGGAGTAGAGGGGCAGTATAAGGGAGTAGAGGGGGAGTAGAGGGGAGTAAAGGGGAGTAAAGGGGAGTAGAAGGGAGCAGAAGGGAGCAGAAGGAAGTAGATGGGGAGTAGAGTGGGAGAAGAAGGGAGTATACGGGAGTAGAGGGGGAGTAGAAGGGGAGTAGAGGGGGAGTAAAGGGGAAGTAGACGGGGATTAGAATGGAGTAGAAGGGGGATTATAAGGAGTATACAAAGAGTAGACGGGAATACAGGAGAATAGAGGGGCAGTATAAGGGAGTAGGAGGGGGAGAAGAAGGAGGAGTAGAAGGGGAATAGAAGGAAGTAGATGGGGAGTAGAGGGGGAGTAGAGGGGGATTAGAAGGGGAGTATACGGGGAGTAGGTGGGAGTATACTGGGAGTAGACAGTAGTAGAGGGGAATAGAGGGGGAGTAAAAGGGAGTAGAAGGGGTAGAAGAAGGAGGAGTACAGGGGGAGTGGTAGGGGGAGTAGAAGGGGAGTGGAAGGGGAGTAAAGGGGGGAGTAAAGGGGGAGTAAAGGGGGGAGTAAAAGGGAGCAGGAGGGAGTAGAAGGGGGAGTAGAAGGGAGTAGAAGGGGAGTAGAATGGGAGTATAAGGGGAGTAGAAGGGAGTAGAAGGGGAGTCGAAGGGGAGTAGACAGTAGTAGAGGGGAATAGAGGGGGAGTAAAACGGAGTAGAAGGAGGAGAAGAAGGAGGAGTAGAGGGGGAGTGTAGGGGAGGTAGAAGGGGAGTAGAGGTGGAGTAGAGGGGGATTAGAAGGGGAGTAGAGGTGGAGTAGAGGGGGATTAGAAGGGAGTAAAAGGGGAGTAGAGGCGAGTAGAAGGGGAGTAGAAGGGAGTAGAAGGGGGATTAGAGGGGGAGAAGAAGGGAGTAGAAGGGGGAGTAGAAGGGAAGTAGAAGGAGGAGTAGAAGGGGAGTAGACAGGAGGAGTAGAGGGAGAGTGGTAGGGGGAGTAGAAGGGAGTGGTAGGGGGAGTAGAAGGGAATAGTAGGGAATTAGAGGGGCAGTATAAGGGAGTAGAGGGGGAGCAGAAGGGAGTAGAGGGGGAGTAGAAGGGGGAGTAAAATGGAGTAGAAGGGGGAGGGTAGAAGGGGGGTGGGGAGTATAAGGGAGTAGGGGGGTAAAAGGGAGTAGAGGGGGAGTAGAAGGAAGTAGATGGAGTAGAAGGTGAGTAAAAGGGGGAGTCGAAGGGGAGTAAAAGGGGGAGTCGAAGGGGAATAGAGGGGGAGTAGATGGGAATAGAGGGGGAGTAGAAGGGAATAGAGGGGGGAAAGTAGGGGGTAGAATAAGGGAGTAGAGGGGGGGTAGAGGGATTGTAGAAGGGATCAGCAGGGAATTAGAGGGGGAGTATAAGGGAGTAGAGGGGGAGTAGAAGGGGAGTAGTAGGGAGTTGAAGGGAGTAGAAGGGGAGGAGTAGGGAGTTGAAGGGAGTAGAAGGGGAGGAGTAGGGAGTTGAAGGGGAGTAGATGGGGGAGTAGAGGGGGAGTAAAAGGGAGAAGAGAGGGAGAAGAAGGAAGTAGATGGAGTAGAAGGGGGAGTAAAAGGGAGAGTAGAAGGGGAATAGAGGGGGAGTAGATGGGAATAGAGGGGGAGTAGAAGGGAATAGAGGGGGGAATAGTAGGGGGTAGAATAATGGAGTATAAGGGAGTAGAGGGCGAGTAGAGGGATTGTAGAAGGGATCAGCAGGGAATTAGAGGGGCAGTATAAGGGAGTAGAGGGGAGTAGAAGGGGAGTAAAGGGGGAGTAGAAGGGGAGTAGTAGGGAGTAGAAGGGGAGTAAAGGGGGAGTAGAAGGGGAGTAGTAGGGAGTAGAAGGGAGTAGATGGGGAGTAGAAGGGGAGTAGAAGGGGAGTAGAAGGGAGTAGAGGGGGAGTACAAGGGGAGTAAAGGGGGAGTAGAAGGTGAGTAGTAGGGAGTAGAAGGGAGTAGAAGGGGAGTAGAGGGGGAGTAGAATGGGAGTAGAAGGGGGAGTAGAAGGGAGTAGAGGGGGAGTAGAAGGGGAGTACAGGAGGAGTAGAAGGGGAGGAGTAGAAGGGGAGTAGTAGGGAGTAGAGGGGGAGTAGAAGGGGAGTAGAAGGGATTAGAGGGGGAGTAGAAGGGAGTGGAAGGGGAGTACAAGGGAGAAGAGGGGGAGAAGAAGGGAGTAGAAGGGAGTAGAGGGGGAGTAGAAGGGGGAGTAGAAGGGAATAGAAGGGGAGTAGAGGGAGAATAGAGGGAGAGTAGAGGGGGAGTAGAAGGGGAGTAGAGGGAGAATTGAGGGAGAGTAGAAGGGATTAGAGGGGGAGTAAAAGGGAGTGGAAGGGGAGTAGAAGGGAGTAGAAGGGAGTAGAATGGATTAGAGGGGGAGTAGAAGGGCAGTAGAGGGGGAGTAGAATCAGAGTAGAAGGGGAGTAGGAAGGGAGTAGAGGTGGAGTAGAGGGGGAGTAGAAGGGGATTAGAAGGGATTAGAGGGGGAGTTGAAGGGGTGTAGAAGGGAGTAGAAGGGGGAGTAGAAGGGAGAAGAGGGGGAATAAAAGGGTTTAAAGGGGGAGTAGAAGGGAGTAGAATGGAGTAGAAGGGGAGTAGAAGGGAGTAGAGGTGGAATAGAGGTGAAGTAGAGGGGGATTATAAGGGGAGTATAATGGGAGTAAAAGGGGAGTAGGAAGGAATATACGGGGAGTAGACAGGAGGAGTAGAGGGAGAGTGGTAGGGGGAGTAGAAGGGAGTGGAAGGGGAAGTAGAAGGGAATAGTAGGGAATTAGAGGGGCAGTATAAGGGAGTAGAGGGGGAGCAGAAGGGAGTAGAGGGGGAGTAGAAGGGGAGTAAAATGGAGTAGAAGGGGGAGTAAATGGGGAGTATAAGGGAGTAGGGGGGTAAAAGGGAGTAGAAGGAAGTAGATGGAGTAGAAGGGGAGTAAAAGGGGGAGTAGAATGGGAATAGAGGGGGAGTAGATGGGAATAGAGGGGGAGTAGAAGGGAATATAGGGGGAATAGTAGGGGGTAGAATAAGGGAGTGTAAGGGAGTAGAGGGGGAGTAGAGGGGGAGTAGAGGGGGAGTAGAGGGATTGTAGAAGGGATCAGCAGGGAATTAGAGGTGCAGTATAAGGGAGTAGAGGGGAGTAAAGGGGGAGTAGAAGGGGGAGTAGAAGGGGGAGTAGAAGGGGGAGTAGTAGGGAGTAAATGGGATTAGAAGGGGATTAGAGGGGGAGTTGAAGGAGAGTAAAAGGGGGAGTAGAGGGGGAGAAGAAGGGAGAAGAGGGGGAGTAGAAGGGAGTAGTGGGGGAGTAAAAGGGGGAGTAGAGGGAGTAGAAGGGAGAAGAGGGGGAGTAGAAGGGAGTAGAAGAGGGAGTTGAAGGGGGGGCATAAGGGAGTAGAAGGGGGAGTAGAAGGGGAGTAGAAGGGGGAGTAAAGGTGGTAGGGGGATAACCCAACTCCATCTTTTATTGGGCTTGTTTAAACACACAGACAGGGGATTTCTAGAGACACTAACACTATTTACTGAAGACAACTGGGGGAATAAAAGGGAGTAGAAGGGGGAGTAGAAGGGAGTAGAAGCACTGAACACACACAGACAGACCAGATACACAGTCTAACACCGATACACAGGCAGGTATGGAAGGCATGGGAGAGAGGCGTGTGTGTTTATAAAAGCCAAGGTGCATGCTACTGGAGTAAAAACAAAGGGGTATATCAGCTGTCACAGCAGTACACAGAGAGAGACCTGCTAGTGGTGGAAAAACTATCACACTGGTTACAATGCTGCTGCATTTGATAGGTGATATGCCCTTAGCACTTTCACTCTGCGACACAACCATGAGTGTGGGGGGGGGGGGGGGGGGGGGGTCTGTGTCCAGGTGCATCATGGGAACTGTGGACTTGTGAATCTGTGTAAGAGCTTATGAGTAACCTATATACTGTATAAATATAGAGCCAAACACAGACTTATCACGTAACTAAATAGAGGGAGGAAGAAAGATGGAGAGAGAGAGGGGAGATGGAGAGAGACAAAGAGAGAAAGAGAGTGAGTATGGAGGGAGAGAGGCAGTGAGAGAGGATGGAGAATGAGAGAGAGAGTTGTAGCCTCAGAGCACAGGGCCAGTCAGCTCTTTAACAGAGCGTATTAAATCATTTTTCACATTTCCTCTTCTTCCTGGAGCGATCTTCATACACTGCTTCCAAAACAAGCAGCTCGCCTTCTCTTCTGGCTGTGAAATAACTTCTCTTTTAACCATCACCTCTTCTCTCCCTCTCCATCCTTTCTGCCACTTTCAGTCTCTCTGGAAAGGTTAGTCTCTGTCTGTCTATCTCCCATCTTTCTCTCTCCCTTCATCCTTTCTTTGACTCACTCTCTCTCTGGAACGGTGTCTCTCTCTCTCTCTCTCTCTCTCATGCTCCCTCTCTCTCTCAGTCTCAGAGCTTTTCACAGTCAAAGTCTTTCTACTTTCATGAAACATTTGAGAGGAACAAAATAATGAATGACTGTGCAAATGGCAAATGGACTGAGGCAGCGGAATTATGAAAGCATCATTCATTTACATTACATTTACATTTAACATTTAAGTCATTTAGCAGAAGCTCTTATCCAGAGCGACTTACAAAATGGTGCATTCACCTTATGATATCCAGTGGATAGTTCAATAGTTGCACAAGAAATAGCACAACGATATCATATTTATTCAAAAGATCCAGGGGAAATATGCAGCTCTGAAAGTATTATGTGAAGATGTAGAGTCAACGTTAGGAGACTGGAGGCTTATCTCAAACTGTTATGTTGGAAATGTTACTTTCAGGAGGTGTCTAAACAGTGGGTGAGAAGAGAACAAGTCTATTTATGAGTGTTAAATTCTTAATGGTGCTTTGACGTTTCTTATCGCTACACAAATACTGTGGGTTAGGAGTGTGTGTGTGTCCGTGTCCGTGTGTGTGTGTCCGTGTGTGTGTGTCCATGTGTGTGTGTGTGTGTGTCTCCGTGTGTGTCCGTGTGTGTGTGTGTCCGAGTCCGTGTGTGTCCGTGTGTGTGTGTGTTCGTGTCCATGTGTGTGTCCGTGTCTGTGTGTGTGTGTCCGTGCGCGTGTGTGTGTGTGTCCGTGTGTGTCCGTGTGTGTGTGTGTGTTCGTGTCCATGTGTGTGTGTCCGTGTCCGTCCGTGTGTGTGTGTGTCCGTGTGTGTGTGTGTTCGTGTCCATGTGTGTGTGTCCGTGTCCGTCCGTGTGTGTGTGTGTCCGTCCGTGTGTGTGTGTGTCCGTGTGTGTGTGTGTTCGTGTCCATGTGTGTGTGTCCGTGTCCGTCCGTGTGTGTGTGTGTCCGTCGTGTGTGTGTGTCCGTGTGTGTGTGTGTTCGTGTCCATGTGTGTGTGTCCGTGTCCGTCCGTGTGTGTGTGTGTGTCCGTGTGTGTCCGTGTCCGTGTCCGTGTGTGTCCATATGAGGAATGTTGAGCAGTTTGCTGTAGACCTCAGAATGCTGGGAGTTTCTGTCTCAGTTCTGTTTTTGTGTAAATGAATCAAACATGCACGACAATCCAACACACAAATTGTGTCTGACAATGTGTTGGTGCACGTGTGCATGTCTGTTAGGGAAAACAAACCCATTCTTAATGAACATGTACTATGCCAGGTGGCCCTGGTCACCAAACCAGCACACCTGCTCCTAAATATACAGTACACACAAACACATTCAATAGACATATACAGGAAATGTGTCAACACACACTGTGTATATATGTGTGTGTGTCCGTGTGTGTGTCCATGTGTGTGCGTGTGTGTGACCGTGTATGTGTGTCCGTGTGTGTGTGTATGTGTGTGTGTGTGTGTCCGTGTGCCAGCTGAGATTCAGGTACTACCCTCAGCCAAACATCAACCAGCTCCTCTATCTCACATTGGATACAAACACTCAAACACACCATCCCTGAAACCCTCCCAAACATACCAAAGTGCTTACACAGCACTACCGCTGATAGGCCAAAGAGCTGGGTTATGAGAGGTTAACTACCACATAGTAGACTGGATGATAGACAGCTACTGCACATCCATTCACACCAGGACTCACAGCTACCTAAGATCAGTTACAGGTAGTGTGCAGTAATACAGACTACGACGGACCTCACCCTAGTGCACAGTAATACAGACTACGACGGACCTCACCCTAGTGTACAGCAATACAGACTACGACTGACCTCACCCTAGTGTACAGTAATACAGACTACGACTGACCACACCCTAGTGTACAGTAATACAGACCATGACTGACCACACCCTAGTGTACAGTAATATAGACTACGACTGACCTCACCCTGGTGTACATTAATACAGACTACGACTGACCTCACCCTGGTGTACAGTAATACAGACTATGACTGACCTCACCCTGGTGTACAGTAATACAGACTACGACTGACCTCACCCTAGTGTACAGTAATACAGACTACGACTGACCTCACCCTAGTGTACAGTAATACAGACTACGACTGACCTCACCCTAGTGTACAGTAATACAGACTACGACTGACCTCACCCTAGTGTACAGTAATACAGACTACGACTGACCTCACCCTAGTGTACAGTAATACAGACTACGACTGACCTCACCCTAGTGTACAGTAATACAGACTATGACTGACCTCACCCTAGTGTACAGTAATACAGACTACGACTGACCTCACCCTAGTGTACAGTAATACAGACTACGACGGACCTTACCCTAGTGTACAGTAATACAGACTACGACTGACCTTACCCTAGTGCACAGTAATACAGACTACGACGGACCTCACCCTAGTGTACAGTAATACAGACTACGACTGACCTCACCCTAGTGTACAGTAATACAGACTACGACTGACCTCACCCTAGTGTACAGTAATACAGACTACGACTGACCTCACCCCAGTGTACAGTAATACAGACCATGACTGACCACACCCTAATGTACAGTAATACAGACTACGACTGACCTCACCCTAGTGTACAGTAATACAGACTACGACTGGCTTCACCCTAGTGTACAGTAATACAGACTACGACTGACCTCACCCTAGTGTACAGTAATACAGACTACGACTGACCACACCCTAGTGTACAATAATACAGACTACGACTGACCACACCCTAGTGTACAGTAATACAGACTACGACTGACCTCACCCTAGTGTACAGTAATACAGACTATGACTGACCCCACCCTAGTGTACAGTAATACAAACTACGACGGACCTCACCCTAGTGTACAGTAATACAGACTACGACTGACCTCACCCTAGTGTACAGTAATACAGACTACGACTGACCTCACCCTAGTGTACAGTAATACAGACTACCCTACCCCACTCTACCAACACCACCCTACTCCACCCTACCCTATTCTACTCTATTCTACCCTTCCCTACTCTACCCCACTCTACTCTACCCTATCCCACGCCACCCTACTCTGCCCTACCCTGCTCCACCCTACCCTAGCCCACTTTACTCTACCTACTCCACCCTACCCTGTTCTACTCTACCCTACTCTAGACTACTCCACCCTACCCTATCCCACTCTACTCGACCTACTCCACCCTACTCTACTAAACCGCACTCTACTCCACCCTATTGGACCCTACCTACTCTACCCTACCATACCCTACTCTACCCTACCCCACTCCACTCTACCTACACCACCCTACTCCACCCTACCCTATTCTACCCTACCACCTCTACCCTACCTACTCTACCCCCTCTACTGTAACCTACCCCACTATACTCTATCCCACCCTACCCCACTCCACCCTACTCCACCCTACCCCACTCTACTCTATCCTACCCCACTCTACCTACTCCACCCTACCCCACTCCACTCCACCCTACTCTACCCTACTCCACCCTAGCCTACCCCACTCTACCTACTCAACCCTACCCTACTCAACCCTACCCAACTCTACTCTACCCACTCTACCCTACCCTACTCTACCCTACTCTACTCTACCTACTCCACCCTACCCCACTCCACCCTACTCCACCCTAGCCTACCCCACTCTACCTACTCAACCCTACCCTACTCTACCCTACCCCACTCTACTCTACCTACTCCACCCTAGCCTACCCCACTCTACCTACTCAACCCTACCCTACTCCACCCTACCCTACTCTACCCTAGCCTACCCCACTCTACTCTACCTACTCCACCCTAGCCTACCCACTCTACCTACTCCACCCTAGCCTACTCTACCCTACCCTACCTACTCCACCCTACCCTACTCTACCCCACTCTACTCTACCCCACTCTACTCTACTCTATTCTACCCTACCCACTCTACCCTACTCCACTCTACCTACACCACCCTACTCCACCCTACCTACTCTACCCTACCTACTCTACCCCACTCTACTGTAACCTACTCAACTCTACCCTACTCTACCCTACCCCACTCTACTCATACTACTCCACCCTACCCTACCCCACTCCACTCCACCCACCCTACCCTACTTTACTGTAACCTACCCCACTCTACTCTACCCCACTCCACTCCACCTGACTCTACCCTACTCTACCCACTCAACCCTACCCTACTCTACTCTACCCTACTCTACCCTACCCTACTCCACCCTACTCTACCTTACCCTACTCTACCCTACCCTACTCTACCCTACCCTACTCTACCTCACTCTACCTACTCCACCCTACCCTACTCAACCCTACTCTACTCTACCTACTCCACCCTACCCTACTCTAACCTACCCCACTCCACCCTACTCTACCCTACACCACTCTACCCTAGCCCACTCTACTCTACCTACTCCACCCACCCTACCCCACCCACCCTACTCTACCCTACTCTACCCCACTCTATCTACTCCACCCCACCCTACCCCACTCTACCTACTCAACCCTACTCTACTCTACCTACTCTACCCTACTCTACTCTACTCTACTCTACCTACTCTACCCTACCCTACTCTACCCTAGCCCACTCTACTCTACCTACTCTACCCTAGCCCACTCTACTCTACCTACTCCACCCTACTCTACCCTACACCACTCTACCTACTCCACCCACCCTACCCCACTCCACCCTACTCTACCCTACTCTACCCTAGGCTACCCCACTCCACTCTACCCTAGCCCACTCTACCTACTCCACCCTACCCTACCCTACTCTACCCTACCTACTCCACCCTACTCTATCTACTCCACCCTACCCTACCTACTCTATCTACTCCACCCTACTCTACTCTACCCTACCCCACTCTACTCTACCCTAGTCCACTCTACCTACTCCACCCTACCCTACCCTACTCTACTCTACCTACTCCACCCTACTCTATCTACTCCACCCTACCCTACTCTACCTACTCCACCCTACCCTACTCTACCCTAGCCCACTCTTTTTTAATTGTTTTATTTATTTTATCTTTATCTAACCAGGTAGGCAAGTTGAGAACAAGTTCTCATTTACAATTGCGACCTGGCCAAGATAAAGTAAAACACTGGAATGGTAGATTTGTAGTGGAAGAAAGTGCAAAGTAGAAATAGAAATAATGGGGTGCAAAGGAGCAAAATAAATAAATAAATACAGTAGGGGAAGGGGTAGTTGTTTGGGCTAAATTATAGATGGGCTATGTACAGGTGCAGTAATCTGTCAGCTGGTGCTTAAAGCTAGTGAGGGAGATTAGTGTTTCCAGTTTCAGAGATTTTTGTAGTTTGTTCCAGTCATTGGCAGCAGAGAACTGGAAGGAGAGACAGCCAAAGGAGGAATTGGCTTTGGGGGTGACCAGAGAGATATACCTGCTGGAGCGCGTGCTACAGGTGGGTGCTGCTATGGTGACCAATGAGCGGAGATAAGTGGGGACTTTACCTAGCAGGGTCTTGTAGATGACCTGGAGCCAGTGGGTTTGGCGACGAGTATGAAGCGAGGGCCAGCCGACTAGAGCATACAGGTCGCAGTGGTGGGTAGTATATGGGGCTTTGGTGACAAAACGGATGGTACTGTGATAGACTGCATCCAATTTATTGAGTAGGGTATTGGAGGCTATTTTGTAAATGACTCTACTCTACCCTAGCCCACTCTACTCTACCTACTCCACCCTACCCTGTCTACCTCACTCTCCTCTACCCTAGCCCACCCTACCTACTCCACTCTACCTACTCCACCCTACTCTACCCTTGCCCATTCCACTTCACCCTACTCTACCTACTACACCATACTCTACTCTCCCCTACCCCACTCTACACTAGACTACCCTACTCCACTCTACCTACTCCACCCTACTCTACCCTAGCCTACTCTACCCTACCCCACTCTACCTACTCCACCCTACCCTACTCTACCCCACACTACCCTACCCCACTCTACTCTACCTACTCCACCCTACCCTACCCTACTCTACCCTACTCTTCCCCACACTACCCTACCCCACTCTACTCTACCTACTCCACCCACCCTACCCTACTCTACTGTACCCAACTCTACCTACTTCACACCACCCTACCCCACTCTACTCTACCTACTCCACCCTACCCCACTCTACTCAACCCTACCCCACCCTATCCTATTATACTCTATTCTACCCTACCTACTCCACCATACCCCACTCTACCCTACCCCACTATACTCTACTCCAACCTACTCTACCCTACCCCACTATACTCTACTCCAACCTACTCTACCCTACCCTACCTACTACACCCTACTCTACCCCACCCTACCCCCCACACACACCCCACCCCACTCTACTCTACCCTAGCCTACCCCACTCTACTCTACCTACTCAACCTTACTCTACCCTAATCTACTCTACCCTACTCTACTCTCTCCTACCCCACTATACTCTACACTAGACTACCCTACTCTTACCTAGCCTACTCTACCCTATTCTACCCTACCCTACCCCACTCTACTCTACCTACTCCACCCTAGCCTACCCCACTCTATTCTACCTACTCCACCCTACCCCACACTACTCCACCCAGCCTACCCCACTCTACTCTACCTACTCCACCCACCCTACCCTACTCTACTGTACCCAATTCTACCTACTCCACACTACCCTACCCCACTCTACTCTACCTACTCCACCCTACCCCACTCTACTCAACCCTACCCCACCCTATCCTATTATACTCTATTCTACCCTACCTACTCCACCCTACCCCACACTACCCTACCCCACTATACTCTACTCCAACCTACTCTACCCTACCCCACTCTACCCTACCCCACTATACTCTACTCCAACCTACTCCACCCTACCCTACCTACTACACCCTACTCTACCCCACCCTACCCCACACACACACCCCACCCCACTCTACTCTACCCTAGCCTACCCCACTCTACTCTACCTACTCAACCTTACTCTACCCTAATCTACTCTACCCTACTCTACTCTCTCCTACCCCACTATACTCTACACTAGACTACCCTACTCTTACCTAGCCTACTCTACCCTATTCTACCCTAGCCTACTCTACTCTACCCCACACTACCCTACCCCACTATACTCTACTCCAACCTACTCTACCCTACCCCACTCTACCCTACCCCACTATACTCTACTCCAACCTACTCCACCCTACCCTACCTACTACACCCTACTCTACCCCACCCTACCCCACACACACACCCCACCCCACTCTACTCTACCCTAGCCTACCCCACTCTACTCTACCTACTCAACCTTACTCTACCCTAATCTACTCTACCCTACTCTACTCTCTCCTACCCCACTATACTCTACACTAGACTACCCTACTCTTACCTAGCCTACTCTACCCTACCCTACCTCACTCTACTCTACTCTACCTACTCCTCCCTACCCTAGACTAATCAACCCTACTCTACCCCACCCTACCCCACTCTACTCCCTAGTCTACTTTATCCTACCCTACTCTATCCTACCCTACCTACTCAACCCTACTAGACGAACCTACCCTACTCTACTCTACCTACTCCCCCCTACCCTAGACTAATCAACCCTACTCCACCCTACCCCACTCTACTCCCTAGTCTACTCTATCCTACCCTACTCTACTCCACCCTACTCTCACATAGTTCAGAGCCTGTGTACTGTATGAGCTGAAGGGAGAGTCCCGTCCAGCAGACTAACCTCACAGTGACCTCTGACCCATGTCCTGACTTCAGAGCTGGGGTCACACAGATAGAAGAGTAGGTCTGACAGTAATGAGACAGGACCCCTGTGTGTGTGTGTGTGTGTGTGTGTGTGTGTGTGTGTGTGTGTGTGTGTGTGTGTGTGTGTGTGTGTGTGTGTGTGTGTCTGACAGTAATGAGACAGGAGCATCAGTAAGATGGACGACCTGAGGGGGAGACTGTGTCCGCTACCTCACTAACATAATACCATCTCACACACACACACACACACACACACACACACACACACACACACACACACACACACACACACACACACACACAGCGGCTAGACGTTGACCCTTTTTTGAAAAATTAGTTGAAACACACAGAGAGGGAACAGGGAGAGAGGAGGGGAAGAGTATCATAAATGCAGATTGGATGGGTTTACTTTTCCATGCAGAATAAAGCATGTATAATGGGTTATGAATGAAAAGGGAAACAAACATTCTCTAACATTCTAAACCATCCAATGTACTGTAAACTATTCAAGGCTGTGTGTGTGTGTGTGTGTGTGTGTGTGTGTGTGTGTGTGTGTGTGTGTGTGTGTGTGTGTGTGTGTGTGTGTGTGTGTGTCATATGAGTTGGCAGTGTGTTTTTCTAATTCCAAACAAAGCCCTGTTATTTGCACCTATGGATCCCCCACCGAGCACTGACGCACGTGCGCGCGCGCACACACACACACACACACACACACACACACACACACACACACACACACACACACACACACACACACACACACACACACACACACACACACACACACACACACACACCGCGCGCCTTGGCACCAAGCAACCCCTCATTTGGGCACCCACACCATGCCAATCCATAAATCAGAAGATAATTGAGCAGTAGTGTGCCAGCAATAAAGTCCAGAGAGAATAAACAGCCTGTGGCTTTCTGTCTGTCTGTCTGTCTGTCTGTCTGTCTGTCTGTCTGTCTGTCTGTCTGTCTGTCTGTCTGTCTGTCTGTCTGTCTGTCTGTCTGTCTGTCTGTCTGTCTGTCTGTCTGTCTGTGATGTTCTGTCTGTCTGCTGTCTGTCTTTCTGTGGTGTTCTGTCTGTCTGTCTGTGGTGTTCTGTCGGGGGGGGGGGGGGGGGACAGAAACACACACCTGAAACACCACAAAGTTAGATGACAACATAAGGCAGACATATTGAGGATAGGAGCTGGGGAAATGATATGGCCATAGAGGACTTAATAACACACACAACACACAATGTCCAGAGAAGTAAATGTTACTTCATTATGTTTCCCCTGCTGGATTAGTAACAGCACTCAGGACATTTGCAAGCAGGGGTCTTTTGTGTGAATCAAGTTTATATTTATTTGGTTTCTACTGTAACTGCATTCAGCTTTTTTACTGCCACTGGAGTGCAATCAAACCGAAGGTCCTGAGTGGTAGATTTTAGACAAAATGTCCCACAGTTTCAAACTTTAATATAGGAAATACAAGTTTGGACACACCTACTCATTCCAGGGTATTTCTTTATTTTTACTATTTTCTACATTGTATAATACTAGTGAAGACATCAACACTATGAAATAACACATTGGAATCATGTAGTAACCAAAAAAGTGTTAAACAAATCAAAATATATTATATTGGTGTCCTTTATTCCAGGTGACTACCTCATGAAGCTGGTTGAGAGAAGGCCAAGCATGTGCAAAGCTGTCATCAAGGCAAACAGTGGCTACTTTGAAGAATCTAAAATCTATTTTCATTTTTTTAAGACTTTGTTGTTAACTACGTGATTCAATATGCGTTATTTCATAGTTTGATGTCTTCTCTATTATTCTACAATGTAGAAAATAGTAAAAATAAAGAAAAATGCTGGAATGAGTAGGTGTGTCCAAACTTTTGACTGGTACTGTACATGAAACCAATGTTGTGTTAATGATGACGCTGATGGATGGAGAAGACAGAAGAAGTGTGAGGAACAGAAATGGTAGGTCCAGAGAATAGGATCTCTGGAGGTATCGGTGCCACAACAAAACAGTAATAGCAATACTCACCCCGATCTGCAGACATTGACATAAAAACATATGACACAATCCATTAACCCAGCGGCAACAAAGCTCAAATGGGAAGTCTAGTGGCAGTATTCAGGATCTGTGTATGCAACCAATAGCATAGACTGACTTTGGAGTAAAACCAAAACATTAAAGTCAAATGGGACACACTCAAATGGATTCTTCCCACAGTTAGGAAATTAGACCCATGACGTAAGTGTTCTCAAGAGTACTAAACTCCAGACAGTTTATGTCTAAAGTAGCCTCCTCTAGAAGGAATCAGATGTAGAATATAGAGCAAGTCATGAGTGTCTCATGCACATGTATATATCTGAAGATGCAGTGTTAGCAGAGATAGGTCTGAAAACAAGGCCCAGTTGGTTCCTCTAGCCCTTACCCCTCCCAGTGTATAGAAGATCCAGATAAACCCCCCCAATCTGGTACTTTCACATCAACAAAGACAAACTGTGTGGGCCTAAGGGTTAGCATTATGAGAAGGGTAGGGGTTAGGGTTAGGAGATGGGTAGGGGTAGGGTTAGGAGAAGGGTAGGGGTTAGCATTAGGAGAAGGGTAGGGGTTAGGAGAAGGGTAGGAGTTAGGGTTAGGAGATGGGTAGGGGTTAGGGGTTAGGGTTAGGAGAAGGGTAGGGCTAGGAGAAGGGTTGGGGTTAGCATTAGGAGAAGGGTAGGGGTTAGCATTAGGAGAAGGGTTAGGGTTAGGAGAAGGGTAGCAGTTAGCATTAGGAGAAGGGTAGGGGTTAGCATTAGGAGAAGGGTAGGGGTTAGGGTTAGGAGAAGGGTAGGGGTTAGGAGAAGGGTAGGAGTTAGGGTTAGGAGAAGGGTAGGGCTAAGGGGTTAGGAGAAGGGTAGGGGTTAGGGTTAGGAGAAGGGTAGGGGTTAGCATTAGGAGAAGGGTAGGGGTTAGGGTCAGGAGAAGGGTAGGGGTTAGCATTAGGAGAAGGGTAGGGGTTAGCATTAGGAGAAGGGTAGGAGTTAGCATTAGGAGAAGGGTAGGGATTAGCATTAGGAGAAGGGTAGGGGTTAGCATTAGGAGAAGGGTAGGGGTTAGCATTAGGAGAAGGGTAGGGGTTAGGGTTAGGAGAAGGGTAGGGGTTAGCATTAGGAGAAGGGTAGGGGTTAGGGTTAGGAGAAGGGTAGGGGTTAGGGTTAGGAGAAGGGTAGGGATTAGGGTTAGGAGAAGGGTAGGGGTTAGGGTTAGGAGAAGGGTAGGGGTTAGCATTAGGAGAAGGGTAAGGGTTAGCATTAGGAGAAGGGTAGGGGTTAGGGTTAGGAGAAGGGTAGTGGTTAGCATTAGGAGAAGGGTAGTGGTTAGCATTAGGAGAAGGGTAGGGGTTAGGTTTAGGAGAAGGGTAGGGGTTAGCATTAGGAGAAGGGTAGGGATTAGGGTTCGGTGAAGGGTAGGGGTTAGGGTTAGGAGAAGGGTAGGGGTTAGGGTTAGGAGAAGGGTAGGGGTTAGGGTTAGGAGAAGGGTAGGGGTTAGGGTTAGGAGAAGGGTAGGGGTTAGGGTTAGGAGAAGGGTAGGGGTTAGCATTAGGAGAAGGGTAGGGGTTAGGAGAAGGGTAGGGGTTAGGGTTAGGAGAAGGGTTAGGGTTAGGAGAAGGGTTAGGGTTAGGAGAAGTGTAGGGGTAAGGAGAAGGGTTAGGGGTTAGGAGAAGGGTAGGGGTTAGGAGAAGGGTAGGGGTTAGGAGAAGGGTTAGGGTTAGGAGAAGGGTTAGGATTAGGAGAAGGGTAGGGGTTAGGAGAAGGGTAGGGGTTAGGAGAAGGGTTAGGGTTAGGAGAAGGGTAGGGGTTAGGAGAAGGGTTAGGGGTTAGGAGAAGGGTAGGGGGTAGGAGAAGGGTAGGGGCTAGGAGAAGGGTAGGGGTTAGGAGAAGGGTAGGGGTTAGGGTTAGGAGAAGGGTTAGGGTTAGGAGAAGGGTTAGGGTTAGGAGAAGGGTAGGGGTTAGGAGAAGGGTTAGGGGTTAGGAGAAGGGTAGGGGTTAGGAGAAGGGTAGGGGTTAGGAGAAGGGTAGGGGTTAGGAGAAGGGTTAGGGTTAGGAGAAGGGTAGGGGTTAGGAGAAAGGTTAGGGTTAGGATAAGGGTAGGGGTTAGGGTTAGGAGAAGGGTTAGGGTTAGGAGAAGGGTTAGGGATAGGAGAAGGTTAGGGGTTAGGAGAAGGGTAGGGGTTAGGAGGAGGGTTAGGGTTAGGAGAAGGGTAGGGGTTAGGGCTAGGAGAAGGGTAGGGGTTAGGAGAAGGGTTAGGGATAGGAGAATGGTAGGGGTTAGGAGAAGGGTTAGGATTAGGAGAAGGGTAGGGGTTAGGAGAAAGGTTAGGGTTAGGATAAGGGTAGGGGTTAGGGTTAGGAGAAGGGTTAGGGTTAGGAGAAGGGTAGGGGTTAGGGTTAGGAGAAGGGCTAGGGTTAGGAGAAGGGTTAGGGTTAGGAGAAGGTTAGGGGTTAGGAGAAGGTTAGGGGTTAGGAGAAGGGTAGGGGTTAGGGTTAGGAGAAGGGTTAGGGTTAGGAGAAGGTTAGGGGTTAGGAGAATGGTTAGTGTTAGGAGAAGGGTAGAGGTTAGGGTTAGGAGAACGGTTAGGTAAAAAGAAGGGGTAGAAACTCCAGTGGTAGGGTGGTGACATCTCACCTCTCCAGCTCAGTGATCTTCTTCTCCTTGTTGGTTCTTTCCGTCTCTTGCTCTCTCAGGATACCCATGAGCCTCTCCACCTCGGCCTGGGACTTCCCAGACTCTTCTCGGTAGCGCGTCACTTCCTCCTCCAGCAGCTTGATCCTGTCGCTGACCTCTAACAGCTTCCTGGTTGACTCCTCCGTATTCTGGGACTGTGGAGGACCAAGGAAATAAAGAAGAAGAGAGAGGAGGAGGACCAAGGAAATAAAGAAGAGAGGAAGAAGTGAGTCAATATGACAGTCACAAACACTACTATGAAAGGAGAGACATTCATTATATCATCCTCATGTCATAGAATTCATACTCCTCTCTGGAGCCACAACCAGGAAGATGCTTCCCCAAAACACTGATACAGGGTCAGATATTTGTTCACCCCTTTATGGTAAAGGATAGGGAGGGGGAAGGGAAAGGGGATACCTAGTCAGTTGCACAATTGAATTCAACCGAAATACAGTGTCTTCTGCATTTAAACCCAACTCCTCTGAATCAGAGAGGTACGGGGGGCTGCCTTAATCCACGTCATTGGCACCCGGGGAACAATTGTTGTTGGGGGTTAACTGCCTTGCTCAAGAGCAGAACGGCAGATTTTTCCACCTTGCCGGCAAGGGGATTCGAACCAATGACCTTTTGGTTACTGGCCCAATGCTCTTAACCACTAGGAACCTGTAAACCTTGAGCGGAATCAGCCTTCTATCTCATTCAACCCTGCCCTTTCATTCCTTCCTTATTTCTTCCCCCTTCTCTTCTCTCATCCCTTCTTTCCTGTGGCCTCCACTCAGCCTGCTCTCTGAAGCATCCCTCTCTCCTGGAGTTTAGTATTTTCTTCTAATTCATAATGAAATTACCCTTCATACCTCTCTGGTTACCAGTGATTTTATAAGACCACCAAACATCTCGAGTCAAACACTAAAAACTGACAGAGCTGCAGTGATTGATTCTCTCTTTTTTTGAAGGGAAAAATCTGCCAGCGGATGGATGTAACCTAGAATTACCTCCCTGTGTTTGTGTCTGCCTCCCAGAGGCCTGTGTGTTTCAGAGGATAGTTTAGCTTGTTGAGACAGCTGAGGCCGCTCGTTTAAACATCATCAACTCTCTCTCTATACAATCACACACATACAAGCACGCACACACACACACACACATACATACACACAGTGGTATAGGCAGGGAGCCAGTCCTAGATAACGCTATGAGCTGTTACCTACATGTAGCTCTGTTATTAGAAAAAAAGACGGCTGTTAACTATTACTGTCAACCACTCTGAAACGCATAGATCATAAACCTAACAAAGTATAATTTACTAGAAAAACATCTCATAACATAAACAAAATGCACAAGTAGAGGCTCTTTATGAAAGAGGGACAGGAAAAGCCGATGGCAAAACAAAACATTTCCCATGGTGTACTTTGTAACCCCTACCCTCCTAATACATACATTGACAGAAAGAAAACAAGAATCTAATTTTCAGATGCAGATACAGCTAAAATGTCATATTGTGTAAAACATTTTACCTCCTGAGAGTGAAACCCTTTGGGTAATGCCAGCGGCAAGCGGAGACCATGTTTACCCCGGCCATACCGTCACTGAAATCCCATTACCTCCTCAGATAGCTCCCAACACACACACACTCACACGTCCCCACACATCATCCCAAATGTCAGCCAACACAAAACACATTAACGTTAAGTGAAGTGGACATTGTTATGGTGTTTAAATGGAAAACAGTGACAGTTCCAGAGTATTGGCTGTGAATGCAGCGGGTCCGAGAGGAATCTTGGATATTATGACAGTGGGGCGAATGCTTGTAAAGATACTGTTACTTATATGGTCATAGAAATTACTATTATCATTCCTGGAAAATGATATGAATTGTAAATATCACAAATGACTAAAATATGTGTGGCCACTAGGCCCCGCTTTAGGTTATCCAATCACCTGGCGACTATACAGTAAGGCTGATGCTGATTGGCTGTCTGAGCTAGATCGTTAAGAGCTTACAGTACTGTATAGAAAGTCGTGGAGGGGTTGGAGAAAGGGACACAGAGAGAGAGAGAAGGAGAGAGAGAGAGAAAGAAAGAGGGAGAAAATGGGAAAGCTGCCAGAGAGAACAGAGTTCATAGGACTTAGCCTCTTCACAGAGAGAGAGACAGAGAGAGAGAGAGAAAGAGACAGACAGAGAGAGACAGAGAGAGAGAGACAGAGAGAGAGAGACATAGAGAGAGAGACATAGAGAGAGAGACAGAGTTAGTTGTTGGAATGCAGAAACGCACAGTAAACAATTTACATAGACCACTGAAAGACATACGTTTTGGCTCTCTGCAGTCCATCATGTCTGCTGTAATAATCAGTGATAGATTGAGGCTTATCTTTTCTCTTATCCTCATTTCCTCAGAGACTACTATGTCATTCATGTCAGCAAGAGGACTGGCTGGAATGAAGTGTTGAAGGAATAAGAGGTAACGAGAGAGAGAGAGGAGAAAGAGAGAGAGAGAAAGAAAGAAAGAAAGAAAGAAAGAAAGAAAGAAAGAAAGAAAGGAGAAAAAAAAAAGAGAGAGAGATCAAGAGAGAGAGAGAGGGAGAGGGAGAGACCAAAATGTCTGGTCTGGAGTGGACCACCAAGGTCGATCCAAGTCAAATGAAGTGTAGAAACCTCCATCAGCCCAACCTGCTGCATCATTAAAACAAACATGTGGTCTGAAAGGTCACGGGATTCTATCAGGTTATTTTATCATGCATCCAAACGAGCCCTCTGTGATGAAACACATCCGAGAGGCCTTTCCCTAGAGGAAGTCAAGGAGTACCAGTAAACCTCTGGAGCGTTGGAAACCTGGACATCAACAAACTCTCTGAGTGCGAGTGTGTGCGCATGTGTGTGTGTGTGTGTGTGTGTGTGTGTGTGTGTGCGTCTTGTTTTTTGCTTAGTGAATGGTAGGTACAGATGTAGGATCTCAATTTGACCTGTATTGTCGCAGCAAAATAATCATGCAGCAACAGGATTTGAACATTTAGTCCATAATGTTGCTTGATCAGTGGTTAGGCTGTTAGCTGAGAAAAAGTAGACTCCATGAATAGTGCAATACCGATAATATAACCTTGTGTTAGTGGGGGTTTCCGTGAATTCATGTAAATCACAAAACTCATCTGTATTTCCTGTGGCGCAGCAAAATTCTCAGCTACAAAAGATTGATCAAATGAAGATCCTACATCTGTAAGGGTAGTGTATGTTTGGTATGGACAAGCCAGACTGTCCAGTTCATCTGTTTCTAATCTATCACCGTTAAGGGTCCGTAATCTGTCTGTAATCTGTCTGTAAATCTGTTTCTAATCTATCACCATATGGGTCTGTAATCTGTCTGTAATCTGTCTGTAATCTATCACCCTAAGGGTCTGTAATATGTCTGTAATCTGTTTCTAATCTATCACCATAAGGGTCTGTAATCTGTTTCTAATCTATCGCGGTAAGGGTCTGTAATCTGTCTGTAATCTGTTTCTAATCTATCACGGTAAGGGTCTGTAACCTGTCTGTAATCTGTTTCTAATCTATCACCATAAGGGTCTGTAATCTGTTTCTAATCTATCGCGGTAAGGGTCTGTAATCTGTCTGTAATCTGTTTCTAATCTATCACGGTAAGGGTCTGTAATCTGTCTGTAATCTGTTTCTAATCTATCACCATAAGGGTCTGTAATCTGTCTGTAATCTGTTTCTAATCTGTCACCGTAAGGGTCTGTAATCTGTCTGTAATCTGTTTCTAATCTATCACCATAAGGGTCTGTAATCTGTGTGTAATCTGTTTCTAATCTATCACTTTAAGGGTCTGTAATCTGTTTATAATCTATCACCATAAGGGTCTGTAATCTTTCTGTAATCTGTTTCTAATCTATCACCATAAGGGTCTGTAACCTGTCTGTAATCTGTTTCTAATCTATCACCATAAGGGTCTGTAACCTGTCTGTAATCTGTTTCTAATCTATCACCATAAGGGTCTGTAACCTGTCTGTAATCTGTTTCTAATCTATCACCATAAGGGTCTGTAATCTGTCTGTAATCTGTTTCTAATCTATCACCATAAGGGTCTGTAACCTGTCTGTAATATGTTTCTAATCTATCACCATAAGGGTCTGTAATCTGTTTCTAATCTATCACCATAAGGGTCTGTAATCTGTTTCTAATCTATCACCATAAGGGTCTGTAATCTGTCTGTAATCTGTTTATAATCTATCACCATAAGGGTCTGTAATCTGTGTGTAATCTGTTTCTAATCTATCACCATAAGGGTCTGTAATCTGTCTGTAATCTGTTTATAATCTATCACCATAAGGGTCTGTAATCTGTGTGTAATCTGTTTCTAATCTATCACTTTAAGGGTCTGTAATCTGTGTGTAATCTGTTTCTAATCTATCACCATAAGGGTCTGTAATCTGTTTATAATCTATCACCATAAGGGTCTGTAATCTGTCTGTAATCTGTTTCTAATCTATCACCATAAGGGTCTGTAATCTGTTTCTAATCTATCACCATAAGGGTCTGTAACCTGTCTGTAATCTGTTTCTAATCTATCACCATAAGGGTCTGTAACCTGTCTGTAATCTGTTTCTAATCTATCACCATAAGGGTCTGTAACCTGTCTGTAATATGTTTCTAATCTATCACCATAAGGGTCTGTAACCTGTTTCTAATCTATCACCATAAGGGTCTGTAACCTGTTTCTAATCTATCACCATAAGGGTCTGTAATCTGTTTCTAATCTATCACCATAAGGGTCTGTAATCTGTTTCTAATCTATCACCATAAGGGTCTGTAATCTGTCTGTAATCTGTTTCTAATCTATCACGGTAAGGGTCTGTAATCTGTCTGTAATCTGTTTCTAATCTATCACCATAAGGGTCTGTAATCTGTCTGTAATCTGTTTCTAATCTGTCACCGTAAGGGTCTGTAATCTGTCTGTAATCTGTTTCTAATCTATCACCATAAGGGTCTGTAATCTGTGTGTAATCTGTTTCTAATCTATCACTTTAAGGGTCTGTAATCTGTTTATAATCTATCACCATAAGGGTCTGTAATCTGTTTCTAATCTATCGCGGTAAGGGTCTGTAATCTGTCTGTAATCTGTTTCTAATCTATCACGGTAAGGGTCTGTAATCTGTCTGTAATCTGTTTCTAATCTATCACCATAAGGGTCTGTAATCTGTCTGTAATCTGTTTCTAATCTGTCACCGTAAGGGTCTGTAATCTGTCTGTAATCTGTTTCTAATCTATCACCATAAGGGTCTGTAATCTGTGTGTAATCTGTTTCTAATCTATCACTTTAAGGGTCTGTAATCTGTTTATAATCTATCACCATAAGGGTCTGTAATCTTTCTGTAATCTGTTTCTAATCTATCACCATAAGGGTCTGTAACCTGTCTGTAATCTGTTTCTAATCAATCACCATAAGGGTCTGTAACCTGTCTGTAATCTGTTTCTAATCTATCACCATAAGGGTCTGTAACCTGTCTGTAATCTGTTTCTAATCTATCACCATAAGGGTCTGTAATCTGTCTGTAATCTGTTTCTAATCTATCACCATAAGGGTCTGTAACCTGTCTGTAATATGTTTCTAATCTATCACCATAAGGGTCTGTAATCTGTTTCTAATCTATCACCATAAGGGTCTGTAATCTGTTTCTAATCTATCACCATAAGGGTCTGTAATCTGTCTGTAATCTGTTTATAATCTATCACCATAAGGGTCTGTAATCTGTGTGTAATCTGTTTCTAATCTATCACCATAAGGGTCTGTAATCTGTCTGTAATCTGTTTATAATCTATCACCATAAGGGTCTGTAATCTGTGTGTAATCTGTTTCTAATCTATCACTTTAAGGGTCTGTAATCTGTGTGTAATCTGTTTCTAATCTATCACCATAAGGGTCTGTAATCTGTTTATAATCTATCACCATAAGGGTCTGTAATCTGTCTGTAATCTGTTTCTAATCTATCACCATAAGGGTCTGTAATCTGTTTCTAATCTATCACCATAAGGGTCTGTAATCTGTCTGTAATCTGTTTCTAATCTATCACCATAAGGGTCTGTAACCTGTCTGTAATCTGTTTCTAATCTATCACCATAAGGGTCTGTAACCTGTCTGTAATCTGTTTCTAATCTATCACCATAAGGGTCTGTAACCTGTCTGTAATCTGTTTCTAATCTATCACCATAAGGGTCTGTAACCTGTCTGTAATATGTTTCTAATCTATCACCATAAGGGTCTGTAACCTGTTTCTAATCTATCACCATAAGGGTCTGTAACCTGTTTCTAATCTATCACCATAAGGGTCTGTAATCTGTTTCTAATCTATCACCATAAGGGTCTGTAATCTGTTTCTAATCTATCACCATAAGGGTCTGTAATCTGTCTGTAATCTGTTTCTAATCTATCACCATAAGGGTCTGTAATCTGTGTGTAAACCACCACAGTGTGTCAAGTGACCTCTGACCCACTGCAGTACTACTTCAACAACACTCTGAATCTCTCACACTCCATTGAACCTCCACCACACACACACACACACACACACACACACACACACACACACACACACACACACACACACACACACACACACACACACACACACACACACACACACACACACACACACACACACACACACACACACATATTTACATATCTATAATTTGTATATGTTTACATAACATGTCTGAATGCCACATTCTGCACATAATCATCCAATCATGTCTATACTTCTATCAGAATGTGTATGTGTTCTCTACAAAGACCCATTCAGGAGGTTTTACAGGAGGTGTCTCTTTCATGTTACCCCGCGTCAACATTCAACAAGATATCATTTCACAGGAATGATATGTGTACGCTTTTATGAGTATGAAAGAAAACATTCTCATAAACTGTGAGTGTGAGAGTCTGCCCTGGCTTGTAGACTGGAGCTGAGTGAGAACTGTCTTGGCACCCGGACAGGGACAGAGGGATCAATCTATAAATCACACTTGTTTAATTCATCAAAGTAGGGCAGGCTTCCAGGGATGTAGGTAGTGTGTAAGGAGCCAGAAGAAAGGCATTACTTTTACTGTGGATGTTAACACTGTAAATATAGGCTGCAGGTAGCCTATTACAACTGCAGCAGAATGATTTTAATAGTCAATTCTTCTAATTTTTTTGGTATAAAAAAACTATAATTACAAAGTGTGATAATGTCGGTTGGAGGTATTCGGCAGTAAAAGGATAGTGAAAATGTTTTGTTATTTGTTCATAGCATGTGTGAACTGGTTTGGTGTCTCAGAACAACAGGTTCACTGTGTGCGTAAGTTATTTATGGTTTGACAGAGACTAAGTATCAATGCAAACACACATATGCATTAATGCACTTGGAGTATGGATGGACACACACACACACTGGCCTCCCTTACCCCAGGTGTGTGTGTCGTCAGGATGGAGAGTCTATCCTTCAGGTCCTGGTTCTCCTTCCTCATCCTTTCCACCTCCTCCAGCCGTGCCCTGTCCTCCCGCTCCTTCTGCTCACGCAAATGCTCAATCACTCGCTCCTAACAGAGAGAGGGGGGGAGAGGAAAAAGAGAAAGAGAGAAAAGGAGAGAAATAAAAAAGATACGGGTTAGCAACAGATGTCTTCTCACACTGTTGTGTTGCCATTATACACAGTAGATACACTAGTGGAAAGACAATGACACCCCTCCACTGAGTACTGATGCTTCTGCATCGTTTAGCTGAAATGCTACAGTAATGATACAGCCCAGGTGAAAGGCCTCGCCAACAGCCAGGAGTCTCTCCACTAGTCTGGAGATGTTAGAAGTGCGAAGCAGGAGAGACGCTCATAAAAGCATCGTAAATAACAGTATAGAGAGAGACAAAGAGAGAGACAAAGAAAGAGACAGAAAGAGAGAAAGAAAGAGACAGAGAGAGAGACAGAAAGACAGAGACAGAGAGAGACAGAGAGAGAGAGAAAGGCAGAGAGCGAGAGACAGAGAGAGAGAAAGGCAGAGAGCGAGAGACAGAGAGCGAGAGAGAAACAGAGAGCGAGAGAGCGAGAGAGAAACAGAGAGCGAGAGAGAAACAGAGAGCGAGAGAGAAACAGAGAGCCACGGAGAGCGAGCCAGAGAGGGATAACCAGAGAGAGCGAGCCAGAGAGCGAGCCAGAGAGCGAGCCAGAGAGCAAGCCAGAGAGCAGAGCAAGCCAGAGAGCGATCCAGAGAGCAGAGCGAGCCAGAGAGCGAGCCAGAGAGTGAGCCAGAGAGACAGAGCCAGAGAGACAGAGAGCCAGAGACAGAGAGCCAGAGACAGAGAGCCAGAGACAGAGAGCCGGAGACAGAGAGCCAGAGAGACAGAGACAGAGAGCCAGAGAGCAAGAGAGAGAGAGACGTATAGAGAGCCAGAGAGAGAGCCAGAGAGCCAGAGCCAGAGAGCCAGAGAGCCAGAGAGCGAGCCAGAGAGAGAGACAGAGAGACAGAGACAGAGAGACAGAGAGACAGAGAGACAGAGACAGAGAGACAGAGAGAGAAAGGCAGAGAGCGAGAGAGAAACAGAGAGAGCGAGTCAGAGAGCGAGCTAGAGAGCGAGCCAGAGAGAGCGAGCCAGAGAGCGAGCCAGAGAGTGAGCCAGAGAGACAGAGAGCCAGAGACAAAGAGCCAGAGACAGAGAGACAGAGACAGAGAGACAGAGAGACAGAGACAGAGAGCCAGAGACAGAGAGCCAGAGAGACAGAGAGACAGAGAGACAGAGAGAGAGACAGAGAGACAGAGAGACAGAGAGACAGAGAGCAAGAGAGAGAGCCAGAGAGCAAGAGAGAGAGCCAGATAGCAAGAGAGAGAGCCAGAGAGCAAGAGAGAGAGCCAGAGAGCAAGAGAGACAGCCAGAGAGCAAGAGAGAGAGCCATATAGAGAGCCAGAGAGAGAGCCATATAGAGAGCCAGAGAGAGAGCCAGAGAGAGAGCCAGAGAGAGCCAGAGCCAGAGAGACAGAGACAGAGAGCCAGAGACAGAGAGCCAGAGAGACAGAGAGCCAGAGAGCCAGAGAGCCAGAGAGCCAGAAAGCCAGAGAGCCAGAGAGCCAGAGAGCCAGAGACAGAGAGCCAGAGACAGAGAGCCAGAGACAGAGAGCCAGAGACAGAAAGCCAGAGACAGAGAGCCAGAGAGACAGAGAGAGTGAGAGACAGAGAGCGAGCCAGAGGGCGAGCCAGAGAGAGAGCCAGAGACAGAGAGCCAGAGACAGAGAGCCAGAGAGCCAGAGCCAGAGAGCCAGAGAGCCAGAGCCAGAGAGCCAGAGACAGAGAGCCAGAGACAAAGAGCTAGAGACAAAGAGCTAGAGACAGAGCCAGAGAGAGAGCCAGAGAGAGAGCCAGAGAGCGAGCCAGAGAGAGAGCCAGAGACAGACAGAGAGCCAGAGAGAGACAGAGAGCCAGAGACAGAGAGCCAGAGAGCCAGAGAGACAGAGAGACAGAGAGACAGAGAGACAGAGAGTCAGAGACAGAGAGTCAGAGACAGAGAGCCAGAGACAGACAGCCAAAGACAGAGAGCCAGAGAGCGCCAGAGAGAGAGTGCCAGAGAGAGAGCGCCAGAGAGAGAGTGCCATAGCGCCAGAGAGAGAGTGCCAGAGCGCCAGAGAGAGAGAGACAGAGCACCAGAGAGAGAGACAGAGCGCCAGAGAGAGAGAGCCAGAGCGCCAGAGAGCCAGAGAGAGAGCGCCAGAGAGAGAGAGCCAGAGACAGAGAGACAGAGACAGAGACAGAGACAGAGAGAAAGTGTTAATGTCTTATTGTTTATTTCACTTTTTTTTCTACTTCACTTGCCTTGGTAATGTAAACATATGTTTCCCATGCCAATAAAGCCCCTTGAATTGAGAGAGAGAGAGAGAGAGAGAGAGAGAGAGAGAGAGAGAGAGAGAGAGAGAGAGAGAGAGAGAGAGAGAGAGACAGAGACGAGAGAGAGAGAGAGAGAGAGAGAGAGAGAGAGAGAGAGAGAGAGAGAGAGAGAGAGACAGAGACAGAGAGAGAGAGAGAGAGAGAGAGAGAGAGAGAGAGAGAGACAGAGAAACAGAGAAACAGAGAAACAGAGAGAGAGAGAGAGAGAGAGAGAGAGACAGGGATGCAGCTTAAGCCCCACCCTCTTCAACAGATATATCAACGAATTGGCGAGGGCACTAGAACAGTCTGCAGCACCCGGCCTCACCCTACTAGAATCTGAAGTCAAATTTCTACTGTTTGTTGATGATCTGGTGCTTCTGTCCCCAACCAGTTAGGGCCTACAGCAGCACCTAGATCTTCTGCAGAGATTCTGTCAGACCTGGGCCCTGACAGTAAATCTCAGTAAGACAAAAATAATGGTGTTCCGAAAAAGGTCCAGTTGCCAGGACCACAAATACAAATTCCATCTAGACACCGTTGCCCTAGAGCACACAAAAAACTATACATACCTCGGCCTAAACATCAGCGCCACTGGTAACTTCCATAAAGCTGTGAACAATCTGAGATACAAGGCAAGAAGGGCATTCTATGCCATCAAAAGTAACATCAAATTCAATATACAAATTACGATCTGGCTAAAAATACTTGAATCGGTTATAGAACCCATTGCCCTTTATGGTTGTGAGGTCTGCGGTCCGCTCACCAACCTAGAATTCACAAAATGGGACAAACACCAAATTGAGACTCTGCATGCAGAATTCTGCAAAAAATATAATCTGTGTACAAGGTAAAACACCAAATAATGCATGCGGAGTAGAATTAGGTCGATACCCGCAAATGATCAAAATCCAGAAAAGAGCCGTTAAATTCTACAACCACCTAAAAGCGATTCCCAAACCTTCCATAACAAAGCCATCACCTACAGAGAGATGAACCTGGAGAAGAGTCCCCTCAGCAAGCTGGTCCTGGGGCTCTGTTCACAAAGACAAACAGACCCCTCAGAGCCCCAGGACAGCAACACAATTAGACACAAACAAATCATGAGAAAACAAAAAGATAATTACTTGACACATTGGAAAGAATTTACAAAAAAAACAGAGCAAACTGGAACGCTATTTGGCCCTAAACAGAGAGTACACAGTGGCAGAATACCTGACCACTGTGACTGACCCAAACTTAAGGAAAGCTTTGACTATGTACAGACTCAGTGAGCATAACCTTGCTATTGCGAAAGGCCGCCGTAGGCAGATCTGGCTCTCAAGGGAAGACAGGCTATGTGCACACTGCCCACAAAATGAGGTGGGAACTGAGCTGCACTTCCTAACCTCCTGCCCAATGTATGACCATATTAGAGACACATATTTCTCTCAGATTACACAGACCCACAAAGAATTCGTAAACAAATCCAATTTTGATAAACTCCCATATCTACTGGGTGAAATACCACAGTGTGCCATCACAGCAGCAAGATTTGTGACCTGTTGCCACAAGAAAAGGTCAACCAGTGAAGAACAAACACCATTGTAATTACAACCCATATTTAAGCTTATTTATTTTCCCTTTTGTACTTTAACTATTTGTACATCGTTACAACACTGTATATAGACATATGACATTTGAAATGTCTTTATTATTTTGGAACTTGTATGAGTGTAATGTTTACTGTTCATTTTATTGTTTATTTCACTCGTGTTTATTATCTATTTCACTTGCTTTGGCAATGTTAACATATGTTTCCCATGCCAATAAAGCCCCTTATATTGAAATGAAATTGAGAGAGAGAGAGAGAGAGACAGAGGGAGAGAGAGAGAGAGAGAGAGACAGAGGGAGAGAGAGAGAGAGAGAGAGAGAGAGAGAGAGAGAGAGAGAGAGAGAGAGAGAGAGAGAGACAGAGGGAGAGGTGTGTGTGTTCAAGTGTTTGTTTTACATGTTAAATGCAGAGGAAGGGTTTACAATAATTGGCAGCTTTAACCATCAAAGAGATGAAAAACAGCACAGGCCTAACCTTAATGAGAGGTGTCAGGGAGGGAGGGGAAGAGAGGGAGGAGAGGTGTCAGGGAGGGAGGGGAAGAGAGGGAGGAGAGGTGTCAGGGAGGGACGGGAAGAGAGGGAGGAGAGGTGTCAGGGAGGGAGGGGAAGAGAGGGAGGAGAGGTGTCAGGGAGGGACGGGAAGAGAGGGAGGAGAGGTGTCAGGGAGTGAGGGGAAGAGAGGGAGGAGAGGTGTCAGGGAGGGACGGGGAGAGAGGGAGGAGAGGTGTCAGTGAGGGAGGGGAAGAGAGGGAGGAGAGGTGTCAGGGAGGGACGGGAAGAGGGGGAGGAGAGGTGTCAGGGAGGGAGGGGAAGAAGGGAGGAGAGGTGTCAGGGAGGGAGGGGAAGAGAGGGAGGAGAGGTGTCAGGGAGTGACGGGAAGAGAGGGAGGAGAGGTGTCAGGGAGGGAGGGGAAGAGAGGGAGGAGAGGTGTCAGGGAGGGAGGGGAAGAGAGGGAGGAGAGGTGTCAGGGAGGGATGGGAAGTGAGGGAGGAGAGGTGTCAGGGAGGGAGGGGAAGAGAGGGAGGAGAGGTGTCAGGGAGGGACGGGAAGAGAGGGAGGAGAGGTGTCAGGGAGGGAGGGGAAGAGAGGGAGGAGAGGTGTCAGGGAGGGACGGGAAGAGAGGGAGGAGAGGTGTCAGGGAGGGAGGGGAAGAGAGGGAGGAGAGGTGTCAGGGAGGGACGGGAAGAGAGGGAGGAGAGGTGTCAGGGAGGGACGGGAAGAGAGGGAGGAGAGGTGTCAGGGAGGGAGGGGAGAGAGGGAGGAGAGGTGTCAGGGAGGGAGGGGAAGAGAGGGAGGAGAGGTGTCAGGGAGGGAGGGGAAGAGAGGGAGGAGAGGTGTCAGGGAGGGAGGGGAAGAGAGGGAGGAGAGGTGTCAGGGAGGGAGGGGAAGAGAGGGAGGAGAGGTGTCAGGGAGGGAGGGGAAGAGGGGGAGGAGAGGTGTCAGGGAGGGGAAGAGGGGAAGAGGGGGAGGAGAGGTGTCAGGGAGGGAGGGGAAGAGAGGGAGGAGAGGAAATACACAGCTAATTAGTCATGTGTGTTTCTCATCTACTGAACAATATCTAGTTGTCTGGGTTTGGAGGATGAAAACAAGGTCCTGATAGTGAAATATGTCTCCTTGACATGCCAGACACACACACAGTCAGGGAGGATCGCTTGGCATAGGCACTCTGCCCCAGTTAGCTAATTAGAACCAGGGCATTGTGGATAGTGACTGGCTGCATTTGCAGGTTTGTAACAAGCCTGAGAGATTTGGGGTACACACACACCCTCCATCACACACACTGTCACTCCTGTAAACTCATTCTGAACAACCTATACAGACTGCAACAGTCCAATGCTAGCCAAGACTCTCTTCATCAGGCTGGGCTATGGGTAGACTAAAGCTCTGTTAGAATACTCATACTAACACACTGTATACTACATACTTAATGAGTATATACTACATACTATTAGTTATTTTTTTTATACTGTACATTAACGGTATCCTTTCAGTTGAGCCTACTAGCACTACCCTTGTCTACCAGAAGTTGATGCGGTTGCTATGCAACCTCTTGCTAGCTTGTTAGCATAACAAATTACTAGCTAGACATCTTATGATTTTGGGTGTTCGTAAATTCAATCTGGAGTGCCAGAGTGCACTCTGGGCATTGGTAAATTCAGAGTGTTGTCAGATTGTCCGTTTGTAAATTCAGGAGCGTTCAGAGCGCACACGGGAAGCTCTGGCCGAGGAGTAGGGTTGACCTCAAAACGGCACCCAAACTAACTGGCTAACTGGCTACACTAGCTACTTCTAGGCACAAATGAGAGAACAGCTCACTCTGACCATTTTACTGGCCCTCGCTAGCACAGCTGGTTAGGCTGTTTTCATGTTATCCAGAGCGTTGGTGACTGGAACTGTGCTGTTGGCAACAATTTAATTGCGTTTTTTTTTGGCCGACATTTACTGCCACCGGCCATATCAGTTATTCTGCATTCTGGCACATTCAGATGAGAGTGCTCTGAAATCAGAGTAGATAGCCAGAGTGAATTTACGAACGCACCCGCATTAACAATGTCCATTCAGAACGCACAACGACTATACCATTTAGCTAAGCTAAGAATGATGTGAATAATCAAGTCAATAAACGTTGGGTAGTTAGTTAGATAGCATATACTATAGTTAATATACTGGCAAGTTTGATGTATTAGTAGCCAACTAAGGTTAGGTGGCTAGCAAACATACATAGTGGAGTAATGATATGCTTTGCGGTTCGTAAGGATAGCGTAGCTAACAAATTGTCAGCCAATTTTGAAGCCACACCCATTTTCAGAAGAATTGCATTATGGGCCCTAAAAACACTGAAATAGTGTCCACTGCTTGTATACTTCGTATTTTGGCGAATGGAGTACGGCATCCAGGAACTTTTGGCATACTAACAATATCCATACTATGACCACTAAGCATACTACATAATCAATTTACATCACAAATAGTGCAGTTAGTGCGGTTAGTATGAGTATTCGGACACAGCTTAGGACTTCGTCAGAAACTGCTCCATGGGTTGACCGGACAAAGCCTACTGCAGCATCTCATAAAACAGAACCAAATGCAGAACACCACTGCCTGTCTTGTCCGGTTCCACTTAGGATGTTTGCATTGCCTCTCTTCCGTCAGTTCCTGACATGAGTTTACACTTGGCAGACCAGGATACACCTCAGCCCAGCCAATCACACACACACACACACACACACACGCACACACACACACACACACACACACACACACACACACTCATATACAAACACACACACACCACGCAGCGCTAACCTCTGGAAGCCATTGTTAAACATGTGGAACAAAGATGAGCATGGACCCATCTCCCCATACTGTCCTTCACCGTTATCTTTAGTGGTCCACACCAGTCCTCCACAACACACCCTCATCTACACTGAAAACCACGACCATGACGATGGTGGCGATGACGACGTTAGGAATGACCACTGTCAGTTGAGCAATGCCCTTGTAACATCAACAGATGATGTTTAGAAATCATGAGAAGACCTTAGCTGTCGTTGTAAATACATAAACATATCGCTCAGTGTTTGTGTATAGAAGGAAAAACACACTGCTTTCAAAGGAGAGAAAAAAAAAATCCACGTCGGAATTTTGTCCTGGTTGAGTAAGACTTTCCATGTTACCGGAAAGTGACTTGTTCAACCTGAATTCTGGAAAATTAAGCATTTTTATTGTATAAGTATCCCACACGGCAACCTTTAGCGAAAACAATTAGCTAAAATAAAAGCCTGTGTTGACCTGAAAGGTGATTCATGTGTGGCGCTAGCATCGTGACGGCTGTGGGGCGGGCTAACTGACTAACGCTGAGGTGAGGTCTTATGAACAACAGCTGTTCTCTCACCAACCAACCCAGAGAAAACAAACTCAGTCTGTTTAGAACCAACAATTAGCATCCATCTCATCCACTTAGCCAGACCAACACACACAGATGCACTGTAACTCAATGGAGGTCTCAATGGAGTCCTTCTCAAACCTACAGAGCTGCAGACATCCTTCTCAACCCTACACTGCCCTACACAGCCTACCTGGCCCTACCCAGCCCTACATAGCTCTATACAGCCTACAAGGCCCTACATTGCTCTACACAGCTCTACCTTGCCCTACACAGCTCTACACAGCCCTACAAGCCCTATACAACTTTACAAAGCCATTGGTTAGGTCGAGATGGTGACTTTGTAAGTGATGAAACTGTCTCAAAAATGTCTTGGTTTCCCTTAATAATTTTTAAAGTCAGGAATCTAACCTAATGTGATGGAGTCTTCATCATCGTCATCATCCCCTCCATAGCCCAAGAATGGTGCCGGAGGGGATGGCTGCCGTTTTATGTGCTCCTAACCAACTGTGCTATTTTGTTTGTTTTTTCGTATTGTTTGTAACTCGCCCACCATTTGGCATATCTGACCATAACTCTATCCTCCTGATTCCTGCTTATAAAGCAAAAACTAAAGCAGGAAGTACCAGTGACTCGCTCAATAAGGACGTGGTCAGAGGATGCAAATGCTAAGCTACAGGACTGTTTTGCTAGCACAGACTGGAATATGTTCCGGGATTCTTCCGATGGCATTGAGGAGTATACCACATCAAAACTGCATCGATGACGTCATCCCACAGTGACCGTGTGTACATACCCCAAACAGAAGCCATGGATTACAGGCAACATCGCACTGAGCTAAAGGGTTGAGCTGCCGCTTTCAATGAGTGGGACTCTAACCCGGACGCTTATAACAAATCCCGCTATGCCCTCCGACGAACCATCAAACAGGCAAGTGTCAATACAGGACTAAGATTGCATCGTACTACACCGGCTCAGACGCTTGTCGGATGTGGCAGAGCTTGCAAACTATTACAGACTACAAAGGGAAGCACAGCCGCAAGCTGCCCTGTGACACAAGCCGACCAGACGAGCTAAATAATTTCTATTGTCACTTCGAGGCAAGCAAAACTGAATCATGCATGAGAGCATCAGCTGTTCCAGACGACTATGTGATCACACTCTCCGTAGCCGATGTAGGTAAGGCCTTTAAACAGCTCAACATTCACAAGGCCGCAGTGCCAGACGGATTACCAGGACGTGTACTCCGAGCACGCGCTAACCAACTGGCAAGTGTCTTCACTGACATTTTCAACCTTTCCCTGTCTGAGTCTGTAATACCAACATGTTTCAAGCAGACCACCATAATGCCTGTGCTCAAGAACACTAAGGTAACCTGCCTAAATGACTACCGACCCGTATTACTCACGTCTGTAGCCATGAAGTGCATTGAAAGGCTGGTCATGGCTCACATCAACACCATTATCCCAGAAACCCTAGACCCAGTCCAATTTGCATACCGCCCAAACAGATCCACAGATGATGCAATCTTTATTGTACTCCACACTGCCCTTTTCCACCTGGACAAAAGGAACACCTATGTGAGAATGCTATTCATTGACTACAGCTCAGCGTTCAACACCATGGGCCCCCAGATCCTCATAAATTAGCGAGCATCCTGACTGGTTGCATCACCGCCTGGTTTGGCAACTGCTCGGCCTCCGACCACAAGGCACTACAGAGGGTAGTGTGTACGGCCCAGTACATCACTGGGGCCAAGCTTCCTGCCATCCAGTACCTCTATACCAGGCGGTGTCAGAGGAAGGCCCAAAAAATTGCCAAGGACTCCAGCCACCCTAGTCATAGACTGTTCTCTCAGCTACCGCACGGCAAGCGGTAGCGGAGCGCCAAGTCTAGGTCAAAAAGGCTTCTTAACAGCTTCTACCACCATGTCATAACTCTTGAACAGTTAATTAATGCTGCAGCTACTCTGTTTATTATTCATGCATAGTCACTTTACCTCAACCTACATGATCAAATTACCTCAATTAACCGACTCTGTACTGGAACCCTGTATATAGCCTCCACATTGACTCTGTACTGGAACCCTGTATATAGCCTCCACATTGACTCTGTACTGGAACCCTGTATATAGCCTCCACATTGACTCTGTACCGGTACCCCCTGTATATAGCCTCCAAATTGACTCTGTACTGGTACCCCTGTATATAGCCTCCAAATTGACTCTGTACTGGTACCCCCTGTATACAGCCTCCACATTGACTCTGTACTGGAACCCTGTATATAGCCTCCACATTGACTCTGTACCAGTACCACCTGTATATAGCCTCCACATTGACTCTGTACTGGAACCCTGTATATAGCCTCCACATTGACTCTGTACTGGAACCCTGTATATAGCCTCCACATTGACTCTGTACTGGAACCCTGTATATAGCCTCCACATTGACTCTGTACTGGTACCCCCTGTATATAGCCTCCACATTGACTCTGTACTGGGAACCCTGTATATAGCCTCCACATTGACTCTGTACTGGAACCCTGTATATAGCCTCCACATTGACTCTGTACTGGTACCCCTGTATATAGCCTCCACATTGACTCTGTACTGGGAACCCTGTATATAGCCTCCACATTGACTCTGTACTGGAACCCTGTATATAGCCTCCACATTGACTCTGTACTGGTACCCCTGTATATAGCCTCCACATTGACTCTGTACTGGGAACCCTGTATATAGCCTCCACATTGACTCTGTACCGGTACCCCCTGTATATAGCCTCCACATTGACTCTGTACTGGGAACCCTGTATATAGCCTCACTACTGTAATTTTATTGTTACTCCTTAATTATTATTATTAAAAAAAAAAATAATCTTCATAAAACTGCATTGTTGGTTAAGGGCTTGTAAATAAGCATTTCACTGTAAGGTTGTTGTATTCAGCCCATGTGACAAATAACATTTGATTTGATCATCCATCTCCAATCATAACCACTCGTATCCTCATCCTCAATCTCCATAGTCATAGTGGCGATGCAGAGACTCTGGGGTTTCCCTGCATCTGTTCTATTGTATATCTATCAGTCTGAGTTAATGTTTATGTGGTCAGCAACAGTGAAGTGGTCTGACTGTCTGAGCAGGGCCAGCTAATACCTGTCTATGACATCACACTAACTGTAGAGACAATGAGTAAACATCCTTTACACTCAGCATGGGTCATGTCCTTCATCTACAGACAATCTACGTATCTATATCCCTTTCTATCTGGAAGGAATTCTGTCACTTCACACTCATCTTTCTCCTTCTCATACTCTCTGTCCAGTCTATGATGCTGGAGACTCCCTCCTCTTTTTCCTACTCTGTCATTCTCTCAATCCCGTTGTCCCCCTATCCCCCTCTTTCTTTTCCTCTATCTTAATATTCTTCAACTCTTTCCCTCTGCCGTCCTCCCGGACTAGCATACCTTTTCAGACAGGGCCTCCTCCAGCGTGGTCAGTGCTGTGTCTGTGTTGCTGGAGTCAGTCTGGAGACCCTTGACTCTGTCTCTCAGACCCGCCAGCTGCTTGTCTTTGTCCTTTAACTGCTCCAAAAGATTCTCTATCTGAGGAGAGAAAGAGGGAGGGAGAGGGCAGAGAGAGGTGAATGTCAGGTTAGTGTTAGAGGGAGGGAGAGGGCAGAGAGAGGTGAATGTCAGGTTAGTGTTAGAGGGAGGGAGAGGGCAGAGAGAGGTGAATGTCAGGTTAGTGTTAGAGGGAGGGAGAGGGCAGAGAGGTGAATGTCAGGTTAGTGTTAGAGGGAGGGAGAGGGCAGAGAGAGGTGAATGTCAGGTTAGTGTTAGAGGGAGGGAGAGGGCAGAGAGAGGTGAATGTCAGGTTAGTGTTAGAGGGAGGGAGAGGGCAGAGAGGTGAATGTCAGGTTAGTGTTAGAGGGAGGGAGAGGGCAGAGAGGTGAATGTCAGGTTAGTGTTAGAGGGAGGGAGAGGGCAGAGAGAGGTAAATGTCAGGTTAGTGTTAGAGGGAGGGAGAGGGCAGAGAGGTGAATGTCAGGTTGGTGTTAGAGGGAGGGAGAGGGCAGAGAGGTGAATGTCAGGTTAGTGTTAGAGGGAGGGAGAGGGCAGAGAGGTGAATGTCAGGTTAGTGTTAGAGGGAGGGAGAGGGCAGAGAGGTGAATGTCAGGTTAGTGTTAGAGGGAGGGAGAGGGCAGAGAGAGGTGAATGTCAGGTTAGTGTTAGAGGGAGGGAGAGGGCAGAGAGAGGTGAATGTCAGGTTAGTGTTAGAGGGAGGGAGAGGGCAGAGAGAGGTGAATGTCAGGTTAGTGTTAGAGGGAGGGAGAGGGCAGAGAGAGGTGAATGTCAGGTTAGTGTTAGAGGGAGGGAGAGGGCAGAGAGGTGAATGTCAGGTTGGTGTTAGAGGGAGGGAGAGGGCAGAGAGAGGTGAATGTCAGGTTAGTGTTAGAGGGAGGGAGAGGGCAGAGAGAGGTGAATGTCAGGTTAGTGTTCGAGGGAGGGAGAGGGCAGAGAGGTGAATGTCAGGTTGGTGTTAGAGGGAGGGAGAGGGCAGAGAGGTGAATGTCAGGTTAGTGTTAGAGGGAGGGAGAGGGCAGAGAGGTGAATGTCAGGTTAGTGTTAGAGGGAGGGAGAGGGCAGAGAGGTGAATGTCAGGTTGGTGTTAGAGGGAGGGAGAGGGCAGAGAGAGGTGAATGTCAGGTTAGTGTTAGAGGGAGGGAGAGGGCAGAGAGAGGTGAATGTCAGGTTAGTGTTAGAGGGAGGGAGAGGGCAGAGAGGTGAATGTCAGGTTAGTGTTAGAGGGAGGGAGAGGGCAGAGAGAGGTGAATGTCAGGTTAGTGTTAGAGGGAGGGAGAGGGCAGAGAGGTGAATGTCAGGTTAGTGTTAGAGGGAGGGAGAGGGCAGAGAGGTGAATGTCAGGTTAGTGTTAGAGGGAGGGAGAGGGCAGAGAGAGGTGAATGTCAGGTTAGTGTTAGAGGGAGGGAGAGGGCAGAGAGGTGAATGTCAGGTTAGTGTTAGAGGGAGGGAGAGGGCAGAGAGGTGAATGTCAGGTTAGTGTTAGAGGGAGGGAGAGGGCAGAGAGAGGTGAATGTCAGGTTAGTGTTAGAGGGAGGGAGAGGGCAGAGAGGTGAATGTCAGGTTGGTGTTAGAGGGAGGGAGAGGGCAGAGAGGTGAATGTCAGGTTGGTGTTAGAGGGAGGGAGAGGGCAGAGAGGTGAATGTCAGGTTGGTGTTAGAGGGAGGGAGAGGGAGGGAGAGGGCAGAGAGAGGTGAATGTCAGGTTAGTGTTAGAGGGAGGGAGAGGGCAGAGAGAGGTGAATGTCAGGTTAGTGTTAGAGGGAGGGAGAGGGCAGAGAGGTGAATGTCAGGTTAGTGTTAGAGGGAGGGAGAGGGCAGAGAGGTGAATGTCAGGTTAGTGTTCGAGGGAGGGAGAGGGCAGAGAGGTGAATGTCAGGTTAGTGTTAGAGGGAGGGAGAGGGCAGAGAGGTGAATGTCAGGTTAGTGTTAGAGGGAGGGAGAGGGCAGAGAGAGGTGAATGTCAGGTTAGTGTTAGAGGGAGGGAGAGGGCAGAGAGGTGAATGTCAGGTTAGTGTTAGAGGGAGGGAGAGGGCAGAGAGGTGAATGTCAGGTTAGTGTTAGAGGGAGGGAGAGGGCAGAGAGAGGTGAATGTCAGGTTAGTGTTAGAGGGAGGGAGAGGGCAGAGAGAGGTGAATGTCAGGTTAGTGTTAGAGGGAGGGAGAGGGCAGAGAGGTGAATGTCAGGTTAGTGTTAGAGGGAGGGAGAGGGCAGAGAGGTGAATGTCAGGTTAGTGTTAGAGGGAGGGAGAGGGCAGAGAGGTGAATGTCAGGTTAGTGTTAGAGGGAGAGAGAGGGCAGAGAGGTGAATGTCAGGTTAGTGTTAGAGGGAGGGAGAGGGCAGAGAGGTGAATGTCAGGTTAGTGTTAGAGGGAGGGAGAGGGCAGAGAGGTGAATGTCAGGTTAGTGTTAGAGGGAGGGAGAGGGCAGAGAGAGGTGAATGTCAGGTTAGTGTTAGAGGGAGGGAGAGGGCAGAGAGGTGAATGTCAGGTTAGTGTTAGAGGGAGGGAGAGGGCAGAGAGGTGAATGTCAGGTTAGTGTTAGTTTGGCCTTCATAAATACAGTACATGCCCTATATCTGTTTTCATAAAAGGTCAGTGACTGGCAGACATATCATAATGAAGGTTACAAGACATACCAAAACAAGAGGCATACTTTGAAGTGAAGTGCACAGAAATAAAAGGACCACAATAAACTGGCTTGATCCAGCTGACTAATACATAAACTGGATTGATCCAGCTGACTAATACATAAACTGGATTGATCCAGCTGACTAATACATAAACTGGCTTGATCCAGCTGACTAATACATAAACTGGCTCGATCCAGCTGACTAATACATAAACTGGCTTGATCCAGCTGACTAATACATAAACTGGCTCGATCCAGCTGACTAATACATAAACTGGCTTGATCCAGCTGACTAATACATAAACTTGCTTGATCCAGCTGACTAATACATAAACTGGATTGATCCAGCTGACTAATACATAAACTGGCTTGATCCAGCTGACTAATATGTGTTCCACCCGTGGCTTTATTCTTCAATTTCCTGCTTTTAACTATCTCCACATCTCCATTTCCAGATGAGAGAGATGTGGCTTGAGATACAGTGTGCTCAGAGAAAATTAGAGATATGCCTGCAGAGATAATGATAGATGTTCTTGTATGACTTTATAGAGGTGTAAACAGAGGAGCCATTTAGCTTTAAAAGCTTCCGGTGGATTCTTCATCCTCTCAGTTAACAGCGCTCTGTTGATATGTCCTGCTGACTCACTGTTAGTAGTAGTCTACTACTCCATTCAGTTCAAGGGTCTCTCTGAATCTGTCTCAAACTGTGTTTCTGTGTTCTGCCTCTCTCCATCTCCTCTGTCTCTCTCCTCTCTCCATCTCTCTCCCACCCTCCCTCTGTCCCTAAAGCATAACTGTAAATCCCCTCTACGCTGTTGAACAAACGTTGTCTGATGTCCATCCATCCTTATATCAACACAAGCATGTAGCACAGCAGATATATATATATATGTACCCAAACTGCCCCCAGCAACAGACCAGCAGGGCACTGAACAGGAAACTGAACACTCCCAGCCATTATGCAGCTATGGCAAAGAGACGGAGGAGCATTACAATGACAAGGACAACCAGTTTATAGAGGTACAGCTAGTTCCTCTCATGTTTGGCCCTTACCATTGAATACATTTGTTGATCATTTCTACCATCAGGAGCTGTTTATAACATAGGGACATGTTTCTTTATATCACTAGGATCATTAGTAAAACGTGGACCATTAACAGATCTGATCAATGATTCTCTTCCTCAGCAGGTTTTAGGGTTACACACAGACTGGAATTATTATCTAATGTACGTAAGAAACTAATCACAAGCAAGAGAACAGCCTAGGTCTAACATACATAAACCCCACAGCCACCACAGAGGAGAGATACTGTAGATAATGCCCAAGAGGGAGAGAGCTAGCATTCCAGTCATGGGTACATGGATAGATAATGCCCAAATCTCCAACAGCCATTTTACAAATGAATCCAATTAAATCATAGACTCTTGTGTTCTTATCCCCTGGAGTCAGAGACTGGTTTGAGAGCGGCCATCTTGGGTTAATCTTTGGAGGGAAAGTGGTGGGAAAGTGGGAAAGGCAGCAAGGGCCCCTGGATAGATCTTGATAGGCTAATGGTTGTGATTATGCCACCCAGTCGAGAGCTCTGATAGGTCAATCCACGGAAGATAAGGCGATAGGAGAGCGAACGCTTTCGGGCATGTTGGGAAAGTTTCACGTCGCCATGGCTAGCTTGGCCTGATGACCTACATCTGAGGATGGCTCTGTTCTGTCTGGGTCATTCCCTCTGGGTCGTTCCCTCTGGGTCTTTCTCCACACTGGAGGGACTAGGGTAAAGGAGCTTTAAGTGGCTGAGATTGAGTCTAATGGTTGATGAGACATTTCTCAGCTCTGGTCCTTTAGGACACTGATTCCCAGTGTCTAATGTGGTCCTTTAGGACACTGATTCCCACCGTCTAATGTGGTCCTTTAGGACACTGATTCCCAGTGTCTAATGTGGTCCTTAAGGACACTGATTCCCACCGTCTAATTTGGTCCTTTAGGACACCGATTCCCAGTGTCTAATGTGGTCCTTAAGGACATGGATTCCCAGTGTCTAATGTGGTCCTTTAGGACACTGATTCCCACTGTCTAATGTGGTCCTTTAGGACACTGATTCCCACTTTCTAATGTGGTTCTATAAGACACTGATTTTGACATTCTTGGAACTGGAGTTACCACAGGTTCAGGCTAGTGGAGTGGGTCGAGACATTCAAGATCCTCAGTTGTGAAGAGAGCAAAGCAGAACTTCATCCCCCTCAGGAGTCTTAAAAGATTTGGCATGGGCCCTCAGATCCTAAAATCCACTACAGAGGGCACTGCATACTGCCCAGTACATCACTGGGGCTGAGCTCCCTGCCACCCAGGACATCAATACCAGGCGGGGTCAGAGGACGGCCCAAAATGATTTCAAAGATTCCAGCCACCCAAGCCATAGACTGTTCTTTCTGCAACCGCACGGCAAGCGGTACTGGAGCACCAGTTCTGGATCCAACAGGACACTGAACAGCTTCTACCCCCAAGCCATGAGACTGAGAAACAAGACTGCTAAATAGCTAATCAAATGGTGACCCGCAATACCTGCATTGACCCTTTTTTGCACTAACTCTCTTGCACTGACTTTATGCAAACACTCACGCATACAGTACCAGTCAAAAGTTGACACACCTACTCATTACAGGGTTTTTCTTAAATTGTACTATTTTCTACATTGTAGAATAATAGTGAAGACATTAAAACTATGAAATTGTCACGCTCTGACCTAGGAGAGCTGTGTTTTCTCTATTTAGCTAGGCCAGGGTGTGATAGGTGGGTGGGCATTCTATGTTTTTGTGTTCTATGTTTTGGCCGGGTATGGTTTCCAATCAGAGGTAGGTGTCTATCGTTGTCTCTGATTAGGAACCATACTTAGGCAGCCTTTTTTCCACCTGTGTTTGTGGGATCTTGTTTTTGTATTGCTGTGAGTAGCCTGCAAAACTTTTCGGTCGTTGTGTTGTTTCTTGTTTTGGTTTTTGCTGGTTCACCGTTAAATAAAATATGATGAACCCAACCCACGCTGCGCCTTGGTCTACCTTTAACGACGGACGTTACAGAAGATCCCACCACCAAAGGACCAAGCAGCGTGGGCCGATGGACTGGACATGGGAGGACATCCTGGACGGCAAAGGATCCTGGACGTGGGAGGAGATCCAGGCCGGAAGGGATCGCCTCCCATGGGAACAGGTGGAAGCAGCGAGGGAGGTACAGCGACGAGATCAACAGGCAAGGCAACAACGGAGGCCCGAGAGGCAGCGCCCCAAATGTATTTGGGGGGGGCACACGGGTAGATTGGCTAAGGCAGTTTTAAGACCTGAGCCAACTCCCCGTGCTTACCGTGGGAAGCGAGTGACTGAACAAGCACCATGGTATGCGGTGATGCGCACTGTGTCACCCATGCGCACTCACAGCCCGGTGCGCTCGGTACAAGCTCCTCACCGTTGCCGTGCTAGAGTTGGCCGTCAGCCAGGAAGAAGTGCGCCGGCTCAGCGTATCTGGTCTCTAGTGCGTCTCTACAGCCCAGGTTATCCTGCGCCTGCTCTACGCACGGTACCCCCGGTTCACCAGCGCAGCACAGTTCGTCCTGTACCAGCGCCCCGCCCTTGCTGGGCTACAGTGACCATCCAGCCAGGACGGGGTGTGCCAGCCCTGAGCTCCAGACCTCCGGTGCGCCTCCACGGCCCAGTGTGCCCTGTGCCTGCCCTGCGCACCCAGTGTCCTGTGCGTCTCCCCAGTCTGGTGAGACCGGTTCCAGCTCCCCGTAGGAGGCCTCCAGTGATGGTTAATGGTCCGAAGCCTCCAGTGATGATCCATGGCGCGGAACCAGTAGTGATGATCCATGGCGCGGAACCAGTAGTGATGATCCATGGCACGGAGCCTGCAGCGAAGGTCCGCGGTCCGGAGCCTGCTGCAAAGAAACCACTACTAAAGGACACCAATAATAAGAAGAGATGTGTTTGGGCCAAGAAACACGAGCAATGGACATTAGACAGCTGGAAATCTGTCCTTTGGTCTGATGAGTCCAAATTTGAGATTTTTGGTTCCAACCGCTGTGTCTTTGTGAGACGCGGAGTAGGTAAACGGATCATCTCCGCATGTGTAATTCCCACCGTTAAGCATGGAAGAGGAGGTGTGACGTGCTTTGCTGGTAACACTGTCTGTGATTTATTTCTATTTCTATTTCTACTTTGCACTTTCTTCTACTACAAATCTACCATTCCAGTGTTTTACTTGCTATATTGTATTTACTTTGCCACCATGGCCTTTTTTGCCTTTACCTCCATTATCTCACCTCATTTGCTCACATTGTTTATAGACTTTTTTTTCTACTGTATTATTGACTGTATGTTTGTTTTACTCCATGTGTAACTCTGTGTTGTTGTATGTTGTTGAACTGCTTTGCTTTATCTTGGCCAGGTTGCAATTGTAAATTAGAACTTGTTCTCAACTTGCCTACCTGGTTAAATAAAGGTGAAATAAATAAATAAATAAATAAATACAATTTAGAATTCAAGGCACGCTTAACTAGCATGGCTACAACAGCATTCTGCAGTGATATGCCATCCCATCTGGTTTGTGCTTAGTGGGGCTATCATTTCTTTTTCAACAGGACAACTAAAAGGAGAGCAATGGAGTGCTCCATCAGTGCCTGGCCCCACAATCACCCAACCTCAACCCAATTGAGATGGTTTGGGATGAGTTGGACCACTGAATGAAGGAAAAGCAGCCAACAAGTGCTCAGCATATGTGGGAACTCCTTCAAGACTGTTGGAAAAGCATTCCTCATGAAGCTGGTTGAGAGAATGCCAAGAGTGTGCAAAGCTGTCATCAAGGCAAAGGGTGGCTACTTTGAAGAATCTCAAATATAAAATATATTTTGATTTGTTCTTCCACACCAATCTCGACAAACCATATGTGTTATTTCATAGTTTTGATGTCTTCACTATTATTCTACAATGTAGAAAATAGTAAAAATAAAAGGTACTCATAATGCCCTGAGGTGGTACTAATCTCCGTCTTCCACTCGTCTCCCTCCCGGATACGCACCAGGTTGTAAGCGCTCCTGAGATCCAATTTAGTGAAAAAGCGCGCCCCGTGCATTGACTCAATCGTCGTGGCGATGAGAGGTAGGGCGTATGACGAGCTAACCAGGGAAGGCCTAGTACCATGGGAAACGCAGGAGAGGCAATGAGAAATAGACTGATTCTTTCCTCGTGACTACCCTGCGTCACCATGACCAGGGAGATGGTGGCTTCCCTAATTAACCCTGACCCTAATGGTCGACTATCCAGAGCGTGTACCGGGAAGGGTCTAACCACAGGAACAATGGGGATCCCTAAACTAAGGGCGAACGCTCTGTCGATAAAATTCCCAGCCGCGCCTGAATCGACGAGCGCCTTATGCTGGGAATGTGGGGAAAACTCAGGAAAACAAACATGAATAAACAGGTGGACAACAGAGGACTCTGGATGAGAGTGGTGCAGACTCACCTGGGGTGACGCCAGAGAGCCCTGCCTGCTGCCTCGACTCCCAGAGGGATCAACCCGGCACCAACCAGCAGTGTGCCCTCTGCGGCCACAGATGGTGCACGTGAAGGCCCCTCCTCCAGCCTCCCTAAGCCCCTCCCAGCTCCATTGGCACCAAAGCGGTGGTGCTGGAAGATGGAACTGACAGAGCCCTCTCTAGACCAGCAGGTTATCCACCTGAATGGACATATCCACCAGTTGGTCAAAGGTGATGGTGGCATCCCTGCAGGCCAACTCCCGACAGACATCTTCGCGCAGGCTGCATCTGCAGTGGTCGATAAGGGCCCTGTCGTTACATCCTGCTCCGGCCGCCAAGGTTAAAAATTCCAGGGCGAACTCCTGGGAGCTCCTCGTCCCCTGCCTCAGGTGGAAGAGCCGTTCCCGCTCTAACCTCGGGCGGATGGTCGAAGACTGCCCGGAAGCTGCGGGTGAACTCCTCGAAGTGGTGCAACACCGTATCTCCTTCTCCCCACATGGCGTTTGCCCACTCCAGAGCTCTCCCCGAGAGGCACGAGATGAGGGCGAACACCCTCTCTCTTCCCGAGGGAGCTGGGTGAACGGTGGCCAGGTATAGGTCCAGCTGTAACAGGAACCCCTGGCACCCTGCTGCCGTCCCATCATACTCCCTGGGAAGGGAGAGACACATCCGACTGGGACCGGATACAGGAGGGAGGGGTAGAGGTAACCCAGGTTGTGCTGGTCGAGGCGCTGGAGAGACTCCCTGTCTCTTCCAGCGGTCCATGGTCTGGACAACACGATCCATCGTGGCGCCGAGATGTTGCAGCATATTCTCGGACGCGTTCCTCGACTCCTCTGACCGGAGTACCTGCTCCTGCTGACTCCAAGGGTGGTGTAGAATTCTGTCAAGGTTGCGCGATCAAAACACGATACCCAGGGAAACCAGTCTGGCGCGTAACACTAAACACGTAACAAAACAATTCCACACAAAGACATGGGGGGAACAGAGGAATATATATATGCAGTGTGATTAGGGAATATAAACCAGGTGTGCGGAGAACAAGACAAAACAAATGGAACAATTAAAAATGGAGCGGCGATGGCTAGAAGGTTGGTGACGTCGACCGCCGAACGCTGCCCGAACACGCTGCCCGACTTCGGCGGAAGTCATGACAGCTGTAGCGTTACCATTTCCCTCCATTGGAACGAAGGGGCCTAGCCCATACCATGAAAAACAGCCCCAGACCATTATTCCTCCTCCACAAAACTTTACAGTTGGAACTATGCATTGGGGCAGGTAGCGTTCTTCTGGCATTCACCAAAACCAGATTCGTCCATCGGACTGCCAGATGGTTTAGCGTGATTCATCAATCCAGAGAACATGTTTCCACTGTTCCAGAGTCCAATGGCGGCAAGCTTTACACCACTCCAGTCGATGCTTAGCATTGCGCATGGTGATCTTAGGCTTGTGTACGGTTGCTTGGCCATGGAAACCCAATTCATGAAGCTCCCGACAAACAGTTTTTGTGCTGACGTTACTTCCAGAGGTAGTTTGGATCTACTCTTTACGCGCTTCAGCACTCGGCGATCCCGTTTTGTGAGCTTGTGTGGCCTACCACTTCGCGGCTAAGCTGTTGTTTCTCCTAGACGCTTCCACTAAAACAATAACAGCACTTACAGCTGACCAGGGCAGCTCTAGCAGGGCAGAAATTTGACCAACTGACTTGTTGGAAAGGTGTCATCCTATGACAGTGCCACGTTGAAAGTCACTGAGCTCTTCAGTAAGGCCATTCTACTGCCAATGCTTGTCTTTGGAGATGGCTGTGTGCTCGATTTTATACACCTGTCAGCAACGGGTGTGGCTGAAATAGCAGAATCTTACATTTGAAAGGGTGTCCACATATTTGTGTATATGTAGTGTAGCTACCTCAATTATCTCATGCCCCTGTACATTGACTCAGTCCTGGTATCTCTCTCTATATAGCCATGTTACTTTCACTCGTTATTGTTATTCGTTACTCCTTGTGTCACTATTTCTGTTTTTTATCTTAACTCTGCATTGTTGTTTACGAAACAATTGTATTTAATGTTGACTTGACTGGGAGGAGAGAGAAACAGGCTACAGGTTACAAGCTACACACACTGGACTGGGAGGAGAGATAAACAGGCTACAGGTTACAGGCTACACACACTAGATTGGGAGGAGAGATAAACAGGCCACAGGTTACAGGCTACACACACTGGACTAGGAGGAGAGATAAACAGGCTACAGGTTACAGGCTACACACACTAGATTGGGAGGAGAGATAAACAGGCTACAGGTTACAGGCTACACACACTGGACTGGGAGGAGAGATAAACAGGCTACAGGTTACAGGCTACACACACTGGACTGGGAGGAGAGATAAACAGGCTACAGATTACAGGCTACACACACTGGACTGGGGGGAGAGATAAACAGGCTACAGGTTACAGGCTACACACACTGGACTGGGAGGAGAGATAAACAGGCTACAGGTTACAGGCTACACACACTGGACTGGGAGGAGAGATAAACAGGCTACAGGTTACAGGCTACACACACTGGACTGGGAGGAGAGATAAACAGGCTACAGGTTACAGGCTACACACACTGGACTGGGAGGAGAGATAAACAGGCTACAGGTTACAGGCTACACACACTGGACTGGGAGGAGGGATAAACAGGCTACAGGTTACAGGCTACACACACTGGACTGGGAGGAGGGATAAACAGGCTACAGGTTACAGGTTACAGGCTACACACACTAGACTGGGAGGAGGGATAAACAGGCTACAGGTTACAGGCTACACACTGGACTGGGAGGAGGGATAACAGGCTACAGGTTACAGGCTACACACACTGGACTGGGAGGAGAGATAAACAGGCTACAGGTTACAGGTTACAGGCTACACACACTGGACTGGGAGGAGAGATAAACAGGCTACAGGTTACAGGCTACACACTGGACTGGGAGGAGGGATAACAGGCTACAGGTTACAGGCTACACACACTGGACTGGGAGGAGAGATAAACAGGCTACAGGTTACAGGCTACACACACTGGACTGGGAGGAGCGATAAACAGGCTACAGGTTACAGGCTACACACACTGGACTGGGAGGAGAGATAAACAGGCTACAGGTTACAGGCTACACACACTGGACTGGGAGGAGCGATAAACAGGCTACAGGTTACAGGCTACACACACTGGACTGGGAGGAGAGATAAACAGGCTACAGGTTACAGGCTACACACACTGGACTGGGAGGAGCGATAAACAGGCTACAGGTTACAGGCTACACACACTGGACTGGGAGGAGAGATAAACAGGCTACAGGTTACAGGCTACACACACTGGACTGGGAGGAGAGATAAACAGGCTACAGGTTACAGGCTACACACACTGGACTGGGAGGAGAGATAAACAGGCTACAGGTTACAGGCTACACACACTGGACTGGGAGGAGAGATAAACAGGCTACAGGCTACACACACTGGACTGGGAGGAGAGATAAACAGGCTACAGGTTACACACACTGGACTGGGAGGAGAGATAAACAGGCTACATGTTACAGGCTACACACACTGGACTGGGAGGAGAGATAAACAGGCTACAAGTTACAGGCTACACACACTGGACTAGGAGGAGAGATAAACAGGCTACAGGTTACAGGCTACACACACTGGACTGGGAGGAGAGATAAACAGGCTACAGGTTACAGGTTACAGGCTACACACACTAGACTGGGAGGAGAGATAAACAGGCTACAGGTTACAGGCTACACACACTGGACTGGGAGGAGAGATAAACAGGCTACATGTTACAGGCTACACACACTAGACTGGGAGGAGAGATAAACAGGCTACAGGTTACAGGCTACACACACTGGACTGGGAGGAGAGATAAACAGGCTACAGGTTACAGGCTACACACACTGGACTGGGAGGAGAGATAAACAGGCTACAGGTTACAGGCTACACACACTGGACTGGGAGGAGAGATAAACAGGCTACAGGTTACAGGCTACATACACTGGACTGGGAGGAGAGATAAACAGGCTACAGGTTACAGGCTACATACACTGGACTGGGAGGAGCGATAAACAGGCTACAAGTTACAGGCTACACACACTGGACTGGGAGGAGAGATAAACAGGTTACAGGCTACACACACTGGACTGGGAGGAGAGATAAACAGGCTACATGTTACAGGCTACATACACTGGACTGGGAGGAGAGATAAACAGGCTACAGGTTACAGGCTACATACACTGGACTGGGAGGAGCGATAAACAGGCTACAGGTTACAGGCTACACACAGTGGACTGGGAGGAGAGATAAACAGGCTACATGTTACAGGCTACACACACTGGACTGGGAGGAGAGATAAACAGGCTACAAGTTACAGGCTACACACACTGGACTGGGAGGAGAGATAAACAGGTTACAAGTTACAGGCTACACACACTAGACTGGGAGGAGAGATAAACAGGCTACAGGTTACAGGCTACATACACTGGACTGGGAGGAGAGATAAACAGGCTACAGGTTACAGGCTACATACACTGGACTGGGAGGAGCGATAAACAGGCTACAGGTTACAGGCTACACACAGTGGACTGGGAGGAGAGATAAACAGGCTACATGTTACAGGCTACACACACTGGACTGGGAGGAGAGATAAACAGGCTACAAGTTACAGGCTACACACACTGGACTGGGAGGAGAGATAAACAGGTTACAAGTTACAGGCTACACACACTAGACTGGGAGGAGAGATAAACAGGCTACAGGTTACAGGCTACATACACTGGACTGGGAGGAGAGAGAAACTGTCTGTAGGTTACACACATTGGACTGGGAGGAGATAAACAGGCCTCGAGAAAGAATGAAACCCAAGAATGATCGCTCTTATCTGCACCAGGGAGTAAACAAAATAAGCCATAAACAAACAAAGTTTAGCCTGTGGTTGTGTTGAGGCTGAGAATGGAGGCTGAGAATGCACGCACGAGCAGCACGCACACCCCCCCCCCCCCTGCTCCCTGTCCCAGTGGGCAGCACATAGCCTTATTTCAGGGCAAATTGACCATATCGCTCTTACATAATGATTCCACTCTCCACTAGACTCAGTTTGCTTTGGCCAGCCAGTGCACAATAACAACCACCCGACGAAACATTTAGCCTCGCCGCGCGGCCTTCCGTGAAATCACGAAGAAAAACGTTAAACGCGACTGGACTTTCAACCTCCCGGATGAGAGCAAGTTGCGTTATTCTCCGATATGGGAAAGAATGGTGAGGAATTCTGCTGGAATTCTCCGACCCCAACGGTTAGCTACATGGATCGCTGTCTTGAAAGAAAGGCCTTTTGTGGACAGGCAAAGAGCAGGATTTATTTAGTTTATTGTTTTATTTAACCTTTATTGAACTAGGCAAGTCAGTTAAGAACAAATTATTATTTACAATGACGGCCTACCATAAAAATAAATAAATAATAATATATCAAAATATAGGACAAAACACACATGACAAGAGAGACAACACAACACTACATAAAGAGAGACCTAAGACAACAACATACCAAGGCAGCAACACAACATGACAACAACATGGTAGCAACACAAAACATGGTAGAAAGATTATAGCACAAAGGGCAAGAAGGTAGAGACAACAATATATCACGCAAAGCCTATAATGACCATTGGGAAGCAGAAGGCCCCCTAACAGTAGTTGATTTACTCTACTCTGGGCCAAGAAATCACTGTCATCATCTCCGACACATAGAGATACTTAATATCTAGAAACAAGACAAGCACACAGATAACATCCACCACATCCCATCAGTGGCCCTCCATTTTAGAGGATTGTGCAAATGCACACACATTCCGTCACTTTTACACATTTCGTACAACTGCAGTACAAACCAACTACACACCATTGTCCCTCTTCCATGACACACGACGCCACTCCTCCAGACCAGCTACAGTAGAGGCCGTCTGACTCCCATGGAGCAGTCAGTGAGGTAGGCACTGTAGCATCAACACTACGACGTCAGTCTCTGTCCTCTCCCACACGGCCTCACCACTGTTTACAGACATGTTGTTTTGACTGGGATAACTTTAATCGACACAGCGATAGGACAAAGACAGGTCCCCGTCCACATTGGGATTGATGCTAGCGGCCCCTGACCTCAACCCTGACAGTCCAGCTAAAACCAGCCACACTAGATACTAGTTTCTGACCCGGCCAACCGCCACTGTACGCGGTTTATGATTACACAGCGCACATTCATGATAAGAGAGAGCATATTTGTCAGGAAATCTAATGTTATAGGAGACATTGCATCTGAAACAGTATCACGTCTGGTTCCTCTGGTGAAGTCTTAATCTACAAGGAGCTCTGTCTGGACGGCGCAGAACCACAAACTCAGATGACCTGGTAGGGTTCTGTGCTCTATCTAAACTCTGAACTGGGAACCGGTCCTCGGAGAATGAATTTATGCAGAACACACAAAAGAACAAGGAGCAAAGCGTGACGACCGTAAAAATGCAATCTTTGTATTTTTTTAAACTTTTTGGGACCAATAAAAATACCAAACAATAATTGGTCTTCTTTTTGAAAGGCAATAATTTTGGGGGGAGGTTTGTCATAACCTCTGAAAATATGATAAGATGGCAGTCTTCACCCAGGCGGTCGGAAGAGAAAGAACACACACAGAGACTGGGACAAGAACCACGACCACAAACTGAACGACATAACACAGTATTCTCCCCTAGAGGTGTAAGTAAGAGGTGTTCTTACCTACAGTAGAGGAAAACTAGGTCACATAAATGCAGTAGTATAATTGGAAACAGTGGGATCCAGATCAATTTGTTGGATTAGGAAGAATGTACAGCTTCTTTCAACTGCATTAGTTCAACAAGATCTACATGTATTGTTCTCACTCCTCTCCTCTCTCTCATTGCACCCATGTTTTTCTCTCTTTCGGGCACGCACACACACTCAGAGAGTTTGTTGATGTCCAGGTTTCCAACGCTCCAGAGGTTTACTGGTACTCCTTGACTTCCTCTAGGGAAAGGCCTCTCGGATGTGTTTCATCACAGAGGGCTCGTTTGGATGCATGATAAAATAACCTGATAGAATCCCGTGACCTTTCATACTACATGTTTGTTTTAATGATGCAGCCTCTCTCTCTCTCTCTCTCTCTCTCTCTCTCTCTCTCTCTCTCTCTCTCTCTCTCTCTCTCTCTCTCCTCTCTCTCTCTCTCTCTCTCTCTCTCTCTCTCTCTCTCTCTCTCTCTCTCTCTCTCTCTCTCTCTCTCTCTCTCTCTCTCTCTCTCTCTCTCTCTCTCTCTCTCTCTCTCTCATATAAATGGATACTAGAATAATAGTGAAGGCACAAAACTATGAAATAACACATGGAATCATGCTGTAACCAAAAAAGTGTTAAACAAATCAACATATATGAGATTCTTCAAACCCTTTGCCTTGATGACAGCTGTGCACACTCTTGGACCATTTGGGACCCGGCCATGCTCATATGTCCCAGGACTAACTGGGGATGAGCTAACCGCCTCTCTCTGGTTAGTAGTCTGGACAACCTCTTCTGACCACATACTGTGAGCTGTTGCCCTCCAGTGGTAACACTGCGCTACTCCAGACGGAATGTCTGTCTAGGTTTACTGAGGCGGCTGTCAACTATACCTTCAGCTGAAGCATTTCTGAACCTGAAGTATCTCCATGTAAATTACATTTCAAACAGCGTAATATCCAAAGCCTCTACAGACAAGTGTAGAAATACAATGTTTGTCAGACAGACGATTGTTTGTGGTGACATGGACAGGTGTGCTTTATTGACAGAGACCTGGGAAGTTGACAGGCTGACAACGGAGTCATAGCTACCATAACCCCAGGGCTGAAACACTCCACTGGAGAATGACACCGCTCTCCGTTTCACTCGCCCGACCTTTGTGATGTCATGCTCCTTCGCTCAAGGACACATTACTCATCCGCTATCGACCAGAACGACAGAGCGCCATGACATCATAAGATGAGTGGAGCCCGTGAGAGGGAGGGGAGAGCAGCGGACCAAAAGTTCTGAAATCATTGACACATTTTTTAAACGAGGAAAGACCTTTCAGTCATTGTCTCTCATTTTCAGCAAAAACTGACGAGAAATGATTATGATTTGAGCGTGAAGTTCCTTTTTTTCCCAGGAATATTGGTCAAAGCATCCTGCTATGGAATTGTAGGATATTGAGAGATAAAGGGTACTTAAATAACAGTTCCTCTGGTGGAGGGATGGAGTATAGACTGTTGAGTTCTGTGGTCTATGGACCTGCCGACTGTCCATCTACACTATAACCAGCAGGACACAGTGTATGAACACACCATAAATACTACAGCAGAGGCCTTTGTGTGAGCATGTCCACATGCAATACTGCATGCCATCTATATGTGCATGTGTGTGCTCTGCCTATAAAATGTATACCTGCCTGCCGACGCCAAACCACCAATGGCCTACAACCAGAATGAGCAGCACCTTGACAGCGTACAGTGTTGTCACGCCAGCAGCCAGGGTCTTGCCAACCACAAAGTCATGGAAAAAGGTCTGGGAGTCTGGGAAAGAGAGCAACTCAGAGAGACAGAATTTTCTACGGGCTTCATTCCGATTAGGAGGTGGGCCTGTGACAGCCTGAGCTGCTTCCTCCATGATCCCCTAACATTCTCTGGTAACCACCACGCCGTGTTTAGAAATACAAAGCCTTTCTGTGTCATACACACAAACATGCAAGCAGACACTCAATGACAAACTAACACACACCCAGACAGACACACAGTCACAACTCTCTGTCTCCCAGTATAACATATGGAGATATTCTGAAGTTACATACTGCTAACCCTTGAGGGCCGCATGCACGCACGCCCGCACACACACAATTAACATAAACTGACGTCCATTTTCAGATGGGGGCTGCCTCACCCTCACACACATGACAACCAGACATACTCCCCCTCTCCCCCCACATTCCTCCATAAACCTCACACACACCCTCCATTGCATTCATACATATCAATTAGACCCTAACACAGGAACACAGACACACACACTGTCTGAGAAAGCAGAAGGCAGGGTTTATTTTCACTGCGTTGGACTCGAAAGAAGGGAAACAGGAGATACCTGACACATAGATGAAGACGGATAACATATGTGGCAGTTAAGTTTCAACCGTCATTGTGTGTGTGTGTCTGTGTGTGCGCATGTTTCAGTTGATCCTTGTCCCTGCTCTTTAAGCTCAGGGCCCTATCTCTGCCCCCTCAGCTGTGGAATGCTGCAGTGATTGCTGGGTAATTACCCAAATGCTTTACTTCTCCGCTCCCAGCACCATTAGAATTAATTCTTTTCTTTTTCTTCTCCTTTTGATAGAGGAATTGCCAGAGCTTTGATCCAGTGGAGGGAGGGAGGGAGGGAGGGAGGAGGGAGGGAGGGAGGGAGGGAGTTAGGCCACCCAGCTGGGACCACAGCTGCTCTCTGTCCACCTCTACCTCTCCTCTCTTTTCGTTACTTCTAGCATATCCATCGCTCCACAATGGAATACTATGAAGTGCTAGGGTTATACTGCTGGGTTATTCCGCTGGGTTATTCCTCTGGGTTATTCCGCTGGGTTATTCCTCTGAGTTACAGTACATCGCTGGGTCACATCGCTGGGTTACACCAATGTCCATCTCTCTTCCACCCCACAGCTCCTACCAGTAATATGAAAATACAGTAACAGGAGCACAACGTCTAACCTGCAGTAATATGAAAATACAGTAACAGGAGCACAACGTCTAACCTGCAGTAATATGAAAATACAGTAACAGGAGCACAACGTCTAACCTGCACTAATATGAAAATACAGTAACAGGAACACAACGTCTAACCTGCAGTAATATGAAAATACAGTAACAGGAGCACAACGTCTAACCTGCAGTAATATGAAAATACAGTAACAGGAACACAACGTCTAACCTGCAGTACTATGGCTATGAGGGTTGGGATATCATCTTAGTTCTGTTACATCTGTTATGACTAGAAATATCCTCATACCACATACATCACCCACTGCCTGTTACCTGTCTGCAACCCCCATCGATGCCCCTGGGGTGACTAAAAGTCAGGATGAACTCAGGCTAACATCGCTAGGTTACTCCTGATGAATGCGCTATAATATCAACCATACTATGGCTAATCATACTTCCTCAACCTCCCCATCAACCCCACATTATTAGAGCTAAGCCTGTCGAGGCGACAGGAGGGACTTCAACTCCTTTACCTCTCCCATCTCTGCTCTCTATGTGGTTGGTCAGATGGAGACCATTATAGGATGAAAGGCACTGGTCCCTTCATCATGGATCTCTCCTGATCTGACGACACCAGTTGATCTATAGGGATCTATGACCCAGTGGAGTACTTTGGAAAGGCCACACAGACAACTAATCACTTAAATCACCTATCTACAGAACACCACCAACATCTGTCTATGTCTCTGATTGTTTCCACATCAACTTCCTTTGTCTGTTTTATGGCTTGCTCATTATCAACATGGTGGCTTGCTAGCCTTTACATTACAGTGAATGAAGTGTTGTACAAAAAGTGTGACTGAATACCAGGGGAGAAGGAGAGAGAAGCCTTTGTCTGGCTCAGATACTGTATATGCTTCCCAACACACTCTCAGTAAACACAGCTCCAACACTGGATAAATATATTCCTTTCTACCAACAAACTAGACTTCCCCTAGCTACTCATCCATATGAATCAGACTACCAACACACTAGACTTCCCCTACCCATCCATATACACTGCAAAAATAGAAACGCAACATGTAAAGTGTTGGTCCCATGTTTCATTGCCAAGATAATCCATCCACCTGACAGGTGTGGCATATCAAAAAGCTGATTAAACAGTAAAATCGTTACACAGGTGCACCTTGTGCTGGGGACAATAAAAGGCCACTCTAAATGTGCAGTTTTGTCACACAACACATTGCCACCGATGTCTCATGTTTTGAGGGAGCGTGCAATTGGCATGCTGACTGCAAGAATGTTCACCAGAGCTGTAGCCAGAGATTTGAATGTTAATTTCTCTACCACAAGCCGCCTCCAATGTCATTTTAGAGAATTTAGCAGTACATCCAACCTGCCTCACAACCGCAGATCTTGTGTATAGTGTCATGTGGGCGAGCGGTTTGCTGATGTCAACGTTGTGAACAGAAGACCTCATAGTTGCGGTGGGGTTATGGTGTGGGCAAGCATAAGCTACGGACAACGAACACAATTTCATTTTAGCGATGGCAATTTGAATGCACAAAATACCATGACTAGATCCTGAGGCCCAGTGTGAAGTCCATTTTTTAAAGGTATCTGTGACCAACAAATCAATATTTTTTTATTTTACCTTTATTTAACCAGGCAAGTCAGTTAAGAACAAATTCTAATTGACAATGACGGCCTACACCGGCCAAACCCGAACGACTGGGCCAATTGTGCGCCTCCCTATGGGACTCCCAATCATGGCCGCTTGTGATACAGCCTGGATTCAAACAAGGGTGTCTGTAGTGACGCCTCTAGCACTGAGTGCAGTGCCTAAGACCACCCGGGAGCTCCATGTTTCAATAGACTCTCCATGACACAAGTTGCAGTGCCTTAGACCGCTGCGCCACTCAGGAGCACATATCTGTATTCCCAGTCATGTGAAATCCACAGATTAGGGCCTAATGAATGTATTTCAGTTGACTGATTTCCTCATATGAACTGTAACTCAGTCAAATCTTTGAAATTGTTGTATGTTGCATTTATATTTATGTTCAGTACAGATTAGACTACCAACACACTAGATGTCCCCTACTCATCCATATAGATCAGACTAGATGTCCCCTACCCATCCATATAGACCAGACGTCCCCTACTCATCCATATAGATCAGACTAGATGTCCCCTACCCATCCATATAGATCAGACTAGATGTCCCCTACTCATCCATATAGATCAGACTAGATGTCCCCTACTCATCCATATAGATCAGACTAGATGTCCCCTACTCATCCATATAGATCAGACTAGATGTCCCCTACTCATCCATATAGATCAGACTAGATGTCCCCTACTCATCCATATTGATCAGACTAGATGTCCCCTACTTATCCATATTGATCAGACTAGATGTCCCCTACTCATCCATATAGATCAGACTAGATGTCCCCTACCCATCCATATAGATCAGACTAGATGTCCCCTACTCATCCACATAGATCAGACTAGATGTCCCCTACTCATCCATATAGATCAGACTAGATGTCCCCTACTCATCCATATAGATCAGACTAGATGTCCCCTACTGATCCATATAGATCAGACTAGATGTCCCCTACCCATTCATATAGATCAGACTAGATGTCCCCTACCCATCCATATAGATCAGACTAGATGTCCCCTACTCATCCATATAGATCAGACTAGATGTCCCCTACTCATCCATATAGATCAGACTAGATGTCCCCTACTCATCCATATAGATCAGACTAGATGTCCCCTACCCATCCATATAGATCAGACTAGATGTCCCCTACTTATCCATATGATCAGACTAGATGTCCCCTACTCATCCATATAGATCAGACTAGATGTCCCCTACTCATCCATATAGATCAGACTAGATGTCCCCTACTCATCCATATAGATCAGACTAGATGTCCCCTACCCATCCATATAGATCAGACTAGATGTCCCCTACTCATCCATATAGATCAGACTAGATGTCCCCTACCCATCCATATAGATCAGACTAGATGTCCCCTACCCATCCATATAGATCAGACTAGATGTCCCCTACCCATCCATATAGATCAGACTAGATGTCCCCTACCCATCCATATAGATCAGACTAGATGTCCCCTACCCATCCATATAGATCAGACTAGATGTCCCCTACCCATCCATATAGATCAGACTAGATGTCCCCTACCATCCATATAGATCAGACTAGATGTCCCCTACCCATCCATATAGATCAGACTAGATGTCCCCTACTCATCCATATAGATCAGACTAGATGTCCCCTACCCATCCATATAGATCAGACTAGATGTCCCCTACCCATCCATATAGATCAGACTAGATGTCCCCTACTCATCCATATAGATCAGACTAGATGTCCCCTACTCATCCATATAGATCAGACTAGATGTCCCCTACTCATCCATATAGATCAGACTAGATGTCCCCTACCCATCCATATAGATCAGACTAGATGTCCCCTACTCATCCATATAGATCAGACTAGATGTCCCCTACCCATCCATATAGATCAGACTAGATGTCCCCTACCCATCCATATAGATCAGACTAGATGTCCCCTACTCATCCATATAGATCAGACTAGATGTCCCCTACTCATCCATATAGATCAGACTAGATGTCCCCTACTCATCCATATAGATCAGACTAGATGTCCCCTACCCATCCATATAGATCAGACTAGATGTCCCCTACTCATCCATATTGATCAGACTAGATGTCCCCTACTCATCCATATAGATCAGACTAGATGTCCCCTACTCATCCATATAGATCAGACTAGATGTCCCCTACCCATCCATATAGATCAGACTAGATGTCCCCTACTCATCCATATAGATCAGACTAGATGTCCCCTACTCATCCATATAGATCAGACTAGATGTCCCCTACTCATCCATATAGATCAGACTAGATGTCCCCTACCCATCCATATAGATCAGACTAGATGTCCCCTACTCATCCATATAGATCAGACTAGATGTCCCCTACTCATCCATATAGATCAGACTAGATGTCCCCTACCCATCCATATAGATCAGACTAGATGTCCCCTACCCATCCATATAGATCAGACTAGATGTCCCCTACCCATCCATATAGATCAGACTAGATGTCCCCTACTCATCCATATTGATTGTGGTAATGGCTGGAGCAGAATAGGTGGAATGGTGTAAAATACGTCATACATGTTTTGATGCCATTCCATCCACTCCGTTCCAGCCATTTTCATGAGTCGTCCTCTCCTCAGAAGCCTCCACTGCTAGATGTCCACTACCCATCCATATGGATCAGACTCAACAGTGACCAGATTGTCCTGAGCTGATGTAAAACATGTTGGGTGGGTGGGTAGGTAGGTAGGTAGGTAGGTAGGGAGAGAGCGAGAGAGCGAGAGAGAGCGAGCGGGAGAGAGAGAGTAGGAGAGGGAGAATAAGGGTTCTTGCTGAGAAAATAGAGGTATGTAGGAAGTTAAGAAGTGTGACTTTGACAGTTTTATATTCCACATATAATCCCAGAGAGTTTATTCAGGCATTCCAAGCTGCACGACGTTGTAAAGACCACAACACAGGACAAAGACAAAGAGAAACGGAAACATAAGATACAGAGAAAGAGAATAAAGGAAAATGGAACGTACGGTATGTGGACAGTGAAGTAGAGATAATCTAGACAGAGAAAAAGCGAGGGGGGAAAGGTGAAGGGACAGTCTCTATTACTCTCTCTTTCAGTATCAAAGGCGTCCAATGAAACTAGGCCAGAGCAAGCGATGACAGAGCTGCCAGGAAGAATCATCTTGGAGACAGTGTCCCATGTTGCCAAAGAGCTGTGCCCGTAAGTTGATCTGCTATTAAACCTGCTAGACACTAACGTCTAGATTCTACACTAACACAGTCTGCTTTGTATGTATAGCAGAATGACCTAAAGAAAGACTCTACATTAACATTTTAGTCATTTATCCAGAGTGAGGTACAGTTAGTGCATTCATCTTAAGATACTGTAGCTAGGTGAGACAACAACATATCACAGTCGTAGTAAGTACATTTGTCCACAAATAAAGAAGTGATCAGCAAAGTCAGTGCTAGCTGGGATAGTAGGGAAAGACTGAGATGTCTTATTTAAGATACTCTTTGAAGAGGTAGGGTTTCAGATGTTTTCAAAGGATGTGCAGGGACTCCGCTGTCCAAGCTTCAGGGGGAAGCTGGTTCCACCATTGGGGTTCTAGGACAGAGAAGAGTTTTGATTGGGCTGAGTGGGTGCTCTACACAAGTCAACCAAGAGTGAGTATGTGTGTCCTTACTGGTAGTGTATCCTACAGAGGTGAATGTGATACAGGATACTATACTTCCATACAGACCGTCTGGCTTCTAGAAGCATGAATATGGATGGAGACAACCGCAATGTTTGAACATGAATAACACATGTACGCCAAAACCACACCACAACTGAGCCACTGTGTCCAAGCACCCCGAAATAACGAAAATGAACAAATAAATAAATAAATGCATCATTATGTATTGGTCACAGTAGTACAGGCCAGGGGTAAAACAGACGTTTCTCTGTCCAGGCCTTCAGCTACGTCAGCGTCAACGCTCACACAACCCTCTCCCACTCGTTCTTTAATGTATTTACAATACTGTTTTTTTTTATTCTAAATAAGATCTTTGACCATTATAAATGATCCGTCCAGACTTCGCATGTAAACTATGACCTCATGGGAGTATGATCTACTGCAGGGGTGGGGACAAACAACCACGCTATGGTGGCCCTTCGCTCCAATAACAAGTTGCCCACAGTTACAGATCAACGATCAGCTTACCCTCCCAAAATCCTACCCTTAACCATTAGTGAGATAAACCCTAACCTTAACCATTAGTGGGATAAATCCTAACCTTAACCATTAGGGGGATAAATCCTAACCTTAACCATTAGGGGGATAAATCCTAACCTGAAACATTAGGGGGTATTGCACACTCTCCTTAGATCAGAGTATAAGGGTAACTTTATCTTACTTTTGGCACTGCAGCAGCGCCTACTGTATGGCTGTACAGTATACCATTTTGAAAATGGTAAATACTTTAAAATGGTATGTTGTAATATTTAAGAGTAAATTATTTGTTTTATGGTAAGGCTGATTCAGAATATTAACAAGTCTTGGCTGTGGTCTCTCTCTCTTCCTCTCTCTTCCTGTTTCAGCTGGCAGTTATTTCTGCAGCATGTTAAGTATCACACATTACAGGGTGATTGCAGTCCTCCTCTAAAGTAGGCTCTAAAGCAGGGCACTTTAGTCAATCGGCTGGCTAGTCCCTCAGAACCCAATCACAGTTGATTATAGCAGCACAGGCTGAGAGCAGGCGAGCTAGATCCTCTATTCTACCCATATATTCTGCACTCACACCTGTAGTTCAACATGTGAGGATGTGAGTGTGTGTGTTTAATTAGTGTCCTGGACTGGTTTGGGATAGCACTGTAATATAATCATGTTATAACCACATTAACAGTCATCACTGTGTTCTTCCTCTACAATCACTGGATGGAGAGAAAACAATGCCAGGACAAACATGGACACACGCACGCACGCACACACACACATAAGCCAACCAGTCATCATCACAAACACACACTCTGGGTGGGCATTGGATTGGGGTTGTTTCCAGGGGGAAGAGTAAGCCTGCCGGACCCGCAGAGATGCATCATATCATCTCCAGAGCTGTCCTGCATCTGTGCCATGTCAGCCAATGTGTGTGTGTGTGTGTGTGTGTGTGTGTGTGTGTGTGTGTGTGTGTGTGTGTGTGTGTGTGTGTGTGTGTGTGTGGTGTGTGTGTGTGTGTGTGTGTGTCTGGTTTAGATATCTGCTCCCTCTCTCTCTGCAGGGGGAACACATTCTCAGTGATTTACAGCCTAATGGACTGACTGGGGCTGCTGCTGTTAGTCCGGAGAGGCCTGGAGGGATGAGACCTTTATGAGAGACACAGCTGGGTAGTGTGATACTGTTCATCTAACACAGTGTAGACTGCACTTACAGTTACACAACTACAAGAACCAGCCATTCAGCCAGTCAGTCAGCCATTCAGCCAGTCAGTCAGCCATTCAGCCAGTCAGTCAGCCAGTCAGTCAGCCATTCAGCCAGCCAGCCAGCCAGCCAGTCAGTCAGCCATTCAGTCAGCCAGGCATTCAGCCAGCCAGTCAGTTAGCCAGCCATTCAGTAAGCCAGTCAGTTAGCCAGCCATTCAGCCTGCCGGTGAGTCAGCCGCATTGGATCAACGTACTTAAGTAAAAATACTTTAAAGTACTACTTAAGTAGTTTTTTGGGGTATCTGTACGTTAGTTTACTATTTATATTTTTGACTACTTTTACTTCACTGCATTCCTTAAGAAAATATTGTACTTTTTACTCCATACATTTTCCTTGACACCCAAAAGTACTCGTTACATTTCGAATGCTTAGCAGGACAGGAAAATAGTCAAATTCACGCACTTAACAGAACATCCCTGGTCATCCCTACTGCCTCTGATCTGGCGGACTCACTAAACACAACATGCTATGTTTGTAAATGATGTCTGAGTGTTGAAGTGTTCCCCTGGCTTTCCGTAAATTAAAAAAACAAGAAAATGGTGCCATCTGGTTTGCTTAATATAAAGAATATGAAATGATTTATAATTTTACTTTCCAAATACTTTTAGACTTTTACTCAAGTAGAATTTTACTGGGTGAATTTTACTTAACTTTTATTTTCTATTAAAGTATCTTTACTTTTACTCAAGTATGACAGTTGGGTACTTTTTCCACCACTGGTCAGCCGTTCAGTCAGTCAACCGGTCAGTGAATCAGTTGGTCAGTCAATCAGCTGGTCAGCCAGCCAGCTATTCAATCAGTCAATCAGCTAGTAAGCCATTCACTCAGTCAGCCATTCAGTCAGCCAGCCGGTCAGCCATTCAGTCAGCCAATCAGCCATTCGGTCAGTCAGTCGGTCAGTCAGCAAGCCATTCAGTCGGCCATTCAGTCAGCCAACCAGCCGGTCAGTCAATCAGTCGGTCAGACAATCAGCTGGTCAGTATTCAGCGAGTCAATCAGCCAGTAAGCCATTCACTCAGTCAGCCGGTCAGTCAGCTAGCCATTCAGTTAGTTAGACAGCCAGTCGGTCAGCCATTTAGTCAGCAAGTCAGTCAGCCTAGTTAAACAAAACAATTAAAAAGTCAGTCAGTCAGCCATTCAGTCAGTCGGTCAGCCAATCAGTCAGTCGGTCAGTCAGCAAGTCAGCCGGTCAGTCAGCAAGTCAGTCGGTCAGTCAGCCATTCAGCCAGTCAGTCAATTGGTCAGCCAGTCAATCGGTCAGCCGTTCAGTCAGCCAGCCGTTCAGTCAGCCAGCTGTTCAGTCAATCAGCCATTCAGTCAGTCAAACAGCCATTCAGTCGGTCAGCCATTCAGCCAGCCGGTCAGTCATTCAGTCGGTCAGCAAGTCAGCCAGTCAGTCAGTCATTCAGTCGGTCAGCAAGTCAGCCAGTCATTCAGTCAGTCAGTCATTCAGTTGGTCAGTCATTCAGTCGGTCAGTCAGCCAGTCAGTCGGCCAGTCAGTCGGCCAGTCAGTCGGCCAGTCAGTCGGCCAGTCAGTCGGCCAGTCAGCCAGTCAATCAGCCAGTCAGTCGGTCAGTCAGCCAGTCAGCCAAACAGTCCGTCAGCCAGTCAGTGAGCCAGTCAATCAGCCAGTCAGTCGGTCAGTCAGCCAGTCAGTCGGTCAGTCAGAAAGCCGTTCGGTCAGTTGGTCAGCCAGCCAGTCATTCAGCCAGCCAAACAGTCCGTCAGCCAGTCAGTCAGCCAGTCAATCAGCCAGTCAGTCAGCAAGTCAGTCAGCCGGTCAGTCAGCCGGTCAGTCAGCCGGTCAGTCAGCCAGTCAATCAGTCAGTCAGCAAGCCGTTCGGTCAGTCGGTCAGCCAGCCAGTCATTCAGCCAGCCAAACAGTCAGTCAGCCGATCAGTCAGCCGGTCCGTCAGCAAGTCAGTCAGCAAGTCAGTCAGCCATTCAGTCAGCCAGCCAGCCATTCAGTCAGCCAGCCAGTCAGCCATTCAGTTAGCAAGTCAGTCAGCCTAGTTAAATAAATGTTAAAAAGACAGACAGTCAATCAGCTATTCAGTCGGTCAGCCATTCATTCAGCCGGTCAGTCAGCTGGTCAGTCAGCAAGTCAGCCATTCAGTCAGTCAGCCATTCAGCCAGTCATTCAGTCAGCCAGCCATTCAGTCAGCCAGCCAGTCAGCCAGCCAGTCAGCAAGCCGTTCAGCCAATCAGCCATTCAGCCATTCGGTCAGCCATTCAGCAAGTCAGCCGGTCAGTCAGCAAGTCAGCTGGTCAGTCAGCCAGTCAGTCGGTCAGTCAGCCATTCAGTTGGTCAGTCAGCCATTCAGTCGGCCAGTCAGCCAGTCAGTCAGTCAGCCAGTCATTCAGCCAGTCATTCAGCCAGTCAGCCATTCAGTTCAGTCAGTAAGCTATTCAGTCAGGCAGCCAGCTATTCAGTCAGGCAGCCAGCTATTCAGTCAGGCAGCCAGCTATTCAGTCAGTCAGTCAGCCAGTCAGTCAGTCAGTCAAACAGTCAGTCAGTCAGTCAAACAGTCAGTCAGTCAGTCAGTAAGCCATTCAGTCAGTAAGCCAGCCAGGCAGCCAGCTGGTCAGTCAGCCTTTCAGTCAGTCAGTCAGTCATTCAGTCAGTTGACCATTCAGTCAGTCAGTATTCCATTCAGTCAGTATGCCAGTCAGTCAGTCAGTCGGCCATTCAGTTAGTCGGCCATTCAGTCAGTCAGTCGGCCATTCAGTCAGTCAATCAATCAGGTGGGGACATGTTAGGGTAGGTCAGGGCCTCTTCTATTCCTCTTCTGTTGCTTAATTTCAGTGAGGGAAGAAGAGTCTTTCACCAGGGGCCAATTATGAGTGATGGACCCCAGAGAAGGGGAGGAAATTAGCAGTGACCCTCAGCTTCTCTCTGACCCACCCCCAGGGACCATACTGTAACCATCAGCTTCTCTCTGCCCCGCCCCCAGGGACCACACTGTAAATTACAGCCCTCATGGATTTATGGGAACCAGGAAGTTTGGCAAACCAATCAGAAGGCAGGGTTCCTCCTACGCAGTGCAGAGTGTTTAGTCAGGCAGTAATAAGGACTGGAACACCTGGGACAAGTTCTTTAGTCTGGGCTAAGTCAGTCTATCTGTGCCTTCACAGGGCTACTGTAGACAACGCAGTCTAAACATGTCACTGTGATGTCACTCCTCACACACACACACATGCATGGCTTCAGAGGCTTTTATAAGGTTAATTCTGCAGACAGACCCATGGCCACCTGGTGTGTGTGTTCCTGTCCTCTATGGGCCAATTACACACACGTAAAGGTTCCTCTCTACTCTCCCTCTTCTGCCTCTTTCCTCCTCCGTCGCTTTCCCTTGCTGTGTTTAATGGGGTTAATAGAGGTTGGGGGGGGGGTCCTGTCCATGGGTTCCTGTTCATGGGTTCCTGTCCATGCCTTATGTATGAGTAAAGATGCCCTTTAGTCACTATCTGATGTAGCCCTTCCTAATTAGCCTCTTACCTTCGACCCACCTTCGCCCACTGCCTAACGAGCTCATTTATATCAAACTAGGATGGATATGAGTGTGCCTTTCTTGTCTGTCCTGTCAGGGTCCCATCAGCATTAGCGATGATGTGACGTCAACAAATACTGCAGTCACTTCCTTAGTCTACAAATGGACATATTTAATTCCATTGAATAAAGCCATAAACAGTTGTATAAGTATGAGACCTTCTCACAGGGCCGACTGCCTCGCCTGAGGGTACATCATTTGACTGGCTTCCTCTTCAACCTACACTTCAGGTAGTGTGTGTGTTTCCGTGTGTGTGTGCGCATGCATCTGAGTGTGTGCGCATGCATGTATGTGTGGGTTTTCATCGAAATTTGATTTGATGCATTTGTGTGTTGTCACGCGCGTGCTTAGAGAAGGATGTCTCAGGAGTCATAGTCAGTGGTCACTCCCCAAACTAGCAGGCTAATTAGTTGTAATTAACACTATTGGAGAACAGCTAGTCACATTCTCACACACACACACACACACCTTCTTCTGCAGGATGTTGACCTTCCTCTCCTTAACATCCAGCATATCCTTCATGTCCCGGATCTCTCCGGCCAGCGTGTCCTTCTCCTCCGTCAGGTCCTGGAGCTGCTGGGTCTTCATACTGAGGAAGGACTCCTTCTCTTCCAGACGTACACGCAACGCATCCACCTGGGAACGAGAGAGAGATAGGAGGGCTCAGATTAAACTAGCTCTTATTGAACAATCGGGTCGGGCATGAAGAAGGCTGCAATGTAACAATCACAGCAAAAAATAAGACCGAGAAAAAGGAGAGACAGACAGACATGTAGATGGACAGACAGAGACAGAAAGATAGACAGAAACACAGAAAGAGAGGAGCGAGGCAGAGAGAGACAGAGAAAGACAGAGAAAGAGAGAGAGTGACATAGACAGAGAGAGAAAGAGACAGAGGGAGAGTGATAGAGAGAGAGAGATATCCACTTCTTTATTCCAGTATATTAGCTATATGAACCCACAGTATGTGCCACAGACCACAGGGTTCTCTGTTGTTATTGGGCATATACTGTACAGGTATCAATCCTCACTGCCTAACATCAACATTCGTTGGACATTTCTCCACACTGTAGTGTCTAGAGTCTCACTCTGAGCTGGCTATCAGAGTGTCAGACTGCTAGTGCTGATTACATTAACAGGTTGTGTTGCCATGGAGCCGTGCTACTGCTGCTGGGTAGTCATCAGCGCCGTGTGAAACCAGGCTACCCTTGTTAAATTCAACTTCCAAGGTCTGTCTGTGTGCGTGTGTCCATCTGTGAGCTTGTTATCGGGCATTTGAACAAACCTGGGGTGGGCTCAGAGGAGATGGCGTGAACATTTTAAGGGTTTGATGGAGCATCTTTCAGAGACTTTACAGGGCATTTCCAGAGAGAGAGAGAAATGTGTGTGTAACATGCAGTGATAGAGGTTCTCAGGCTGGTACCCCCTGGCTGGTACCCCCAGGTGTAAGATGGGAAAGTATGTATCTCATATTACCTGGCTGGCAGTGTCCCAGACCCTGCTACTGAGGCCTGCTCTGTCCTTCTCTGCCTGGCACTCACACACTGCACTGACACCCCTAATCCGACTTTCTGGACTGGACATCTCAGGTGTGTGTGTGTGTGTGTGTGTGTGTGTGTGTATCTAATCCCCCCCCCCCCCCACCTGGCAAAGAGCAATTTAGAAAGAATGTGTAAGCGTCGGTGAGCAGGAAATCCCTCAGATCACTCACTAAGCTGTGATACACTAGTCTCTGAATGGTAATACCCTCTTATAGCACGCCCTAGGTGCCTGGGACAGAATCACATTCCCTGAAACACAGAGACAGAGGAAAGGAGAGAGAGAGAGAGAGAGTGAGGAGGGGTAGACCTCCTGGTAGATATTGTAATCACTGTAGCACGTTGAAACTACCGTCATCTCCTTCAGTGAACGTGAAAATGCTACTTCATCCAGTAATGCACTGTAGAGCTCTCTGTCAACATATACACTGCCGAGATGATGGATATGGAGCTAAATGTATGTTGTGGAGACTAAAGGCCTCTCTCTCTCTCTCTCTCTCTCCTCTCTCCCGGTGAGACAGAGTGATCTTGTGGAGTGATGAAAGCCATCTCTCCATCCCCCTCTCTATCTCTCCCTCCCCCCTCTCTTTCTCCCTCCCTCCCTCTTCCTAGGATTCTTCCAGTGTACATCAGTAGGTGTGAGTTGTGAGGAGAGACAGAGGGGTTGGGATCCCTCCAGTCCCGCCAAACATTGTTTTTGGGGTCCATCCCACATTTCTCAACGCCACGCTGCCCTGTGACAACACGCAAAACAGAACGCCTGCTGTCTCCACGGCAACCAGGGACTCGTTTGGACGGAGCTATTGGACGCTGGCGTGGACATTCTGTTTTGTAATTACAGTGTTTCATTGGCTCAGAGAGGGGGAGTCGGGAATAGATCAGCCCAGAGAGAGAGAGGGGGGAGAGAAAGAAAGAGAGATGGGAGGAAGAGAAAGAAAGCGAGGGAGCAGTCCAGTCCGGCCTGGCTCAGTCCAAATCCGAGGGGGACAGGGAGATTGCATCGAGGCGTGCCGGTGCATAGAGGAATTAAAAACACATCCATCGCCCTATCTCCTCCAAACCCCAGCCTCCCAGCCCCTCACTCAACACCAGATCATTTAAAAAGGTTTTGATATGTTTTCAAGATTTCGTGGTTGCAAAACTATTAATTCTTGGCAAAGTGAGATGCAATGTGCACACACTCATTCATACACACTATCATTCTCACACACTCATTCATACACACTATCACTCTCACATACGCATACATGCATAATATGTGTGCAGCCGTGGACACACAGTCTCGCGCACACACACACAGTCTCGCACACACACACACACACACACTCCCCCACTTCACCTCCCCTTTCATATTTCTAATGACAGCCAAATCTGTTTTTTGGACGTTGGTTTGCTAAGTAAAACAGCGGTTTAAAGAAAACACCAGCACTGTTAGTCTTCACCTCCCTTTTTCTGCTTCACGTTTCATCATAAAAGTTTTTCTGGCAGCCGAATCTGCAAAGGTATAAAACCTCGAGTCGACTTTGGGTCCAATAAACAACTAGGAGACTATATGAGGAGACCACATTCAAAAGTACCAGAGAGCATGAGAATACCACAGTATTGTACAAAGTAACAAGGTCAGGAATTATACCTTCTGCCTTATAAAACATGGACATTACAAACCCTTAGGCAGGCATGATACAAAGCTCAGGGGTGCGTGCTCAGTCCCCTCCTGTACTCCCTGTTCACTCATGACTGCACGGCCAGGCACGACTCCAACACCATCATTAAGTTTGCTGATGACAACAGTGGTAGGTCTGATCACCGACAATGATGAGACAGCCTATAGGGAGGAGGTCAGAGACCTGACAGTGTGGTGCCAGGACAACAACCTATCCCTCAACGTGATCAAGACAAAGGAGCTGATCGTGGACTACAGGAAAAGGAGGGCTGAACAGGCCCCCATTCTCATCTACGAGGCTGTAGTGGAGCAGGTTGAGAGCTTCAAGTTCCTTGGAGCCCACATCACCAACAAACTAACATGGTCCAAGCACACCAAGACAGTCGTGAAGAGGGCACGGCAAAACCTAATCCCCCTCAGGAGACTGAAAAGATTTTGCATGGATCCTCAGATCCTCAAAAGGTTTTACAGCTGCACCATCGAGAGCATTTTGACAGGTTGCATTACTGCCTTTTATGGCAACTGCTCGGCCTCCGACCACAAGGCACTACAGAGGGTAGTGCGTATGGCCCAGTACATCCCCGGGGCCAAGCTTCCTGCCATCCAGGACCTCTATACCAGGCGGTGTCAGAGGAAGGCCCTAAAAATTGTCAAAGACTCCAGCCACCCTAGTCATAGACTGTTCTCTCTGCTACCGCACGGCAAGCGGTACCGGAGCACCAAGTCTAGGTCCAAGACACTTCTTAACAGCTTCCACCATCAAGCCATAAGACTCCTGAACAGCTAATCAAATGGCTACCCAGACTATTTGCATTGCCCCCCCCTTTTCTACACTGCTGCGACTCTCTGTTATTGTCTATGCCAAGTCACTTTAATAACTATACCTACATGTACATATTACTTCAATTATCTTGACACCGGTGCCCCCGCACATTGAGTCTGTAACGGTACCCCCTGTATATAGCCCAGCTATTGTTATTTACTGCTGCTCTTTAATTATTTGTTATTCTTATCTACTACTTTTTTTTTTTCTTCTTAAAACTGCATTGTTGGTAAGTAAGCATTTCACTGTAAGGTCTACACCTGTTGTATTCGGCGCATGTGACAAACAAAATTAGATTTGATTTGAATCACACACACAGATGATACAGTTGTCCCTCAGAGACAGGCAAAGCAACAGACAGACAGCAGCTAGAGCCGGTCGGTCGGTCGGTCGGTCGGTCAGTCACAGTCAGTCAGTGACCTGGGTGTTGCTTCTTATGTTCTACCTCATGACATGGACCTTTCTGAACACAATGCTGAACCTGCTTTGGAAGGAAATACAGACAACATGCTCACTGCACAGTTTTTCTTCTCCTGAAGCAGGACGGTGCAGTTGGTTGTCTCTGGTGGCTGTGATGAGTTGTAGTCAGACAGCGTGCGTGTGTGTTATCCGAGAGCATGTCTGGCCGGCGCAACAACATGCCATATGACATCCATTAAAATAAATCTGCTGTGAAATTAATCATCCCAAATCTACAGATAATATTTGAGTAATTGGTGTTTATTTTGCCCTTAATAGCCCATGAAAAAAATACTATTGTCTAAATACAGTAGTATTACTATATACTATAGTATTCACTGTAGGATTTTTGTGGACATGACTGTAGTGTATTTGTGGACATGACTGTATATTGTATATAGTATATTCTTGTAACACCTGCTGACTAGGGATAGCTAAAATGGCACTACTTCCTGACTACACCAGTTACTGTTTAATGAAGGGAACACCTCAATCAGGACATAAGACACTACACCAGTTACTGTTTAATGAGGAGAACACCTCAATCAGGACATAAGACACTACACCAGTTACTGTTTAATGAAGGGAACACCTCAATCAGGACATAAGACACTACACCAGTTACTGTTTAATGAAGGGAACACCTCAATCAGGACATAAGACACTACACCAGTTACTGTTTAATGAAGGGAACACCTCAATCAGGACATAATACACTACACCAGTTACTGTTTAATGAAGGGAACACCTCAATCAGGACATAAGACACTACACCAGTTACTGTTTAATGAAGGGAACACCTCAATCAGGACATAAGACACTACACCAGTTACTGTTTAATGAAGGGAACACCTCAATCAGGACATAAGACACTACACCAGTTACTGTTTAATGAAGGGAACACCTCAATCAGGACATAAGACACTACACCAGTTACTGTTTAATGAAGGGAACACCTCAATCAGGACATAAGACACTACACCAGTTACTGTTTAATGAAGGGAACACCTCAATCAGGACATAAGACACTACACCAGTTACTGTTTAATGAAGGGAACACCTCAATCAGGACATAAGACACTACACCAGTTACTGTTTAATGAAGGGAACACCTCAATCAGGACATAAGACACTACACCAGTTACTGTTTAATGAAGGGAACACCTCAATCAGGACATAAGACACTACACCAGTTACTGTTTAATGAGAAGAACACCTCAATCAGGACATAAGACACACAGGTTTGTGACAGGACACCTATTGAGTTGGGTCAACAGTTCTGACCAATGTAACGGACCAGACAAGACCTTAGTAAAAATATACACGTTTTACTATAACTGTAACATCTAAACGTTAGACAGGTTCTAGGCCCATGACAGAAAAACACTACAGAGACAGATATAAAGAACAAGTGAAATTTATTAAAGCTTGGAGGATTAGGTTGGCTTGTTTGACACATAAATAACACATTAACAAGAGTACACCAACATTATTTCTTAGATTTGTTACTTCCACTAGATAGCTTTCTGAAATAGTGTTTTCACAGAGATTAATTCACAAGACGAACAAAAACAGTGACGAACAATACTGTACTTCTGATGGTAGGAAAGAAAGAACAGTTAACCACTGCCTTTACATAAACAATAGATCTTTTAGAAACACAAATGACTTTACTTAAAGACTGCCAATAAAACGCCTGGACTTCAAACCAGAAAAGCTTCTCCAAACAATCCAACTGAAGGCAATAGGGCATTATTGCTGTGCTTTTATATAATGAACATCTTGAATAAACTCACTGATGGTCAAACTCAAAACATACCATTCAGAAGAAAATCAACCACACCCCCAACATTTATTCAAAAAAGCATGGTCACAAAATGGTTGCTCACAGAACTAACCAACAGCACCAACACCATACAGCCTATACACACACAAAGCACCTTCCAGGTACAAAACTCTCACCTGAACATCAGAGGGGAAGAGGCGAAGCAAGAGGGATAACTGGGCCAAAAAGCTGTCTTCTCAGGCAGGCAGCTTTGATTTTAGTGTTTGTCGCTTACCAAGTGAGGAGGTTTGTATGGATGTCAATGAGAGTCGAATTTGGTAAATAAAAAATGTAAATGGATTATTTGTTACGTTTGGCTTATTTGATTGAATAAAAGTTTGGTAATGATTAGGATGTTATGAGTGTACTGATATAAGTAGGACACATGACATCCCAGAAACACTTTATATCGGAATTACGCCTGTTGTTCACACGTGCATCTGCCCTCCCATTGGCTTCAATGGTCCCACCTGATCTTGCCTCTTCCCGACTGCCATCCATTTTTGAAGACATTTATTTTCATTGTTAGCAAGGCCACTTCAGTTTCTGGTCAATATAATGGATAATCTGTGACATGTCCAAGGGGTGACATGTCCAAGGGGTGCTTTTATACATTTCCTGCATATCCTACCCTAATAAGGGTGCCCAGGGAAACACTGACCAAAAGTTTGGTTCCTAGCCTGTCACACAATATTCTTCAGTTACAAAATTGTCTGAGTAGAGCAAGCCACTATCTGGGTATGTATTATTGGTTGTCAGATGATTGTTGATGATTTATACTGGTAAAGACAAAAGGAACTGCAAGTTGATTTTTTTATCTTTTTTTTCAGAATATTAAACTGTAGACTTTTTTATGTGGGTATCCCTGAACCTGGAGTCTATCAGTGGAGAGACAAAGAGACACAGACACACACACAGACACACACAGATCTGAGACACCTCACTATCTCATGTGAACAGTAATTCCACATCTATCTCTGTCCATGTGAGGAGACTGCTGCTCTGCTCTCTATCAGAGAGGAACTCAACAGTTTCATGAGAGAAAGGTCCTTGCACTGATCCAGAGGTCCCACAATGGACCTGGACATCTGACTGCCATTACAATCAATTCTAACATACTACTAAGATACAGAAACACCTACACACTTTAAGAAATAAAACGAAGTACAAGTACCTCCCATATATCTACCGGGAAACTTTCCCATACTGATTATTACACTGGAGCTATTGTATATAACATCTCCAAACACTACAACTTTTCCCTTTCATTCATCCATAAAGCATGTCTAGATTGGGAGAGGCCCAGGAGAGGAGGCCAGAGCAGGTGTGTAGTGGTGGTGTGGCACACCCAGATCTGAGCTCATCCTGGTAGATTAACAGCATCATCTCAGAGCTAGGAGTCTGGGATGCAGGCAGGTCAGTGGACGCCTACAGGGCAGGGCTGGCCATGCCACGCCGGTCTCTCCGTCTGTCTCAGGACACCTCTTTCATCCTCCTTTACACCTTGAGCAGAGGAGCTGCAAACCTAGGAGTCCTTCTTAATGGTTCACACACCCTCACTGCTAAAACACTCCCACACACACACACACACACTCACACACACACACACACACACACACACACACACACACACACACACACACACACACACACACACACACACACACACACACACACACACTGCTAAAACACTCCCGCTCACACACCACACACACTGATCCATGCGGATATGAGAGAACATTCCCTGTCCTCAGGCAAGGGCAGAGAATTCCAAGGTGTGTCATCAAGCTGAGAATGAGACACAGCTAAAGCTCAAACGTGCACACACACACGCACACACTCGCACGCAAAGACACGCACACACACACACACACACACGCACGCACACATATACTCGCACACAAAAACACACACACACACACACTTCATAGCTCAGATCTGGAGTCACGTAATGACCGGATCACACAGGCCTCCTTATGGGATAATGACAGGATGAACTGTAGTATGGGCTGCAGGGCAAAGAACAGGAGAAAACCCATCGAATACACAAAAACACGCACTCACACACTTTGCCTTTAAATATATATTTAAATGACACAAGGGCCTCAGGTCATGAGCATGTCACAGTTCTATTGATGGTGATGTATACTGCCAGAGGGGGAACGTAATGCCAGTCAACGGTTGATGTTTACAGAGAGATCACTCCAGATCTGATGTTTGGAGAAACTTGGAAAAGTGTCTAATTCTGCAGTGAGACAGAGCTTGTTGGATGTTTCATATGTCTTGTATCACGATGGTAGATCTCTCATCCTAGACGGCTGAAGAAGGATATAGTTAAGCTCTAGTGGACAGATTCTGTCCTCTATTACAATCCTGCTTTACCCCAAACACAGCTGTTCACAGCCTTCCTTAACTATATCATCCATCATCATTAACTGCTATAGGAGGGAGAGATACACACACACACACACACACACACACACACACACACACACACACACACGACACCATGGGCGTTCTCCCTCATTAACACTCGCACCATGTTTGATTATTTTTCCTGATCATTTCCAAACGCTCCTCGCCAGCCGCTGCATCCTGTTTCCAGGCCTTCCACTTCCTGCCTAGCTGATTGAACTGTTCCTACTGTAAACCATGTACTGTAGGGAGCAATACTGATATATACAATACTGTAAACCATGTACTGTAGGGAGCAATACTACTACTGTAAATCATATACTATAGGGAGCAATACTGATATATACAATACTGTAAAGTGTATTGTAGAGAGCAATACTACTGTAAATCATGTACTGTATGGAGCAACACTGATATTTAGAATACTGTAAAGTGTACTGTAGGGAGGAATACTGACACTAGTGCAGGACTTGAAATTAACGGTTTTAGTAAAACTGATTTTTGACTTCCCCAAAAAAGGCCCGTAATGCCATCGGCCAAAAGGGTGGCTGAAAATTACTAAAGTATGTAGGAGGGATCTGAAATACATTTCTGTGTTTGCCCATATACAGTGTTATATCCCCCTAGCGGCCATCCACAATAATGTACTTTCTTTTTTTTAAATACAAAAACAACTGCTATGCATTTGGCTGGAAGGCTACGGGAGGGACGAGAGGACTCATGGGGAGCCAAATATATTTGAATAGCCTATTCAACTCTGTTGGAGCTGTGGTACTAAAGAGATGTTTAATAGCCTAGGTCTATCTGTGGTACTAAAGAGATGTTTAATAGCCTAGGTCTATCTGTAGTACTAAAGAGATGTTTAATAGCCTAGGTCTATCTGTGGTACTAAAGAGATGTTTAATAGCGTAGGTCTATCTGTAGTACTAAAGAGATGTTTAATAGCCTAGGTCTATCTGTGGTACTAAAGAGATGTTTAATAGCCTAGGTCTATCTGTGGTACTAAAGAGATGTTTAATAGCCTAGGTCTATCTGTGGTACTAAAGAGATGTTTAATAGCCTAGGTCTATCTGTGGTACTAAAGAGATGTTTAATAGCCTAGGTCTATCTGTGGTACTAAAGAGATGTTTAATAGCCTAGGTCTATCTGTAGTACTAAAGAGATGTTTAATAGCCTAGGTCTATCTGTGGTACTAAAGAGATGTTTAATAGCCTAGGTCTATCTGTGGTACTAAAGAGATGTTTAATAGCCTAGGTCTATCTGTGGTACTAAAGAGATGTTTAATAGCCTAGGTCTATCTGTGGTACTAAAGAGATGTTTAATAGCCTAGGTCTATCTGTGGTACTAAAGAGATGTTTAATAGCCTAGGTCTATCTGTGGTACTAAAGAGATGTTTAATAGCCTAGGTCTATCTGTGGTACTAAAGAGATGTTTAATAGCCTAGGTCTATCTGTAGTACTAAAGAGATGTTTAATAGCCTAGGTCTATCTGTGGTACTAAAGAGATGTTTAATAGCCTAGGTCTATCTGTGGTACTAAAGAGATGTTTAATAGCCTAGGTCTATCTGTGGTACTAAAGAGATGTTTAATAGCCTAGGTCTATCTGTGGTACTAAAGAGATGTTTAATAGCCTAGGTCTATCTGTGGTACTAAAGAGATGTTTAATAGCCTAGGTCTATCTGTAGTACTAAAGAGATGTTTAATAGCCTAGGTCTATCTGTGGTACTAAAGAGATGTTTAATAGCCTAGGTCTATCTGTAGTACTAAAGAGATGTTTAATAGCCTAGGTCTATCTGTGGTACTAAAGAGATGTTTAATAGCCTAGGTCTATCTGTGGTACTAAAGAGATGTTTAATAGCCTAGGTCTATCTGTGGTAATAAAGAGATGTTTAATAGCCTAGGTCTATCTGTGGTACTAAAGACATGTTTAATAGCCTAGGTCTATCTGTGGTACTAAAGAGATGTTTAATAGCCTAGGTATATCTGTGGTACTAAAGAAATGTTTAATAGCCTAGGTATATCTGTAGTACTAAAGATATGTTTAATAGCCTAGGTTTATTTGTGGTACCAAAGAGATGTTTAAAAGCCTAGGTATATCTTTGGTTCTAAAGAGATGTGTAGTAGCCAAGCATTACACAGGTGCAATGAAAACGCCAGTCTACAACGTGCAGTTTTGTCACACAACACAATGCCAAAGATGTCTCAAGTTTGCAATTGGCATGCTTACTGCAGGAATGTCCACCAGAGCAGTTGCCAGAGAATTTAATATTAGTTTATCTACCTTAAGCCGCCTCCAATGTCGTTTTAGAGAATTTTGCAATACGTCCAACCGGCCTCACAGCCGCAGACCACGTGTAACCACGCCAGCACAGGACCTCCACATCTGGCTTCTTCACCTGCTGTCACGGTTGTCGTAAGAACGGGACCAAGGCGCAGCGTGTGTAGAGTTCCACATCTTTATTCCAAAGTGAAACTTCAAGCATAAACAAATAAATAAAATAAACAAACAACTAAACGTGACTACGTGGTGCACAGGAACAAACACAAACAATATCCCACAAACACAGGTGGGAAAAATAGCTACTTAAATATGATCCCCAATTAGAGACAACGATTACCAACTGCCTCTAATTGGGAATCATACAAAACACCAACATAGAAAATATAAACTAGAACACAACATAGAAATATTAAACTAGACTACCCCCTAGTCACGCCCTGACCTACTACACCATAGAGAAACAAGGGCTCTCTATGGTCAGGGCGTGACAGTACCCCGCCCCCAAAGGTGTGGACTCTGGCCGCAAAACCTAAAACCAAATGGGGAGTTAGGTGGGGGTGACTAGTGTTGGTGGCGGCTCCGGTACGGGTCGTAGCCCCCCCAGACTCCGGATCCGACCATGGCACCGGGCTGAACGCCATGCCTGGACTGGGCACCGGCGCAGAGGAGGGCTCCGGCCCTGGAGCTGGGTTGGACTCCGTGCCTGGACTGGGCATCGGCGCAGAAGAAGGCTCTGGCCATGGAGCTAGCTGGACCGGACGCCGTGCCTGGACTGGGCACCGGCGCAGAAGAAGGCTCCGGCCATGGAGCTGGACTGGATTCCGTGCCTGGACTGGGCATCGGCGCAGAAGAAAACTCTGGCCTTGGAGCTGGACTGGACGCCGTGCTTAGACTGGGCATCGGCGCAGGGGAAGGCTCCGGCCATGGAGCTGGAGGTTCCGGACCGTTGACCGTCGCTGGAGGTTCCAGACCGTGGACCGTCGCTGGAGGTTCCGGACCGTGGACCGTCGCAGGAGGTTCCGGACCGTGGACCGTCGCAGGAGGTTCTGGACCATGGACCGTCGCAGGAGGTTCCGGACCGTGGACCCGTCGCAGGGAGGTTCCGGACCATGGACCGTCGCAGGAGGTTCCGGACTGTGGACCGTCGCAGGAGGTTCAGGACTGGGTACCGTGACCAGAAGCTCTGGACTGTGAATCGTCGCCGGAAGCTCTGGACTGGGTACCGTCGCCGGAAGCTCTGGACTGGGTACCATCGCCGGAAGCTCTGGACTGTGAATGCGCACTGGAGGCCGAGTGCGTGGAGACGGTACAGGTGGCACCGGACTGGTGACATGCACCTCAGGGTGAGTGTGAGGAGCAGGCACAGGACGTACCGGACTGGGGACACGCACTTCAGGGCGAGTGTGAGGAGCAGGCACAGGACGTACCGGACTGGGAAGGCGCACTGCAGGTCTAGTGCGTGGAGCCGGCACAGGTGGTACCGGACTGGTGACACACACTTCAGGGCGAGTGCAAGGAGCAGGCACAGGACGTACCGGACTGGGGACATGCACTTCAGGGTGAGTGCGAGGAGCAGGCACAGGACGTACCGGACTGGGAAGGCGCACTGGAGGCCTGATGCGTGGGGCCGGCACAGGTTGCACCAGACTGCTAACCGGTTCCTCTAGTCGGATGTTGAGCAGAACACACTTGCACAACATCTCTTTCATCTCTCTCATCTCTCTCTCCCAACTTCCCCATTGCCTCCCTGACGGTCTCTGGCACTTCAGGGCGAGTGCAGGGAGCAGGCACATGACGTACCGGGCTGGGGAGGCGCACTGGAGATCTCCTCCCATGTGGTCTCTGGCTCTTCCCTCTGCTCAGCCGCCAGCTCCATGCGCCCCCCCCCCCCCCCCAAAAAAAAAAAAATCTTGGGGTTTCTGGGCCGTGGTCTGACGACACGCTCCTCCAGAGTTTGCCATTCGGGCTCTGGCACTCTCCTCGGCTCGACCGGCCACCCCTTGTGCCCCCCCAAAAAACATCTTGGGTTTGTCCTTGGGCTTTCTGTGGCCGCGAACCCCGGAGTCGTCGCCTTCCTCCATCATTACCTTCCGTCTGCCGCCAAGGAAGGGTCTCGCATCCACCCATCACTTCTTTCCATGTCCAAAACTCCTTCACCTGGTGAACAAGCTGCTTGGTCCTGGTTTGGTGGGATATTCTGTCACGGTTGTCGCAAGGACAGGACCAAGGCGCAGCGTGTGTAGAGTTCCACATCTTTATTCCAAAGTGAAACTTCAAGCACAAACAAATAAATCAATTAAACGAACAACTAAATGTGACTACGTGGTGCAAAGGCACAAACACAAAACAATATCCCACAACCACAGGTGGGAAAAATAGCTACTTAAATATGATCCCCAATTAGAGACAACGATTACCAGCTGCCTCTAACTGGAATCATACAAAACACCAACATAGAAAATATAAACTAGAACACAACATAGAAATATTAAACTAGACTACCCCCTAGTCACGCCCTGACCTACTACACCATAGAGAAACAAGGGCTCTCTATGGTCAGGGCGTGACACCTGCGGGATTGTCTGAGACCAGCCACCAGACAAGTGATTAAACTGTGGGTTTGCAAAACCAAAGAATTTCTGCACAAACTGTCAGAAACCGTCTCAGGGAAGCTCATCTGCTTGCTCATGGTCCTCACCAGGGTCTTGACCTGAATGCAGTTCGGCATCATAACCGACTTCAGTGGGCAAATCCTCACCTTCAATGGCCACAGGCACGCTGGAGAAGTGTGCTCTTCACGGATGAATCCCGGTTTCAACTGTACCGGTCAGATGGCAGACAGTGTGCATGGTGTTGTGTGGGTGAGACGTTTGCTGATGTCAACGTTGTAAACAGAGTGCCCCATGGTGGCGGTGGGGTTATGATATGGGCAGGCATAAGCTACGGACAACTGACACTTTTTTTGCATTTTATCGATGGCAATTTGAATGCACAGAGATACCGTGACAATGTCCTGAGGCCCATTGTCGTGCCATTCATCCGCCGCCATCACCTCATGTTTTAGCATGATAATGCATGGCCCAATGTCGCAAGAAGCTGTACACAATTCCTAGAAGCTGAAAATGTCCAAGTTCTTCCATGGCCTGCATACTCACCAGACATGTTACCCATTGAGCATGTTTGGGATGTTCTGGAGTGACATGTACAACAGCATGTTCCAATTCCCGCCAATATCCAGCAACTTCACACAGTCATTGAAGAGGAGTGGGACAACATTCCACAATCAACAGCCTGATCAACTCTATGTGAAGGGTAACTGTCGTGCTGCATGAGGCAAATGGTGGTTACATCAGATACTGACTGGTTTTCTGATCCACGGCCATACCATTTTTTAAGGTATCTGTGACCAACAGATATCTGTATTCCCAGTCATGTGAAATCCATAGATTTGGGCCTAATTAATTAATAAAAATTCACTGATTCCCTTATATGAACTGTAACTCAGTAAAATGTTGCATGCTGCGTTTATTTTTATTCAGTGTAGGAATATGGGCAAATTATCCAGAATGTCAACCATGCTGCGGCAATGCTTCTGCCTGATCCAATGCTGATCGGAGTAATTGTTAGATATTGTGATTTTTTTACTTGTCCATTCGGACAACTGAAATCTATATTCCGGTTGTGCGACTCAATTTTATTTTTTATTTTTTTACTTGCCACGGACAAGTGGACAGGCCTTAATGTCGAGCCCTGTAGTGTAAACCATGTACTGTAGGGAGCAATATTGATTCATACAATACTGCTACCATATCCCTCTATCCTCTCCCTTCTACCCTCCCTCTATCCTCTCCCTTCTACCCTCCCTCTATCCTCTCCCCTCTACCCTCCCTCTATCCTCTCCCCTCCCTCTATCCTCTCCCTTCTTCCCTCCCTCTATCTTCTCCGTTCTACCCTCCCTCTAGCCTCTCCCTTCTACCCTCCCTCTATCCTCTCCCTTCTACCCTCCCTCTATCTTCTCCCTTCTACCCTCCCTCCATCCTCTCCCTTCTACCCTCCCTCTATCCTCTCCCTTCTACCCTCCCTCTAGCCTCTCCCTTCTACCCTCCCTCTATCCTCTCCCTTCTTCCCTCCCTCTATCTTCTCCCTTCTACCCTCCCTCTAGCCTCTCCCTTCTACCCTCCCTCTATCTTCTCCCTTCTACCCTCCCTCCATCCTCTCCCTTCTACCCTCCCTCTATCCTCTCCCTTCTTCCCTCCCTCTATCTTCTCCCTTCTACCCTCCCTCTAGCCTCTCCCTTCTACCCTCCCTCTATCTTCTCCCTTCTACCCTCCCTCCATCCTCTCCCTTCTACCCTCCCTCTATCCTCTCCCTTCTTCCCTCCCTTTATCCTCTCCTTTCTTCCTTCCTTCCCTCCATCCTCTCCCTTCTTCCCTCCCTCTATCCTCTCCCTTCCACCCTCCCTCTATCCTCTCCCTTCTTCTCTCCCTCTAGCCTCTCCCTTCTACCCTCCCTCTATCCTCTCCCTTCTACCCTACCTCTATCCTCTCCCTTCTACCCTCCCTCTATCCTCTCCCTTCTACCCTCCCTCTATCCTCTCCCCTCTACCCTCCCTCTATCCTCTCCCCTCCCTCTATCCTCTCCCTTCTTCCCTCCCTCTATCCTCTCCCTTCCACCCTCCCTCTATCCTCTCCCTTCTTCTCTCCCTCTAGCCTCTCCCTTCTACCCTACCTCTATCCTCTCCCTTCTACCCTCCCTCTATCCTCTCCCCTCTACCCTCCCTCTATCCTCTCCCTTCTTCTCTCCCTCTATCCTCTCCCTTCTTCTCTCCCTCTATCCTCTCCTTCCCGTTATCCACGTGAAGAGTATATTTAGAGCTACACATGCACTTTGACCCCTCTGTCAGAGGTCAACAGCTCCTCTCCTGCTGGGGTTCATATGTCAGCCAGTCTGGCAGCACATTGGCTGGGTGAATGACCTCAGCGTTGACACATACACAATGTCAAAGGTTATTATGGGTAGGGGGGAGGGAGTGGGAGGGGTTAATCTACAGCTGGTTTAATGAGTAATTATTTACCCTCCTCACCCCACCCCACCCCTCACTGAAAATAACCCAAACAACACACCTATACACATGTTTAAATGCATGTGCATGTGTGTGCATATGCAGGTGTGTGTGTGTGTGTGTGTGTGTAAGAGTTAGAAAACAAACATGCAAAATTAGTTTTCCCGGCGGGCGGACATTTCCGGTGCGTTCCTCAGGGAGCAGAGCCCCTTTGGGCGTGAGAGACCAACCGCATTCTTTATTTCTTTCATTAATGATCAGGCCCAATTATTAACGGAGCTGCAGTGCTTTATATATGTCTGAGGGGTAATCGTGTTTTTCTAGGAGTGATTTATGACTAAAGGAAAGACGTGTGCCCCCTCCCCATTCCTCTACCCCCCTCTTCACACTCCTCTAACCCCCACTCCCCTGGCCCCCCTCCCCATTCCTCTACCCCCCTTCACACTCCTCTAACCCCCACTCCCCTGGCCCCCCTCCCCATTCCTCTACCCCCCTTCACACTCCTCTAACCCCCACTCCCCTGGCCCCCCTCCCCATTCCTCTACCCCCCTTTTCACACTCCTCTAACCCCCACTCCTCTACCCCCTCTCCCCACTCCCCTGGCCCCTCTCCCCATTCCTCTACCCCCCCCCACTTCACACTCCTCTAACCCCCACTCCTCTACCCCCCCTCCCCACTCCTCTAGCCCCCCTCCCCATTACTCTACCCCCCCTCTTCACACTCCTCTAACCCCCAGTCCTCTACCCCCACTCCCCTGGCCACCCTCCCCATTCCTCTACCCGCCCCCTCCCTCCTCACCCCCACTCCTCTAGCCCCCCTCCCATTCCTCTACCCCCCATTCCTCTAACCCCCAGTCCTCTACCCCCCCACTCCTCTAGCCCCCTCCCCAATCCTCTACCCCCCTCTTCACACTCCTCTAACCCCCACTCCTCTACCCCCCCTCCCCACTCCTCTAGCCCCCCCCATCCCCCCCCCATTACTCTCACCCCCCCCCCACTCCTCAGCACCCTCCCCTCCTAACCCCCCCCCACCTCCTCTAGCCCTCCTCCCATTCCTCTACCCCCCATTCCTCTAACCCCCACTCCTCTACCCCCCCTCCCCACTCCTCTAGCCCCCTCCCCATTCCTCTACCCCCCTCTTCACACTCCTCTAACCCCCACTCCTCTACCCCCCTCCCCACTCCTCTAGCCCCCTCCCCATTCCTCTAGCCCCCTCCCCATTCTTCTAACCCCCACTCCTCTAACCACCCTCACCCTCCTCTACCCCCTTCCCACACCTCTAGCTCCCCTCATCCCCCCACTCCTCAAACCCCCCTCCCCACTCCTCTAACCCCCCCCCCACTCCTCAAACCCCCCTCCCCACTCCTCTACCCCCCTCCCCACTCCTCTAGCCCCCCTCCCATTCCTCTACCCCCCATTCCTCTAACCCCCACTCCTCTAGCCCCCCCTCCCCACTCCTCTAGCCCCCCTCCCCATTCCTCTATCCCCCACTCCTCTAACCCCCACTCCTCTACCCCCCCTCCCCACTCCTCTAGCCCCCTCCCCATTCCTCTAACCCCCACTCCTCTAACCACCCTCACCCTCCTCTACCCCCTTTCCACACCTCTAGCTCCCCTCTACCCCCCCCCCCCCCACTCCTCAAACCCCCCCCCCCACTCCTCTACCCCCCCCCCCCCCCACTCCTCAAACCCCCCTCCCCACTCCTCTACCCCCCTCCCCACTCCTCTAACCCCCCTCATGTCTTCACCTACCGTACCTTACCCCAACCTTATAATTGAGTTGCCCCCCCCCCCACCAACTGTCTGAAGTACCCTTCTATTCACTCACCCCATAGTCCTTCCCCCACCACTCTATTTTCACTGGCCTCCCTGTTCCTGCAGACTGTGGCTAAGTGAGAGGAAGAGCAATCATCATCATCGAACACAGGGAGGTGAAGGGAAAACATGTTTCCCTGTCAGCCTCAGGACCAGGGAGCCTCAGGACCAGGGAGCCTCAGGACCAGGACTCAGGAGCCTCAGGGGAGACTGGAGCCTCAGGACCAGGGAGCCTCAGGACCAGGACTCAGGAGCCTCAGGACCAGGGAGCCTCAGGACCAGGGAGCCTCAGGACCAGGACTCAGGAGCCTCAGGGGAGACTGGAGCCTCAGGACCAGGGAGCCTCAGGACCAGGACTCAGGAGCCTCAGGGGAGACTGGAGCCTCAGGACCAGGGAGCCTCAGGGGAGACTGGAGCTTCAAACCTCAGTGTATGCCACAGACACACACCTCTGTGTGAGGAGAGGAGGCAGGGGAAACAGCTGCCCTATTGTCCAGAACAAACATACACAGTGCATTCGGGAAGTATTCAGACCCCTTGACTTTTCCACATTTTGTAATGTTACAGCCTTATTCTAAAATGGATTAAATAAAAAATGTTCCACATCAATCTACACACAATACCCCATAATGACATCACAATACCCCATAATGACATCACAATACCCCATAATGACATCACAATACCCCATAATGACAAAGCAAAGACATGTTTGCACATTTATATAAGAACTGGCCACCCGCCCAAACTGAACAATCGGGGGAGAAGGGCTTTGGTCAAGGAGGTGAACAACAACCCGATAGTCACAGAGCTCCAGAGTTCCTCTGTGGAGATGGGAGAACCTTCCAGAAGGACAACCATCTCTGCAGCACTCTACCAATCAGTCCTTTATGATATAAGCCACTCCTCAGTAAAAAGGCACATAACAGCCCACTTGGAGTTTGCCAAAGGCACCTAAAGACTCTTAGACCATGAGAAACAAGACTCTCTGGTCTGATGAAACCTCTGAACCTGAACCTGGAGAGACCTGAAAATAGCTGTGCAGCGACGCTCCCCATTCAACCTGCCAGACCCCAAATACAGGTGTGCCAAGTTTGTAGCGTCATACTCAAGAAGACTCGAGGCTGTACTCACTGCCAAAGGTGTTTCAGTAAAGGGTCTGAATACTTATGTAAATGTGATATTTCAGCTTGTTATTTTTAATACATTTGCCAAAATGTGTCATTATGGGATATTGTGTATTGATTGATGAGGGGGAAAAAACTAGTTAATACATTTTAGAATAAGGCTGTAACTTATCAAAATGTGGAAAAAGTCAAGGGGTCTGAATACTTTCTGAATGCTCTGTACATGTAAAGAGATGCAGAATATGACCCTGAACATCTTAGACCCACAACAAGAGGGAGACAGACAGAATAGGGTGTTTATGTGAATGTAGGCCTACGTGTTAGAGTGAGCATGTGTGGATAGGTGAGCAA
>NC_138303.1:17837500-17970000 GCF_965601325.2 Salmo salar | reverse complement strand
AAAGTTAAACTGTGATACTAACTCTCCAGCAAACAGTGGTACACCCCTCTCTGAATTCTCCAACTGCACCCTCCACAATGCTGTGCTTAAACACACACAGAGACACGCATCTTTTTCCATTCCCACAGAGGAAAACCAAGAGAGTGATTCAATCAACCCCATTTAGGAGCGGTCCTTAACTTTGACGGACTGATAAATGCACTTCCATTCTTCCATTCCATTCTATTATGTCTTCCTTGATTCTCTACTTCCCTCAAATCAACACTGCATCGTCTGTTCTCTCTAGCCATCTCTTCTTTTCCATACCAGAGTGTCTGCCTGTCTGTGGGTCTGTGGCCCTCCCTTTACCCCTCCTACCCTGAGTGAGTCAGTATCATGACTGTCAGCCTCTATGGAACCTGGCTGTGAGGCATTGACCCACTCTGGTAGAGATGGAGGGCAATGATCCACTCTGGTAGAGCTGGAGGACTTTGATCCACTCTGATAGAGCTGGAGGGCTTTGATCCAATCTGATAGAGCTGGAGGGATTTGATCTACTCTGGTAGAGCTGGAGGACTTTGATCCACTCTGGTAGAGCTGGAGGGCAATGATCCACTCTGATAGAGCTGGAGGGCTTTGATCCACTCTGATAGAGCTGGAGGGCTTTGATCCACTCTGGTAGAGCTGGAGGGCAAGATAAACTGATGGCCACAAGGACAGAGGAGGATATTGAGGGGGGGGGGGGGGATTAGGGCCGTCAGATCCCATTGGGGCCATCCATATCCCAGCAGCCTCTCATGTTAGAGTGAAGTGTCAAATGTCAGGTGCATTACATCCAATTATACATTGACCCTCTGTCAAACACACAATCTCACACACACACACACATACACACTGATAGTAAATTATTTTAAAAGACCCCCACCAGAGGGCAATGCAGCCCCTATTTCAACGTTAAATCCTGTCCTAGAGCGTAAATTCTCGTTTAGGTTCCACCTCAGAAGAATGACGCAGGCTACTAATACATATTACCTGAACTGAGTGTGGGAACATTGTGCTGATTTCCATATGGAGTGGGCCAATAACAACAAGTAGGCCACTGACAGCTGTCAGTGTAGCTAGCATGCTAACCTTATCTAGCTAGCTAATGTTATCTGTTTTGTGACACCATATTCAAAAGATTAGCCAACTGGCTAGGTTATGGCTGGTTCTGGAGCTGGATTTGTCATAAGCATTTAGTGAAAACTTTGCCACAGATGGATTGGGGAAACCAGTATATTTGACTTTGCCATCTTCCATAAATTGTGGCCGCAAATCCGCCATAGAAAAAGAAAGAATCAGATGAATCTTCGGTAATATGTTGGACTAGAGAAATGTTTTTCTACGTTGTAATGGACACAGTGCAACTTTGGTAGACTGTTGGCAGGCTATTCGGCGGCGCTACAGCAATGCCAAGTCAGCCCCATGCTCATGCCATGGTTCTCACAACTAGGGGAAGTAATGACTTTTCTTATGATGAACACTGCAAATGATATGTAACAACACCGCATCAGACACGAAACACCAATACAAATGTAACAACAGCACAACAAAATAAATAAACTTGTGGAATTTTCTTTTGCGGGTGCTTTTTCATAATAGGATAGATACTTGGTTTTCTAGTGTGGTCAAAACCATTCATCTTGGGGCCACGGGGGGAGCAGGGTTCTAAAATGCAATATCCCATGCAATTTTACTATTTATAAAATGTTTTTACATGTAAAAAATTGCATGTGATATTGAATTTTGGAGCCCCGCTCCCCCTGTCGCCCCAAGATGAATGGATTTGGCCACGCTATATATACAGACTACCTAAAAAATAAGTGAAAAGTATTCATCAGAAACTCTTTGCTAGTGTTTCTGATTAATAAACAATGGCATGGTGGTGGGTGGTAACTTTAAAATAAAACCCAGCCCTGAATAAATGTAGACTGAAACTGATTAGCATAGGGAAAAACAATGCATTGACACAGATTTCCCACTTCATACTTTGACTAACATTATGACTTATTGACTTAAATCGTTGTGCAACATCATGGGTGAGCTATGGGCATCGTCTTTCAGCTCCAGCTCTTGTGGGCGTTTAAGTATGATGTATTCAGCTCACCCCTACGCCAAAATTCCTTGCACATGTATAGACTATTAGCCCTAATTTCGGCCCAAATTGCTTCCTGTAATGAAGAGTGGACATCGTTAGTGAGCCGCTCTCCGCTGCCGCGCACAAAGACATCTAAAGTATCGCTTCCAACTCCACAGAAGTTTGGAGAAAAATGCTAACCTTCCCCCCTCCTCACCCCCCATCTTATAAAATCATTAGACCCACAGACTTCAAAGACAGAGAGATGAAAACACTGCCAGTCTCCCTCAGCCTCCCTCACTTTCTCTCCTGCCAAGTCGCTCAAGATTTACTTAGAAATTGGACGTTGGTCCATGTCCTGAGGACATCTTGAGATACCTTTAAAATCCGCCACTAGGGGCAACAGTGAGCGCTATTACCATTGATTAGGCGTGGGTTTTGCTATGGTGTTGTAGCCCAGTGCCAGACACTTGTTTCATTTTGTTGGGGTTTCAATCCTTATCTGGGGGAGGAGCCGCATGAAGAAGGAGGAGTCACAGTCGCAACCTAGGGTGTCCAAATCACATCCACATTTTGACTTTTGGAGCAACTTCGAAATTGGACGTTTGGAGAAACGTGGATAAACGTCAGAATCTGAAGTCAAATTGGTCAACCCGTGAGCTTGTTGCTCTTTCTCCCAGACAGACCCAATGCACTAGGCCAGACAGACTAAATGGAAGGCCCTGACTAGGTAAGATCTGCACAGGCCTCTCCCTAGCCTGCCAGCCTGTGTGTGTGTGTGTGTGTGCAGTATTTTAAACACTCTCACCTCGGTCTGCAGTGTGGTAGAGCGTTGCTCCTTGGCGCTGAGTGATTCCTTGAGCACCTCTATGTGCTGTTTGCAGTCTGAGTTCTGGTTGGTAAGAGCATCCAGTTTGGTCTGTAGGGCCTGCATCTCTGATTCCTTCTTATTCAGCTCCTGCTTCTGCTGGTCTACCTGTCAGTCACAACACACACACATTAAACCATAATAAAATACCTTAGCAATTCTGAATGGAGCAAAACCGAAAGCTCCTCAAAGACCTATTACACACAACTCAAACCCAGAATACATCAGACTAACACATAGAACACATCAGACCAACACATAGAACACATCAGACCAACACATAGAACACATCAGACCAACACATAGAACACATCAGACTAACACATAGAACACATCAGACTAACACATAGAACACATCAGACTAATACATAGAACACATCAGACCAACACATCAGACCAACACATAGAACACACACCTTCAGAGGACTGACAGGAGATATATAGAGAATCATGCTGATAAAACATGCGGCTCAGGTTTGGTTGAGAGGTCAAATGTTTGTATTTTCTGCTCCAGAGAAAATATAGAATCTCTTAGGTCAAAGTTTGGTAATTCTTCTCCCACCGTCAATTTGTGGACGTGACACATATCCTCCAACCTCCACAATCACCTTGGAGACGTTGTTGAGTACATAAACACAACGTGGAGGGCAAACGTGGACGCACACACTCTCCAATACACACAGAGGGCCATAATGATTCATCCTCTAGAAGACTAGAATGTTTCTCTATCCAAGACACACTCCTACTACTACAGGCCCCATGGAAACAACAGTCCAAACACCCAAACTGAGACAAGGAAAAACACTCGTAGGGGGAGAAAAATAGTTCTGAGAAGCTGTATTACACACAAATATCTGCAAGATTACTGATCGTTTTTGAAATTGTGTAATTGAAGGGAAAGAGCTGAAAGAACAGCACAGAACAACCACTAAGGAAATCAAATGGACCAGTTCGTATTTTGTCCCCCCTCCGTGTTTTTTCTGCGAGTGGGCTAGCTATGCGCACAAAGATTGTCATCTGCACTCCAGTGCCAAAAATGTGAGAGGTTGATTTCTGAGGGAGATTTGTTAATTGTGGTGCTCAGTGGGGAGCATGTCATGACTTTAGAATTCTGAGAGGGATAGAGAAAGCTGGGCCAATCACTTTTTACTCTGAGAGACGGGGATAGAGATGGAGAGAGAGAGATGGAGAGAGAGAGAGAGGGGGAGAGTGGTGGAGAGATGGAGAGAGAGAGAGAAACAGGCACAAAGAGAGAGAAGAGTAGAATGGGAGATATGAGAGAACAGACAGTAAGAGGTAAGATGTAAGATGGGAGAGTGGAGGGGAAAGAAAGGGGAAGAGAAAGCGGAGAGAGTGTGTAATGGAGATGGGGAGAAGAGTAGAGAAAAAAACGGGAGAGATATGAACGAGAGAAGGTAAAAGAGGGGTACTTCTGCTGAGCGGTCAGCTATCCAGGGCTGCTGGGAGAGGAGGAAGGTGGGGTGGGTGTCTAAGTGTGGTGGGGGGGCCCCGGCCCTGGAGGAGCCCAGGCCCACTGACACACGGCCTGATACCTACGGAGACAAAAACACAAAAACAACCACTAAGCTACACGCCATCACTACCTTACACTGACCTAGCATCACTAAGCTACACGCCATCACTACCTTACACTGACCTAGCATCACTAAGCTACACGCCATCACTACCTTACACTGACCTAGCATCACTAAGCTACACGCCATCACTACCTTACACTGACCTAGCATCACTAAGCTACACGCCATCACTACCTTACACTGACCTAGCATCACTAAGCTACACGCCATCACCACCCTTACACTGACCTAGCATCACTAAGCTACACGCCATCACTACCTTACACTGACCTAGCATCACTAAGCTACACGCCATCACCACCTTACACTGACCTAGCATCACTAAGCTACACGCCATCACTACCTTACACTGACCTAGCATCACTAAGCTACACGCCATCACCACCTTACACTGACCTAGCATCACTAAGCTACACGCCATCACTACCTTACACTGACCTAGCATCACTAAGCTACACGCCATCACCACCTTATACTGACCTAGCATCACTAAGCTACACGCCATCACTACCTTATACTGACCTAGCATCACTAAGCTACACGCCATCACTACCTTACACTGACCTAGCATCACTAAGCTACACGCCATCACTACCTTACACTGACCTAGCATCACTAAGCTACACGCCATCACCACCTTATACTGACCTAGCATCACTAAGCTACACGCCATCACTACCTTATACTGACCTAGCATCACTAAGCTACACACCATCACTACCTTACACTGACCTAGCATCACTAAGCTACACGCCATCACTACCTTACACTGACCTACCATCACATCGAGCTTTACACTTACTCTCGGAGAAGTGACGTTACACCACTGTAGAAGTGAAGTTCCACTGCTTCAAAGTGTTCATACCCCTTTACTTTATCTACATTTTGTTGTTACAAAGTGGGATTAAAATGGATTTCATTGTAATTTTTTGTCAATAATCTACACAAAATACTCTGTAATGTCAAAGTGGAAGATCATAAAAAAAAATTCACACCTCGATTATGTAACATTATTTATTTGATTTAATTTAACTAGGCAAGTCAGTTAAGAACAAATTCATATTTACAATGACGGCCAAACCCGGACGACGCTGGGCCAATTGTGTGCTGTCCTATGGGACTCCTAATCACAGCCAGATGTGATACAGCCTGGATTCGAACCAGGGACTGTAGTGAAGCATCTTGCACTGCGATGCAGTGCCTTAGACCGCTGCGCCACTCGAGAGCCCAATTTGCCCATTATTCTTTTGTAAATTATTCAAGCTCTGTCAAATTGGTTGTTGATAATTGCCAGACAACAATTTTCCGGTCTTGCCATAGAATTTCAAGCATATTTAAGTAAAAACTGTAACTTGCAACATCCACTGTCTTCTTTGTGTTATTGTCCTGCTGAAAGGTGAATTCATCTCCCAGTATCTGCTGAAAAGCAGACAAGGTTTTCTAGGATTTGCCTGTGCTTATTTCCATTCCGTTTCTTTTTTATCCTGAAATTCTCCCCAGTCCTTAACAATTACAAGCACACCCATAACATGATGCAGCCACCACCATGAATAAAAATATGGAGAGTGGTACTCAATAATGTCTTGTATTGGATTTGCCCCAAAACTAACACTTTGTATTCAGGAAAAAAAAGTAAATTGCTTTGCCACATTTTTTGGCAGTATTACTTTAGTGCCTTGTTGCAAACAGGATGCATGTTTTGGAATATTTTTTATTCAGTACAGGTTCCTTCTTTTCACTCTGTCAATTATGTTAGTATTGTGGAGTAACTACAATGTTGTTGATCCATCCACAGCCATTAAACTCTTAACTGTTTTAAAATCACCAAAATCCCTGAGCAGTTTCCTTCCTCTCTGGCAACTGTAAGGAAGGACGCCTCTACTGTATCTTTGTAGTGACTGGGTGTATTGATACACCATCCATAGTGTAATTAATAACTTCAGCATGCTCAAAAGGATATTCAATATTTTTTTTACCCATCTACCAACAGATGCCCTTTTTTGCGAGGCATTTGAAAACATCCTTAGTCTTTGTGGTTGAATCTGTGTTTGAGGGACCGTACAGATAATTTTATGTTTGGGGTACAGAGATGATGTAATCATTCAAAAATCATATTAAAAACTATTATTGTACACAGAGTCCATGCAGCTTATTATGTGACCTGTTAAGCAAATCTTTACTGCTGGACTTATTTAGGCTTGCCATGACAAAGGGGTTGAATACTTATTTACTCAAGACATTTCAGCTTTTCATTTGTAATTAATTTCATAAACAAAAAAAAAAAACATAATTCCACTTTGACATTATGGGGTAGGCCTGGGACACAAAATCTACATTTAATCCATTTTAAATTCAGGCTGGAACACAACATCTACATTTAATCCATTTTAAATTCAGGCTGGAACACAACAAAAATGTGGAAAAAGTCAAGGGCTCTGAATACATTCTGAAGGCTCTGTATACAGGATAGTATACTACTAGGTCAGACCTGGTGGGGGCTTTGACCCAGATAAACAGCCCAGTGAGGAGCAGAGGAAACCAAAGACCCAGAGAGGCTGTCCTGTCCCTTCATCAGAGCAGCCTGTCCTCCTCTTATCAATGTCCCCCTATTTGATTCCTCCTCAGCTCACCACCAACCTCCCACGCGCTGAAAGACCATGTCCCAGGGAGATACTGTAGACGAGGGATACATGTGATAAATATGACTCTGTGTGTGTGTGTGTGTGTGTGTGTGTCTGTGGTGTGTGTGTGTGTGTGTGTGTGTGTGTGTGTGTGTGTGTGTGTGTGTGTGTGTGTGTGTGTGGTGTAGAAAGACGAGGCGTCTGACACCAAACTCCAACCGTCAGTATGATTTATATCATTCCAGGCCAGTCTCCGCGAGGAGAGAGCTCCTTCCTCTGCTGTTGTTAGCTCATAGCCGTCTGTCAAAGCCCCATTCATAAAAACATCCCTTTATGATTGCATCAGAAACTTCCCCAATGCACTGTCAAATGGGGCCTACAAAGACCCCCATTAACAAATCAAACAAACATTTTCACATGAAACACTACTCATCGACCCCGGGCCATCACAGACACTCACACAGAGCTCTGAAACCCAACTCTGATGTTATTAAACCACTGGCCTTTCATATACCTCCATTCATCACCCCATAAAGCAATTAGAGCAGACGTTCCCATTCAAAGAAATGCTTCATGTTGATACACCAGCGGAATATTGGATGTACCATTTAGAGTACAGTATTATTATTGATGCTTGGTGTTTACTGGACAGCGTGTGTGAGTGTGTGTGGGTATGTATGAATAAACCATTAGAGAGCGCTTGCACCAGAGAAACCAGACCTTGCTCTTATAAACCTGCAGCTTCCTGTCTGACAAAGGAAGTAGTGCAAATGGACACCATCACCTGTAAACCGATATGGCTTGTGTTTTCCATGGAGAGCTGGAAGAGAAGCAAAAGCTGAAGCCGAAAAGCTGTGCCATGGCGGCGACAAGAAGTGAAGACAGTTTGGTGAAATAGTTGGTTCAGTCAAGATTTTTCCAAAGTGAGTGACGGCTCCATCCTTTTGGGTCTCGGCTGAAAAGCCAGAAAGTTTTCACCAGAGACAGTAGAAACACAAAGGTTTCTCTCAGACAACAGTAGAGGCATGCAGAGTACAGGTGATGTGAGACCTTGCAGTAGACGTGCAGTTGAAGTTGGAAGTTTTACATACACCTTAGCCAAATACATTTAAACTCAGTTTTTCTAAATTCCTGACAATTAATCCCAGTAAAAATTCCCTGTCTTAGGTCAGTTAGGATCACCACTTTATTTTAAGAATGCTAAATGTCAGAATAAAAGTAAAGATAATGATTTATTTCAACTTTTATTTCTTTCATCACATTCCCAGTGGGTCAGAAGTTTACATAAACTCAATTAGTATTTGGTAGCATTGCCTTTAAATTGTTTAACTTGGGTCAAACGTTTTGAGTAACCTTCCACAAGGTGAATTTTGGCCCATTCCTCCTGACAAAGCTGGTGTAACTGAGTCAGGTTTGTAGGCCTCCTTGCTCGCACACATCTTTTCAATTCTGCCCACAAATTTTCTACAGGATTGAGGTCAGGGCGTTGTGATGGCCACTCCAATACCTTGTTGTCCTTAAACCATTTTGCCACAACTTTGGAAGTATGCTTGGGGTCATTGTTCATTTGGAAGACCCATTTGCGACCAAGCTTTAACTTCCTGACTGATGTCTTGAGATGTTGCATCAATATTTCCACATCATTTTCCTGCCTCATGATTCCATCTATTTTGTGAAGTGCACCAGTCCCTTCGGCAGCAAAGCACCCCCACCACATGATGCTGCCACCCCCGCTTCACGGTTGGGATGTTGTTCTTCGGCTTGCAAGCCTCCCCCTTTTTCCTCCAAACATAACGATGGTCATTATGGCCAAACAGTTCTATTTTGGTTTCATCAGACCAGAGGACATTTCTCCAAAAAGTACACTCTTTGTCACCATGTGCAGTTGCAAACCGTAGTCTGGCTTTTTATGGCAGTTTTGGAGCTGTGGTTTCTTCCTTGCTGGTTATGTAGGACTCATTTTGCTTCTTCCATTCAGGTTATGTAGGACTCATTTTACTGTGGATATAGATACTTTTGTACCTGTTTCTACCAGCATCTTCACAAGGTCCGTTGCTGTTGTTCTGGGATTGATTTGCACTTTTCACACCAAAGTACGTTCATCTCTAGGAGACAAAACTCGTCTCCTTCCTGAGCGGTATGACGGCTGCGTGGTCCCATGGTGTTTATACTTGCGTACTATTGTTTGTACAGATGAACGTGGTACCTTCAGGCGTTTGGAAATTGCTCCCAAGGATGAACCAGATTTGTGGAGGTCTACAATTGTTTTTCTGAGGTCTTGGCTGATTTCTTTAGATTTTCCCATGATGTCAAGCAAAGAGGCACTGAGTTTGAAGGTAGGCCTTGAAATACATCCACAGGTACACCTCCAATTGGCTCAAATGATGCCAATTACCCTATCAGAAGCTTCTAAAGCCATGACATCAATTTCTGGACTTTTTCAAGCTGTTTAAAGGCACAGTCAACTTAGTTTAAACTTCTGACCCACTGGAATTGTGATACAGTGATTTATAAGTGAAATAATCTGTCTGTAAACAATTGTTGGAAAAATTACTTGTGTCATGCACAAAGTAGATGTCCTAACCGACTTGCCAAATGCATAGTTTGTTAACAAGAAATGTGTGGAGTGGTTGAAAAACTAGTTTTAATGACTTCAACCTAAGTGTATGTAAACTTCCGACTTCACCTGTATGGTTAAGACATGCAGTGGATAGGACTGGAGATGAGATGTTCCACCTTGGTCTTCATGAAGCTGAAGGAGACACATACAGTAGAGACATGGTAGTGACATGCACAGGCCCAGTAAATAAGAAAACATAGACACATGCAGTCAACACATGCGCAGTTAACAGTGCTGTTGACGTGATACTTGGCTTCTTCACAACCATGCAGAAGCGACATACACAACCATAGCAACATGCGGAGATGTCAAGCAGAGTGACACTAGACCAGTGAGTATCTCGCTACCTGTTTCTTCATGAACTTGGAGTGGCTTTTGTAGACCTCCATGTGTTTGAGTTCATCCAGGCGGTCGCCAGGGTGGAGCAGCCCGCTGGTCTTCATCAACTGGACCTCATCCTCCAGGTCTCGGATGTTCCTCTCCAGAGATGATATCTTAGTGTCCTACAGTACATACAGCAGCCAAGAGGGGGAGACACCCACATCAGCCACAGACAAGGCCATGATGGTTTGTAAAAGGTGTAAACAGAAAGGAGGTAGAGTCGAGAGGGCAAGGGTCGACACTGAGTCTGCCTCTCAAAGTTGATGTTTAATAAAGGGTTGATCACAAAAAAGAGAAACAGAAAAGAGAACAAGAGACAGGAGTGCAAGCAGACATGACGTCGTGCCCAGAGACACACAGAGAGCTAAATGGGACAGTGTGAGTGAGATAGATACCAATCTATATTATTAGCTGAAAAGACAGATGTGTTATAGAGCTAGACTGACACACAGACAAAAACAGACCTCTGTCCTAGCTAGAACTCTCGCACTTCCGGTTTGGAGCGAGCAGTCGCACCACGCTTCGCTCCACAGGTAATATTACACTTCGCTACATTACAACGGCTTGATTTGTTTGATCTGAGCAATTCTTCTTAGCTAGCTACATAGCCGTCTTTGTATCAAAGATAATTGTGTAGTTTAGAGTAACTGAGTAATTATCGAGGCTAGCTATCTTCGTCCTCCTAACGTAGTCAACACTGCTAGCTGCTAGCTAGCTAGTCATCACTGTTAGCTAGCCAACTTCTACCGACTAGCAGCACCGCAGAAACTATTACATTACAACGCAACGACTTGATTAGTGTGGCGTTAGTGTTAGTTAGCCAGCTACATAGTTGTCTTTGCTGTCTCTGTATCTAAGATAATTGTGTAGTTTGAGTTTGAGTATTATCGAGGTGTGCTAGCCAGCCGCGACGCGGCGCCAGACTTACTCAACACACCTAGTCATCATTAACCCACTGCCAGCTAGCCAACCGTTACCGACTAGCAGCGCTGTAGTTACTAATACTTTACAACGGAACGATTTGACTAGTGCAGTGTTACCTAGCTAGCTACCTAGTTGTCTTTGTCATAGCTTGATAATTGTTAATTGATAATTGTTAGCTAGCCAGCCATCGAGGTTAGCTAGCCAGCTATTTCCGTCCCCCGCGACGCCATTTTTCCTAACCTAGCCAACTAGCCAACTATTACCGACGAGCAGCATTGTTGAAACTAAATACACTACAAGGAACGTCTTGATTAGTGTTATGTTAGCTAGCTAGCTACAAAGTTGCTTTGTATCATGACAAGGTGTAGTACTGAAACTACCGAGGTTACCTAGCCAGCTACACGTTCAAAGTCAACAACGCAGCCACTGCTAGCTAGCCTACTCCACCAGCCAGCAGTACTGTATCATTTTAGTCAATAACATTTTTGCAACGTAAGCTTAACTTCCTGAACATTCGAGACGTGTAGTCCACTTGTCACTCCAATCTCATTTGCATTAGCGTAGCCTCTTCTGTAGCTTGTCTACTATGTGTCTGCCTATCCCTGTTCTCTCTCCTCTGCACAGGCCATACAAACGCTCCACACCGCGTGGCCGCTGCCACTCTAACCTGCTGGTCCCAGCGCGCACGACCCACGTGGAGTTCCAGGTCTCCGGCAGCCTCTGGAACTGCCGGTCTGCGGCCAACAAGGCTGAGTTCATCTCAGCCTATGCTACCCTCCAGTCCCTAGACTTCCTGGCGCTGACGGAAACATGGATCACCACAGATAACACTGCTACTCCTACTGCTCTCTCCTCGTCTGACTACGTGTTCTCGCATACCCCTAGAGCATCGAGCCAGCGGGGTGGTGGCACTGGAATCCTCATCTCTCCCAAGTGGACATTCTCTCTTTCTCCCCTGACCCATCTGTCTATCTCCTCATTTGAATTCCATGCTGTCACAGTTACCAGCCCTTTCAAGCTTAACATCCTTATCATTTATCGCCCTCCAGGTTCCCTTGGAGAGTTCATCAATGAGCTTGACGCCTTGATAAGTTCCTTTCCTTAGGATGGCTCACCTCTCACAGTTCTGGGTGACTTTAACCTCCCCACGTCTACCTTCGACTCATTCCTCTCTGCCTCCTTCTTTCCACTCCTCTCCTCTTTCGACCTCACCCTCTCACCTTCCCCCCCTACTCACAAGGCAGGCAATACGCTTGACCTCATCTTTACTAGATGCTGTTCTTCCACTAATCTCATTGCAACTCCCCTCCAAGTCTCCGACCACTACCTTGTATCCTTTTCCCTCTCGCTCTCATCCAACACTTCTCACTCTCCCCCTACTCGGATGGTATTGCGCCGTCCCAACCTTCGCTCTCTCTCTCCCGCTACTCTCTCCTCTTCCATCCTATCATCTCTTCCCTCTGCTCAAACCTTCTCCAACCTATCTCCTGATTCTGCCTCCTCAACCCTCCTCTCCTCCCTCTCTGCATCCTTTGACTTCCTCTGTCCCCTATCCTCCAGGCCGGCTCGGTCCTCCCCTCCTGCTCCGTGGCTCGACGACTCACTGCGAGCTCACAGAACAGGGCTCCGGGCAGCCGAGCGGAAATAGAGGAAAACTCGCCACTGGTGTCCCCCAGGGCTCTGTTCTTGGCCCACTCCTATTCTCGCTATACACCAAGTCACTTGGCTCTGTCATATCCTCACATGGTCTCTCATATCATTGCTATGCAGATGACACACAATTAATCTTCTCCTTTCCCCCTTCTGACAACCAGGTGGCGAATCGCATCTCTGCATGTCTGGCAGACATATCAGTGTGGATGACGGATCACCACCTCAAGCTGAACCTCGGCAAGACGGAGCTGCTCTTCCTCCCGGGGAAGGACTGCCCGTTCCATGATCTCGCCATCACGGTTGACAACTCCCTTGTGTCCTCCTCCCAGAGTGCTAAGAGCCTTGGCGTGACCCTGGACAACACCCTGTCGTTCTCCACCAACATCAAGGCGGTGACCCGATCCTGTAGGTTCATGCTCTACAACATTCGCAGAGTACGACCCTGCCTCACACAGGAAGCGGCGCAGGTCCTAATCCAGGCACTTGTCATCTCCCGTCTGGATTATTGCAACTCGCTGTTGGCTGGGCTCCCTGCCTGTGCCATTAAACCCCTACAACTCATCCAGAACGCCGCAGCCCGTCTGGTGTTCAACCTTCCCAAGTTCTCTCACGTCACCCCGCTCCTCCGCTCTCTCCACTGGCTTCCAGTCGAAGCTCGCATCCGCTACAAGACCATGGTGCTTGCCTACGGAGCTGTGAGGGGAACGGCACCTCCATACCTTCAGGCTCTGATCAGGCCCTACACCCAAACAAGGGCACTCCGTTCATCCACCTCTGGCCTGCTCACCTCCCTACCTCTGAGGAAGCACAGTTCCCGCTCAGCCCAGTCAAAACTGTTCGCTGCTCTGGCACCCCAATGGTGGAACAAGCTCCCTCACGACGCCAGGACAGCGGAGTCAATCACCACCTTCCGGAGACACCTGAAACCCCACCCCTTCAAGGAATACCTGGGATAGGATAAAGTAATCCTTCTAACCCCCCCCCTTAAAAGATTTAGATGCACTATTGTAAAGTGGTTGTTCCACTGGATATTATAGGTGAATGCACCAATTTGTAAGTCGCTCTGGATAAGAGCGTCTGCTAAATGACTAAAATGTAAAATGTAAATGTAAACATACAACTGAACCAGTGACTGGCCTGAATAGGAATGGGTGGATAAAGGCCATAGTTCTACATAGTGACAAAGCAGGTTGTATTTGTTCCGGCATGCACAGTATCTATGAGGGAATGGGAAAGGTCCTGAGCTTGTTTAGCTCCATAAGATCAGACACACGTTAAATGGTAAACCTTGGAGAAGACGAGAAGGTAATGGAATAAATGGAAGCAGATTGTATGATGGCATCGGTAGAAACCTCAGTCTGCATTCAAGCATCTGACCTCCATTACAACAACTCTACTGACATCCTCCACCGACGCCCCAACATACACTATGATATACTGTATACCATCCTACATGCACACACACACACGATTTTACATCCTGCATGCCTACACCCAATTCAAAAACCTGTGCTCACACACACATCCACCCCAAACTATACCCCTTGCCCCAAGCTAGTCTTTGTGTTACAGTCTGTGTGTTACAGTAGCTATATGAATACACATGCAGAGAAAGACACAAAGCAGACGAATCCAAAACAGCAACACAGCAGCATCATCTCATGTGTTCCTCTCAAATCTGACAAAACACACCATGTACAGAAGTTTACACACAGAGATTACACACAGAACCTTACACACAGAGATTACACACAGAACTTTACACACAGAGATTACACACAGAACCTTACACACAGAGATTACACACAGAACCTTACACACAGAGATTACACACAGAACTTTACACACAGAGATTACACACAGAACCTTACACACAGAGATTACACACAGAACCTTACACACAGAGATTACACACAGAACCTTACACACAGAGATTACACACAAAACTTTACACACAGAGATTACACACAGAACTTTACACACAGAGATTACACACAGAACCTTACACACAGAGATTACACACAGAACCTTACACACAGAGATTACACACAAAACTTTACACACAGAGATTACACACAGAACCTTACACACAGAGATTACACACAGAACCTTACACACAGAGATTACACACAGAACCTTACACACAGAGATTACACACAGAGATTACACACAGAACCTTACACACAGAGATTACACACAGAGATTACACACAGAACCTTACACACAGAGATTACACACAGAGATTACACACAGAACCTTACACACAGAGATTACACACAGAACCTTACACACAGAGATTACACACAGAGATTACACACAGAACCTTATACACAGAGATTACACACAGAGATTACACACAGAACCTTACACACAGAGATTACACACAGAGATTACACACAGAGATTACACACAGAGATTACACACAGAGAAACCAAGGAAGTGAAAATAACCTATACAGAAAATAGGGGGTCATATCTCAACACAAAGAAAGTTCCACCTTTGGCAAAACATGTGATTGTAAAGGCCATTTCCAACACATTAATTATGATTTATTCTACTTGCTACCCCATGTTCAGTTCATGTTGGGATGCAGAATCTCATCATGTTTCACTCCAACTGTCTGGGGTTAGAAACCAACGTGCAGGGAGAGAATAGTGACTGACAGACAGACTACTGTACAATCACAGCCTGCAGTAGAGACAATACACATTGAGGATTGATAAAGGCTGTATTACACATTGTAGAGGTGTATCATGTATTGAGGGTTGATAAAGGCTGTATTACACATTGTAGAGGTGTATCATGTATTGAGGGATGATAAAGGCTGTATTACACATTGTAGAGGTGTGTCATGTATTGAGGGTTGATAAAAGCTGTATTACACATTGTAGAGGTGTGTCATGTATTGAGGATTGATAAAGGCTGTATTACACATTGTAGAGGTGTATCATGTATTGAGGGTTGATAAAGGCTGTATTACACATTGTAGAGGTTTATCATGTATTGAGGGTTGATAAAGGCTGTATTACACATTGTAGAGGTGTATCATGTATTGAGGGATGATAAAGGCTGTATTACACATTGTAGAGGTGTATCATGTATTGAGGAATGATAAAGGCTGTATTACACATTGTAGAGGTGTGTCATGTATTGAGGAATGATAAAGGCTGTATTACACATTGTAGAGGTGTATCTTGTATTGAGGGATGATAAAGGCTGTATTACACATTGTAGAGGTGTATCTTGTATTGGGGATTGCCATGGGAGGAGAATTGAGCAGATTAGAAGAGGGATGAGGAACAACCAGTTACTATTACTGTACCTGCCAGATAACATCAGGATCAAAACAGAAAGGGGGTGCTGTGGTCTGAAATTACACAACACAAATACACACGTCTCAGACACTCATTACAACACAACACACGTGTCTCAGCACCAACAACATAACACACACATTGCCACAAACAACAAAATAAAACACAAATTGCAACATAACACACGTTATATTCACTCAGAAGTCACAACACTTTGCTCTCATGACTAACACACAGAACCTAATACACAGAACCTTACACACAGAACATTATACACAGAACCTTACACACTGAACCTAACACACAGAACCTTACACACAGAACCTTACACACAGAACCTTACACACAGAAACTAATACACAGAACATAACACACAGAACCTTACACACAGAACATTATACACAGAACCTTACACACTGAACCTAACACACAGAACCTTACACACCGAACCTTACACACAGAACCTTACACACAGAAACTAATACACAGAACATAACACACAGAACCTTACACACAGAACATTATACACAGAACCTTACACACTGAACCTAACACACAGAACCTTACACACAGAACCTAACACACAGAATCTTACACACAGAACCTTACACACAGAACCTTACACAAAGAACCTAATACACAGAACATAACACACAGAACCTTACACACAGAACATAAGACACAGAACATAAGACACAGAACCTTACACACAGAACCTTAAACATAGAACCTAATACACAGAACCTTACACACAGAACATAACACACATAACCATACACACACTCCGTGTACCAACCTCTAAACACCATTGAAAACATCTCACTCTAATCTGACTGGTTCTTCTGCTTATTTCAATGTTTATGTTATTGTTTCTCTCTACTCTTCCCCTCATATCAATGTTTATTTTATTGTTTCTCTCTTCTATTCCCTCATATTAATGTTTATTTTATTGTTTCTCTCTTCTATTCCCTCATATCAATGTTTATTTTATTGTTTCTCTCTACTATTCCCTCATATCAATGTTTATTTTATTGTTTCTCTCTACTATTCCCTCATATCAATGTTTATTTTATTGTTTCTCTCTACTATTCCCTCATATCAATGTTTATTTTATTGTTTCTCTCTACTATTCCCTCATATCAATGTTTATTTTATTGTTTCTCTCTACTATTCCCTCATATCAATGTTTATTTTATTGTTTCTCTCTACTATTCCCTCAGCAATGAAGAAATGCTGCTTCAACAACTAAATCCAACTCCTCCTCCTAAAATGTGCGATCTGTAAATGGGAGGACAAATGGTAAAATGTGTGAAAAATAACTGTGGTTTAGCTATAAACCACACTTGGTAGAGGCATGTGCTGAATTAACACAAAGCGTGTGTGTGTGTGTGTGTGTGTGTGTGTGTGTGTGTGTGTGTGTGTGTGTGTGTGTGTGTGTGTGTGTGTGTGTGTGTGTGTGTGTGTGTGTGTGGCTTGCATGTGGAGTCAACTGCATTTTTCACAGCTCCTACTGACTTCAAAGGCCTGAGATGAGAGTGAAAGCTTCCATATGTGACATTTGAAACAAATTGAATAAGTGCTCTACTCTGGATGGGCCAATATGTCTTTCCCTGGACACGGACCCATATAGACCCTAGTCAACACACAATCACTCTTAAACTGGTGTGTGTGTGTGTGTGTGTGTGTGTGTGTGTGTGTGTGTGTGTGTGTGTGTGTGTGTGTGTGTGTGTGTGTGTGTGTGTGGTGTGTGTGGTATTGTAATAATATCTATGCTCTTTTGTAATGTGATCTTTCCTGAATTCAGTGAGATAATCAACTGTGCTCACCTTACAGGCTATCAATATTTCACTCCGTTTCACTATGAAACTGATACCAGATCATTAGATGAACTACTGTTGCCGTCTGACTTAAATGTGGGCCTATCAACAAGTAAGACTTACCTTCATATCAATGACAGTCTGCAGGGCCTTAGTCTTGGTAGGGTCCTGCTGGCTCCTCCTGTGCAGCTCCTGAGGAGGGACCCGGTAGAAGTAAGCTTGACGACTCATCATCTTACCATATACACCACTGGCAGAATATATCTGTCTCGGTCTGTCCATTCTTTCTCCTCTCATTCTATGTCTCACACCTTCTCTCCATTTTTCTCTTCATCTGTTATTTCTGTGAAAATCTCTCACTCTTCAGTAAGCTTCCTCTCTATCAAGTGCTCTTGTTTGCTTCTTCTCTCCCTGTCCTCCTCCTCCTCTTCGCTCCTTCTCTCCCTGTCCTCCTCCTCTCGCTCCTTCTCTCCCTGTCCTCCTCCTCTCGCTCCTTCTCTCCCTGTCCTTCTCCTCTTTGCTCCTTCTCTCCCTGTCCTCCTCCTCTTCGCTCCTTCTCTCCCTGTCCTCCTCCTCTTCTTTCAGTCTGTCTCCCTCCTCTTCTCTCGGTCTTTCTCCCTAGTTAGTCGAGGAAGAGATGATTGCTGGAGGTGCTATTGCTAACAGAGGTAAAAACAGGAGACGCAACAGGTGCATCTCTCTCTCTCTCGTCTCTCGGTTTCTCAGTCCCTTCGTGTTTTGTCTCTCTCTCACTCCCTCCTGCTCTCCTCTGTCTTTCTCTAACACTAAAGCATTCGCTTAGCAACACTGTCAGCTAGCACATGCGCTATCTGCAAGCTTCTGCTATCAATAATTAATGGTAACACAGACACACATGCACACACAGCTATGCCAGTTAAACTCACAGTATTTCGTTTCACGTTGAACAGGGAGTAAGGGACAGATTAAGATCCATTAAAATAAATGTCACTGAAACAAGCATTGCCACTGTTCATATATCTCTGTAATGTTCTTGTTCACTAGGATAGTGCAGAGTTCAGACAGGCACACACACAACACTCACTCACACAAAGATAGGCAATACTAGCACTACTCTAAGACCCCAGCAGCACTACTGAAGTCACTACAGAAGTCACTACGGAAGTCACTACTGAAGTCACTACGGAAGTCACTACGGAAGTCACTACGGAAGTCACTACGGAAGTCACTACTGAAGTCACTACTGAAGTCACTACGGAAGTCACTACTGAAGTCACTACGGAAGTCACTACGGAAGTCACTACGGAAGTCACTACTGAAGTCACTACTGAAGTCACTACGGAAGTCACTACGGAAGTCACTACTGAAGTCACTACGGAAGTCACTACGGAAGTCACTACAGAAGTCACTACTGAAGTCACTACTGATGTCTATTGAATCAGTGTACAACAGGTTGTAGCATCACATTAAAGTGAAGTACCTCAGAAGGCCTGGAAGAGGCAGGACACCACCTTTTCCCAACAAGACAGAAGTCAAGACAAAACACAGACACACAAAGATGGAAAGACAGGTGCATTCAAATACAAAAATACACACAAGGTACATAGCAAGGGCCACAAGTGTTAGAGTAGAGGTCCATCGAACAGAGACAGTTTCAGGTGGTAGAAGACAGAAACAGAAAAGTCAGGAAGAATTGAGCTCTATGAAGACCACTCACCAGACCAGACCATTCACCAGATCAGACCATTCACCAGACCAGACCATTCACCAGACCAGACCATTCAACAGACCAGACCATTCACCAGACCAGACCAGACCATTCACCAGACCAGACCATTCACCAGACCAGACCACTCACCAGACCAGACCATTCACCAGATCAGACCATTCACCAGACCAGACCATTCACCAGACCAGACCACTCACCAGACCAGACCATTCACCAGACCAGACCATTCACCAGACCAGACCATTCACCAGACCAGACCATTCACCAGACCAGACCACTCACCAGACCAGACCATTCACCAGACCAGACCATTCACCAGACCAGACCATTCACCAGACCAGACCATTCACCAGACCAGACCAGACCATTCACCAGACCAGACCACTCACCAGACCAGACCATTCACCAGACCAGACCATTCACCAGACCAGACCATTCACCAGACCAGACCATTCACCAGACCAGACCATTCACCAGACCAGACCATTCACCAGACCAGACCAGACCATTCACCAGACCAGACCACTCACCAGACCAGACCATTCACCAGACCAGACCATTCACCAGACCAGACCAGACCATTCACCAGACCAGACCACTCACCAGACCAGACCATTCACCAGACCAGACCACTCACCAGACCAGACCATTCACCAGACCAGACCAGACCATTCACCAGACCAGACCACTCACCAGACCAGACCATTCACCAGACCAGACCATTCACCAGACCAGACCAGACCATTCACCAGACCAGACCACTCACCAGACCAGACCATTCACCAGACCAGACCACTCACCAGACCAGACCATTCACCAGACCAGACCACTCACCAGACCAGACCAGACCATTCACCAGACCAGACCATTCACCAGACCAGACCAGACCACTCACCAGACCAGACCATTCACCAGACCAGACCACTCACCAGACCAGACCATTCACCAGACCAGACCACTCACCAGACATCTCAGACTAATATTAATTCCAAATTGACCTTCTATTTGTATGATTATATCCCAGATGTAATACACACACACACAAACACACACACGTGTGAATGTATCCTACATGACTCTACTAAGGAGAGTGTGTGAGGCTTATCTTGTCAAGAGTGTTCACTCTGGATGTGAGAGGATTACTGGTTGTCTCAGACTGAGCCAGGATGCGTACGCACAAGCACACACGCACACGCGCACACGCGCACACGCACACACACGCACACACACACGCACACACACACGCACGCACACACACGCACGCACACACACACAAAGAATCCTCGCCACTTGTTATCCTTTCCTGGCAGAGTGTGTGTGAGTGTGTGTTTAAGGAGAACAATGCAAGGTCCAACAGCAGTGTGTGTGTGACACTACATTTTCCAAATGATGTGCATGTGTGTGTGTGTTCAGTCATCATATAGAAATATGAAAGCATGGATCTAACCGTTCTTGTAACAAGTGGCTGCACCATGAACTCATTGAGAGCATGTCATCAAAGCATGACTCTGGTCCATATGTGTCAAAGCAGCGGGCATATGGAACAAATAGCATCAAATGTAATGCTATAATGCATCCTGTACCAAAGGAAATGAACCAAAGGTTTAACTGTAGCCCAGAGGCAGTGGCGTCATAGACACACCCCCTGACCAATTACACACACCCTTCACCATCAGAAAGAGGGAGGGGGGGAGTAGACAAAAAGATCCCATGTGTTTAAATGTGTCTGCCTATCAGCTATAGGCTTTGAAAAGACAAAAGGGAAAATCTGAGAAAATCAAAGCTCTCCAGATATGGGGGAGGGATGAGAGAGAGGGGAGAGGGGATTGGAGGGGTATAATTTTGTCCCGATAAACTTTTCCGCTCCAACATTCTGGGGGATCAACAGAGCGTGGCGAGTATGCGGTGCTCAGGGTGCATGTGTGTATGTGTGTGTGAGTTTGCTGGTATTTACAGTGGAGTTTTAATGACAGCTGAGAGGCTTCGTTAGTGGAGAGAGAGAACAGCGAATCAGGAGACAGCTCTTAAAGAGTTCCGTCTGAAGAGACCAGACTACAACACGCCAATTAGTCAAACCACAACAGATACCATATCAGCCTGCAGCAAGAGGTGTGTGTGTGTGTGTGTGTGTGTGTGTGTGTGTGTGTGTGTGTGTGTGTGTGTGTGTGTGTGTGTGTGTGTGTCCAAACCAAAGATGGAGAGGTAACTATAATACTTGCAGGATGAATGATAATATGAACCAGACCAAAGAGGAGAGGAATGGACAGGAAAAGACAGGACAAGAGAAGACAGGACAAGAGAGGACAGGACAAGAGAAGAGAGGACAGGACAAGAGAAGAGAAGACAGGACAAGAGAAGACAGGACAAGAGATGACAGGACAAGAGAAGACAGGACAAGAGAAGAGAAGACAGGACAAGAGAAGAGAAGACAGGACAAGAGAAGAGAGGACAGGACAAGAGAAGAGAAGACAGGACAAGAGCGGACAGGACAAGAGAAGAGAAGACAGGACAAGAGAGGACAGGACAAGAGAAGAGAAGACAGGACAAGAGAGGACAGGACAAGAGAAGAGAAGACAGGTCAAAAGAGGACAGGACAAGAGAAGAGAAGAGAAGAGAAGACAGGACAAGAGAGGACAGGACAAGAGAGAAGAAGACAGGACAAGAGAGGACAGGACAAGAGAAGAAAAGACAGGACAAGAGAGGACAGGACAAGAGAGGACAGGACAAGAGAAGAGAAGCCAGGACAAGAGGAGAGAAGACAGGACAAGAGAGGACAGGACAAGAGAAGACAGGACAAGAGAAGAGAAGACAGGACAAGAGAGGACAGGACAAGAGAAGAGAAGACAGGACAAGAGAAGACAGGACAGAGAAGACAAGAGAAGAGAAGACAGGACAAGAAAGGACAGGACAAGAGAGGACAGGACAAGAGAGGATAGGACAAGAGAAGGGAAGACAGGACAAGAGAGGACAGGACAAGAGAAGACAGGACAAGAGAGGACAGGACAAGAGAAGACAGGATAAGAGAGGACATGACAAGAGAGGACAGGACAAGAGAAGACAGGACAAGAGAGGACAGGACAAGAGAAGACAGGCCAAGAGAAGACAGGCCAAGAGAGGACAGGACAAGAGAGGACAGGAGTGACAGGAAAAAAGAGGACAGGAGTAGACAGGTCACATAGTAGAGTAGTTTGTAATAATGTGTTATACTGTAGATATTTTGTGGTAGTGTGTAGTAATGTGTTATATTGTAGATATGTTGTGGTAGTGTGTAATAATGTGTTATATTGTAGATATGTTGTGGTAGTGTGTAATAATGTGTTGTATTGTAGATATGTTGTGGTAGTGTGTAATAATGTGTTGTATTGTAGATATGTTGTGGTAGTGTGTAATAATGTGTTGTATTGTACATATGTTGTGGTAGAGTAGTGTGTAATAATGTGTTGTATTGTAGATATGTGTTGGTAGTGTGTAATAATGTGTTGTATTGTAGATATGTTGTGGTAGTGTGTAGTAATGTGTTATACTGTAGATATGTTGTGGTAGTGTGTAATAATGTGTTATATTGTAGATATGTTGTGGTAGAGTAGTGTATAATAATGTGTTATACTGTAGATATGTTGTGGTAGTGTGTAATAATGTGTTATACTGTAGATATGTTGTTGTAGTGTGTAATAATGTGTTGTATTGTAGATATGTTGTGGTAGAGTAGTGTGTAATAATGTGTTATACTGTAGATATGTTGTTGTAGTGTGTAATAATGTGTGGTATTGTAGATATGTTGTGGTAGTGTGTAGTAATGTGTTGTATTGTAGATATGTTGTGGTAGAGTAGTGTGTAACAATGTGTTATATTGTAGATATGTTGTGGTAGTGTGTAGTAATGTGTTGTATTGTAGATATGTTGTGGTAGTGTGTAATAATGTGTTGTATTGTAGATATGTTGTGGTAGTGTGTAATAATGTGTTATATTGTAGATATGTTGTGGTAGAGTGTAATAATGTGTTATACTGTAGATATGTTGTGGTAGTGTGTAGTAATGTGTTGTATAGTAGATATGTTGTGGTAGTGTGTAATAATGTGTTATACTGTAGATATGTTGTGGTAGTGTGTAATAATGTGTTGTATAGTAGATATGTTGTGGTAGTGTGTAATAATGTGTTATATTGTAGATATGTTGTGGTAGAGTGTAATACTGTGTTATACTGTAGATATGTTGTGGTAGTGTGTAATAATGTGTTATATTGTAGATATGTTGTGGTAGTGTGTAATAATGTGTTATACTGTAGATATGTTGTGGTAGTGTGTAATAATGTGTTGTATAGTAGATATGTTGTGGTAGTGTGTAATAATGTGTTATATTGTAGATATGTTGTGGTAGTGTGTAATAATGTGTTGTATTGTAGATATGTTGTGGTAGTGTGTAATAATGTGTTATACTGTAGATATGTTGTGGTAGTGTGTAGTAATGTGTTGTATTGTAGATATGTTGTGGTAGTGTGTAATAATGTGTTGTATTGTAGATATGTTGTGGTAGTGTGTAATAATGTGTTATACTGTAGATATGTTGTGGTAGTGTGTAATAATGTGTTATATTGTAGATATGTTGTGGTAGAGTAGTGTATAATAATGTGTTATACTGTAGATATGTTGTGGTAGTGTGTAATAATGTGTTATACTGTAGATATGTTGTGGTAGTGTGTAATAATGTGTTGTATTGTAGATATGTTGTGGTAGAGTAGTGTGTAATAATGTGTTATACTGTAGATATGTTGTTGTAGTGTGTAATAATGTGTTGTATTGTAGATATGTTGTGGTAGTGTGTAGTAATGTGTTGTATTGTAGATATGTTGTGGTAGAGTAGTGTGTAATAATGTGCTATATTGTAGATATGTTGTGGTAGTGTGTAGTAATGTGTTGTATTGTAGATATGTTGTGGTAGTGTGTAATAATGTGTTGTATTGTAGATATGTTGTGGTAGTGTGTAATAATGTGTTATATTGTAGATATGTTGTGGTAGAGTGTAATAATGTGTTATACTGTAGATATGTTGTGGTAGTGTGTAGTAATGTGTTGTATAGTAGATATGTTGTGGTAGTGTGTAATAATGTGTTATACTGTAGATATGTTGTGGTAGTGTGTAATAATGTGTTGTATAGTAGATATGTTGTGGTAGTGTGTAATAATGTGTTATATTGTAGATATGTTGTGGTAGAGTGTAATACTGTGTTATACTGTAGATATGTTGTGGTAGTGTGTAATAATGTGTTATATTGTAGATATGTTGTGGTAGAGTGTAATACTGTGTTATACTGTAGATATGTTGTGGTAGTGTGTAATAATGTGTTATATAGTAGATATGTTGTGGTAGTGTGTAATAATGTGTTATATTGTAGATATGTTGTGGTAGTGTGTAATAATGTGTTGTATTGTAGATATGTTGTGGTAGTGTGTAATAATGTGTTATACTGTAGATATGTTGTGGTAGTGTGTAGTAATGTGTTGTATTGTAGATATGTTGTGGTAGTGTGTAATAATGTGTTGTATTGTAGATATGTTGTGGTAGCGTGTAATAATGTGTTGTATTGTAGATATGTTGTGGTAGTGTGTAATAATGTGTTATACTGTAGATATGTTGTGGTAGTGTGTAATAATGTGTTGTATTGTAGATATGTTGTGGTAGAGTAGTGTGTAATAATGTGTTATGCTGTAGATATGTTGTTGTAGTGTGTAATAATGTGTTGTATTGTAGATATGTTGTGGTAGTGTGTAATAATGTGTTGTATTGTAGATATGTTGTGGTAGAGTAGTGTGTAATAATGTGTTATACTGTAGATATGTTGTTGTAGTGTGTAATAATGTGTTGTGTTGTAGATATGTTGTGGTAGTGTGTAATAATGTGTTGTATTGTAGATATGTTGTGGTAGTGTGTAATAATGTGTTATACTGTAGATATGTTGTGGTAGTGTGTAATAATGTGTTATACTGTAGATATGTTGTGGTAGTGTGTAGTAATGTGTTATATTGTAGATATGTTGTGGTAGAGTAGTGTGTAATAATGTGTTGTATTGTAGATATGTTGTGGTAGTGTGTAATAATGTGTTGTATTGTAGATATGTTGTGGTAGTGTGTAATAATGTGTTGTATTGTAGATATGTTGTGGTAGAGTAGTGTGTAATAATGTGTTATGCTGTAGATATGTTGTTGTAGTGTGTAATAATGTGTTGTATTGTAGATATGTTGTGGTAGTGTGTAATAATGTGTTGTATTGTAGATATGTTGTGGTAGTGTGTAATAATGTGTTGTATAGTAGATATGTTGTGGTAGTGTGTAATAATGTGTTATATTGTAGATATGTTGTGGTAGTGTGTAATAATGTGTTATACTGTAGATATGTTGTGGTAGTGTGTAATAATGTGTTATATTGTAGATATGTTGTGGTAGTGTGTAATAATGTGTTATACTGTAGATATGTTGTGGTAGTGTGTAATAATGTGTTATATAGTAGATATGTTGTGGTAGTGTGTAATAATGTGTTATATGTAGATATGTTGTGGTAGTGTGTAATAATGTGTTGTTGTAGATATGTTGTGGTAGTGTGTAATAATGTGTTGTATTGTAGATATGTTGTGGTAGTGTGTAATAATGTGTTATACTGTAGATATGTTGTGGTAGTGTGTAGTAATGTGTTGTATTGTAGATATGTTGTGGTAGTGTGTAATAATGTGTTGTATTGTAGATATGTTGTGGTAGCGTGTAATAATGTGTTGTATTGTAGATATGTTGTGGTAGTGTGTAATAATGTGTTATACTGTAGATATGTTGTGGTAGTGTGTAATAATGTGTTGTATTGTAGATATGTTGTGGTAGAGTAGTGTGTAATAATGTGTTATGCTGTAGATATGTTGTTGTAGTGTGTAATAATGTGTTGTATTGTAGATATGTTGTGGTAGTGTGTAATAATGTGTTGTATTGTAGATATGTTGTGGTAGAGTAGTGTGTAATAATGTGTTATACTGTAGATATGTTGTTGTAGTGTGTAATAATGTGTTGTGTTGTAGATATGTTGTGGTAGTGTGTAATAATGTGTTGTATTGTAGATATGTTGTGGTAGTGTGTAATAATGTGTTATACTGTAGATATGTTGTGGTAGTGTGTAATAATGTGTTATACTGTAGATATGTTGTGGTAGTGTGTAGTAATGTGTTATATTGTAGATATGTTGTGGTAGAGTAGTGTGTAATAATGTGTTGTATTGTAGATATGTTGTGGTAGTGTGTAATAATGTGTTGTATTGTAGATATGTTGTGGTAGTGTGTAATAATGTGTTGTATTGTAGATATGTTGTGGTAGTGTGTAATAATGTGTTGTATTGTAGATATGTTGTGGTAGTGTGTAATAATGTGTTATACTGTAGATATGTTGTGGTAGTGTGTAATAATGTGTTGTATGTAGATATGTTGTGGTAGAGTAGTGTGTAATAATGTGTTATCTGTAGATATGTTGTTGTAGTGTGTAATAATGTGTTGTATTGTAGATATGTTGTGGTAGTGTGTAATAATGTGTTGTATTGTAGATATGTTGTGGTAGAGTAGTGTGTAATAATGTGTTATACTGTAGATATGTTGTTGTAGTGTGTAATAATGTGTTGTGTTGTAGATATGTTGTGGTAGTGTGTAATAATGTGTTGTATTGTAGATATGTTGTGGTAGTGTGTAATAATGTGTTATACTGTAGATATGTTGTGGTAGTGTGTAATAATGTGTTATACTGTAGATATGTTGTGGTAGTGTGTAGTAATGTGTTATATTGTAGATATGTTGTGGTAGAGTAGTGTGTAATAATGTGTTGTATTGTAGATATGTTGTGGTAGTGTGTAATAATGTGTTGTATTGTAGATATGTTGTGGTAGTGTGTAATAATGTGTTGTATTGTAGATATGTTGTGGTAGAGTAGTGTGTAATAATGTGTTATACTGTAGATATGTTGTTGTAGTGTGTAATAATGTGTTGTGTTGTAGATATGTTGTGGTAGTGTGTAATAATGTGTTGTATTGTAGATATGTTGTGGTAGGTAGTGTGTAATAATGTGTTATACTGTAGATATGTTGTGGTAGTGTGTAATAATGTGTTGTATAGTAGATATGTTGTGGTAGTGTGTAATAATGTGTTATATTGTAGATATGTTGTGGTAGAGTAGTGTGTAATAATGTGTTCTGTTATGTATTGTTTTATTGTATATAATTGTGATTGGACCCCAGGAAGAGTAGCTGCTGTCTTGGCACCAAGTAATGGGGATCCAGAATAAATATAAAACTGCAGGAGAGGAGAGGACAGGAGAGGATAGCAGAGGACAGGAGAGGACAGGACAGGAGAGGATAGCAGAGGACAGGAGAGGATAGCAGAGGACAGGAGAGGACAGGACAGGAGAGGATAGCAGAGGACAGGAGAGGATAGCAGAGGACAGGAGAGGATAGCAGAGGACAGGAGAGGACAGGAGAGGATAGCAGAGGACAGGAGAGGATAGCAGAGGACAGGAGAGGACAGGAGAGGATAGCAGAGGACAGGAGAGGATAGCAGAGGACAGGAGAGGAGAGGACAGGAGAGGATAGCAGAGGACAGGAGAGGATAGCAGAGGACAGGAGAGGATAGCAGAGGATAGCAGAGGACAGGAGAGGAGAGGACAGGAGAGGATAGCAGAGGACAGGAGAGGATATCAGAGGACAGGAGAGGACAGGACAGGAGAGGATAGCAGAGGACAGCAGAGGATAGCAGAGGACAGGAGAGGATAGCAAAGGACAGGAGAGGATAGCAGAGGACAGGAGAGGACAGGACAGGAGAGGATAGCAGAGGACAGGAGAGGACAGGACAGGAGAGGATAGCAGAGGACAGGAGAGGACAGGAGAGGATAGCAGAGGACAGGAGAGGATAGCAAAGGACAGGAGAGGACAGGAAAGGATAGCAGAGGACAGAAGAGGACAGGATAGCAGAGGACAGTATAGAATAGCAGAGGACAGGATAGGACAGGAGAGGATAGCAGAGGACAGGATAGGACAGGAGAGGAGAGTTAATGAAGGGCTTGGCTCAGAAAGTAGAACTCCCACATTTCCCATCAATGGTCTGAACAAGTGACATTTCTGATGTTTCAGTCAGAAGGGAAAGGAAGAGAGAGGGAAAGGAAGAGAGAGGGAAAGAGATTGGGGGTGAGAGAGAGAGAGAAAGAGAACTCTGTCAGAAGCAGCCAAAAACAGCCAGGTCAGCCCCTGAAACAAGCCCTGTGAAAACAGGAGAGCTGGAGGACGTTGGTTCTGCCCGTCGCACTCACTCCCATTCTCACGCAGTCTTCTAATGCTAGATTCCAATGAGAATAGCTGGGAAAAGGTGTGTTTATTTGTTTTTAAGTGTGTGTGTGTGTGTGTGTGTGTGTGTGTGTGTGTGTGTGTGTGTGTGTGTGTGTGTGTGTGTGTGTGTGTGTGTGTGTGTGTGTGTGTGTGTGTGTGTGTGTGTGTGTGTGTGTGTGCGGGTGCGGGTGCGTGTGTGTATACACTATTTCTTTATTGCAGAGCTACACTGTACAGTTCAAATATATAGCCTAACTGTTCCTTGAAACAAATTTTCCTGACACCAGTTGAAGCAGTTCTCAGCGGGTTGGGGCTGGAGAGGGAAACACAGCTGTAGCTGGGGGAGCCTGCTGGGTTCAGGCTGGGGGAGCCTGCTGGGTTCAGGCTGGGGGAGCCTGCTGGGTTCAGGCTGGGGGAGCCTGCTGGGTTCAGGCTGGGGGAGCCTGCTGGGTTAAGGGTGGGGGAGCCTGCTGGATTAAGGCTGGGGGAGCCTGCTGGGTTCAGGCTGGGGGAGCCTGCTGGGTTAAGGCTGGGGGAGCCTGCTGGGTTCAGGCTGGGGGAGCCTGCTGGGTTAAGGCTGGGGGAGCCTGCTGGGTTCAGGCTGGGGGAGCCTGCTGGGTTAAGGCTGGGGGAGCCTGCTGGGTTCAGGCTGGGGGAGCCTGCTGGGTTAAGGCTGGGGGAGCCTGCTGAGTTAAGGCTGGGGGAGCCTGCTGGGTTAAGGCTGGGGGAGCCAGCTGGGTTAAGGCTGGGGGAGCCTGCTGGGTTCAGGCTGGGGGAGCCTGCTGGGTTAAGGCTGGGGGAGCCTGCTGGGTTCAGGCTGGGGGAGCCTGCTGGGTTAAGGCTGGGGGAGCCTGCTGGGTTCAGGCTGGGGGAGCCTGATGGGTTCAGGCTAGGGCAGGAATAGGCCAGCGCAGCGCCTGTTATTATTGGGTCCTGTGGGAAGAAACGGCTGGGGAGAGTCGATTAGGCCTAGATTTATGCCTCTGACAGTGTGTGTGTGTGTGTGTGTGTGTGTGTGTGTGTGTGTGTGTGTGTGTGTGTGTGTGTGTGTGTGTGTGTGTGTGTGTGTGTGTGTGTGGTGTGTGTGTGTGTGTGTGTGTGTGTTGCTTGCTGCTATCGATGGGTAATGGATCAGTCCTCAGTGGACTTTAACTTTACAGATCCTGTCTCTCACTGAGCCTGTGATAAGAGTAAAACACCAGTCAGGTGGCTCCCGAGTGGCACAGTGGTCTAGGGCACTGCATCTCAATGCTAGAGGCGTCACTACAGACCCTGGTTCGATTCCAGGCTGTATCACAACCAGCCGTGATTGGGAGTCCCATAGGGCGGCGCACAATTGGCCCAGCGTCGTCTGGGTTAGGGTTTGGCCGGGGTAAGCCGTCATTGTAAATAATAATGTGTTCTTAACTGACTTGCCTAGTTAAATAAAGGTTAAATAAAATATAAATAAAAGGACCCTGTATAAAACCTGGTTAAATCCTGCCACTAAGTGGAGAAGTTAAGTATTGCAAGAAAAGCCATGGGTGTATTTACAGTAGTGTAAATGCACGCACGCACGTACACACACACACACACACACACACACACGGCTATTTAAGGAAAGAGCAGCTCAGGCCAGGGAAACCCCGCAGAAAATCCAGGAATTAAAATAAGATATAAAAGAGATAAAGTGTGTGGGGTCCTTAGACAGGCACACAGACAGGTGTGCCCATACAAGTGCCTGTATGATGGTGCTGTGTCTGTTCCTTCTCACTTCTGACAGACATAACACACTCTGGCAGCTCTGTACCACACCAGGAAACTGGGGAGTTACACCCCCCACACACACAGTAATATGCAATACAGGGAGCACTACTCTTTCACTAGGCTTTCACACCGGCCAGATGGTTCAATTCTACACATTTGGGTAAGATCTGTCAGTCCTGTTGTAAAGGATACGAGAGAGAGAGAGAGAGAGAGAGAGAGAGAGAGAGAGAGAGAGAGAGAGAGAGAGAGAGAGAGAGAGAGAAAGAAAGACAGCCACACAGAGAGAGAGACACAGAGACACAGAGACAGAGAGATAGAGAGAGAGAGAGAGAGAGAGAGAGACAGACAGACAGAGAGAGAGACAGATAACTTCCACAAAGCTGTGAACGATCTGAGAGACAAGGCAAGAAGACCATTCTATGCCATCAAAAAGAACATAAAATTCTAAAAATACTTGAGTCAGTTATAGAACCCATTGCCCTTTATGGTTGTGAGGTCTGGGGTCCGCTCACCAACCAAGAATTCACAAAATGGGACAAATTCCAAATTGAGACTCTGCATGCAGAATTCTGCAAAAATATCATCCGTGTAGAAAGTAGAACACCAAATAATGCATGCAGAGCCGATAGCCGCTAATTATCACAATCCAGAAAAGAGACGTTAAATTCTACAACCACCTAAAAGGAAGCGGTTCCCAAACCTTCCATAACAAAGCCATCACCTAAAGAGAGATGAACCTGGAGAAGAGTCCCCTAAGCAAGCTGGTCCAGGGGCTCTGTTCACAAACAGACCCCACAGAGCCCCAGGACAGCAACACAATTAGACCCAAACAAATCATGAGAAAGCAAAAAGATAATTACTTGACACATTGGAAACAATTAACAAAAAAAACAGAGCAAACTAGAATGCTATTTGGCCCTAAACAGAGAGTACACAGTGGCAGAATACCTGACCACTTTGACTGACCCAAACTTAAGGAAAGCTTTGACTATGAACAGACTCAGTGAGCATAACCTTGCTATTGAGAAAGGCTGGCGTAGGCAGACCTGGCTCTCAAGAGAAGACAGGCTATGTGCACACTACCCACAAAATGAGGTGGAAACTGAGCTGCACTTCGTAACCTCCTGCCAAATGTATGACCATATTAGAGTCACATATTTCACTCAGAATACACAGATCCACAAAGAATTTGAAAACAAACCCAATTTTGATAAACTCCCATATCTACTGGGTGAATTACAACAGTGTGCCATCACAGCAGCAAGATTTGTGACCTGTTGCCACAAGAAAAGGTCAACCAGTGAAGAACAAACACCATTGTAAATACAACCCATATTCATGTTTATTTATTTTCCCTTTTGTACCTTAACCATTTGTACATCGTTACAACACTGTATATATACATAATATGACATTTGTAATGTCTTTATTCTTTTGGAACTTCTGTGAGTGTAATGTTTACTGTTCATTTTTATTGTTTATTTCACTTTTGTATATAATCTTCCTCACTTGCTTTGGCAATGTTAACATATGTTTCCTATGCCAATAAAGCCTCTTGAATTAAATTGAATTGAATTGAGAGAGAGACAGAGACGGATTTAAACAGCTTCGTTGGGATCATGCTCTCCCCCCAATTACACAAACTGAGCACCCCCAACTGAACCTTTCCACAAAGACACTCAGTGAGCGCAATAGGAACTCAACTTAAAGAAAATATGATAAACAAAACATATGGTGCTAATTGACTTAATACAACTGAAGAGCTGACTTAATACAACAGAAAAGCTGACTTAATACAACTGAAGAGCTGACTTAATACAACTGAAGAGCTGACTTAATACAACAGAAAAGCTGACTTAATGCAACTGAAGAGCTGACTTAATACAACTGAAGAGCTGACTTAATACAACTGAAGAGCTGACTTAATACAACAGAAAAGCTGACTTAATGCAACTGAAGAGCTGACTTAATACAACTGAAGAGCTGACTTAATACAACTGAAGAGCTGACCTAATACAACTGAAGTGCTGACTTAATACAACTGAAGAGCTGACTTAATACAACTGAAGAGCTGACTTAATACAACTGAAGAGCTGACTTAATACAACTGAAGAGCTGACTTAATACAACTGAAGTGCTGACTTAATGCAACTGAAGAGCTGACTTAATGCAACTGAAGAGAGCTGACTTAATACAACTGAATAGCTGACTTAATACAACTGAAGAGCTGACTTAATACAACTGAAGAGCTGACTTAATACAACTGAATAGCTGACTTAATACAACTGAAGAGCTGACTTAATGCAACGGAAGAGCTGACTTAATACAACTGAATAGCTGACTTAATACAACTGAAGAGCTGACTTAATACAACTGAAGAGCTGACTTAATACAACTGAAGAGCTGCGGGAACCCCCCCTCCCCCTCCCCCACCCTCTTGACTACACTAAGGATTGAAAAAGCCCCTCTCTGCCCTCTATCCTGTTTAAAACAGAAAATAAAAGGTGAGGAGAAAATTGAGGCATTTACTATCTGGCCAAAAACTAAACAGGGCAGGTCATTTAAAGGAGAGTAATGGGTGCAGTAATGAAAGGTGGTTGAGCTAGTTTCCTTTGGAGCTAATTAAATTAACGAAGAGTAGCACCCTCTTAATACAAACCGGCCTTGCATAGACACACACACACACACTTCACTCCACTAACGATGACAAGTGTACCACCACCAATACCTAACCCCTCACTCACAAGTTAAGTAAGGTACTTGTTAGCATGGACCCTATTTGCATTCCTCTGCATTTTCACTCTTCAGCTATTCAGTCTTTCGTTCTTCACATTAGTTCTACAAAATAACTTGATAGGTCTAATCTAAATTGCACTGGTAATGCTGATCAGTATAAATCAGCTCTGACGTTAGATGTCTATAGCTGCACAGAATGAATGAGGATACCTTGTTGATAACTACTATTATAAGCATGTTTAAAATACTGTAAGCACATGCACACACAACCCATCTCCGCATCAGAGGGTAGAGAAACAAAGGAACCCAACAATCCCCCTCTTCTCTCAATCAGGGCGGTCGCTGTGTTTTCACTCATTAATCATAGATTCATATTCATCCAAACAAACTCTGTTTTTCTACCCAAGAAAAACACCCCGTCTCCCACCCAGTCTCCCCCTCTCTCTCCACCCCTCGCCTTACCTCCCCCTCTCTCCCATCACCCTCTCCCCACTTTCTCCTTCACTCTACGCTAGCGGCTGATAAGCTGAAATCCAGTTATAAATAGCACACACTCTCTCACACACGGTTGGGTATAAACAGGAACCATTACTCACCCTCTATACTCACCGCATGGCTAGGTCCCCACACACACACACACACACAGTCTCTCTCGCTCACACACACACACAGTCTCTCTTGCTCACACACACTCACACATAGCGTCCTAGCGTGGGCCTGAAACCCCACGCTACTCTCTAACTAAATCCCCACGACAACCAAACACCCAGCGCGGGCGGATGTCCCATCAGCTACCTGGGCAGCAAGAGGTGTGACGTAGTAAGCCAACAGGCCCCAGAAGTGTGTACACACACACACACACACACACACACACACACACACACACACACACACACACACACACACACACACACACACACACACACACACACACACACACACACACACACACACACACACACACCCTCTCTGACAGAGAGGCAGAGAAATTAAAGGCTAAGAAGATTTAGGTGTTAAAAATAAACAAGACCTGGACTGAGGAGCATGGAGCAACCTATTCCTGTCCAGGGCCTGGACTGAGGAGCATGGAGCAACCTATTCCTGTCCAGGGCCTGGACTGAGGAGCATGGAGCAACCTATTCCTGTCCAGGGCCTGGACTGAGGAGCATGGAGCAACCTATTCCTGTCCAGGGCCTGGACTGAGGAGCATGGAGCAACCTATTCCTGTCCAAGACCTGGACTGTGTGAGCAAGTTTGTACATGCATGTGAAAATGTGTGAGTGCGTGCGTATGTTTATGCATTCCTGAGACCTTGTGTATTTTTAAGCAATGTATATTTTAAGTATAGTATGTATATTTTGTTAGAAATGTCTATTTTAAGTATAGTATGTGTATTTTTAAGCAATGTATATTTTAAGTAGAGTATGTGTATTTTGTTAGTAATGTCTATTTTAAGTATAGTATGTGTATTTTTAAGCAATGTATATTTTAAGTAGAGTATGTGTATTTTTAAGCAATGTATATTTTAAGTAGAGTATGTGTATTTTGTTAGTAATGTCTATTTTAAGTATAGTATGTGTATTTTTAAGCAATGTATATTTTAAGTATAGTATGTATATTTTGTTAGTAATGTCTATTTTAAGCATAGTATGTGAATTTTTAAGCAATGTATATTTTAAGTAGAGTATGTGTATTTTGTTAGTAATGTCTATTTTAACTATGGTATGTGTATTTTGTTAGTAATGTATATTTTTAGCTATAGTATGTGTATTTTGTTAGTAATGTATATTTTAAGAATAGTATGTGTATTTTGTTAGTAATGTATATTTTAAGTATAGTATGTGTATTTTGATAGTAATCAATGATTACATCAGCCCATGAATGACATGATGATGGTGAACACAGACAGAGACAATGGTGCACGGTTGGTCAGGGTGTTAGAGAGTAAGGCTGAGCATTACCACTAATTAAAAACAAAAAAATAAGTTAAGTGATAATAGACATTGGTCCGAAGCCGAAAAATAAAGGAAATTCACATGAGCACCACAGTGCCTATTCCACCCATGCTCTACCAAGGTTTTCCAGCACACAGTTCTGACCTACTACAGTAGCTTTGTTGGTATTGTACTTCATACTATGTGTAGGCAGGTTGCTTAGGATTCAAACCTTCTTAAACAGACTAATTTATACTCTTAGAGGAGGTGCTTCCACAATAATGGGATTTGTACCACATACAAGGTAAAGTATTGGATTCTCTTCACACACAACAATAAGACATTATCCCATTACACCACCTTTTCATGTTTTTTTTATTAAATTAAAGCAAGCTTTGCTTTTATACTTACAAGACCATCAAGTGTGATTGAGCTGTTTTGTCTTGTAGTAATGTGGAGCATGCCTGTATTTCCTTAAACCTTTATTTTTAGCAAAACATGTAATTGAAAAAACAAAACATAACATTTTTTGGGGTGAGTAGGTGCCCAGCATAACAACAGGTGGTGGTGTATTGGACACAATAGCTCAGAAACATAGAGCCCGTCTAGATTCCTGATTTCTGTAACTGTTAGTTTACCTGTGTAATATTGAATTAAGCTTAGAACCACTAGTGTTTTGAACATGGTCCTGTTTTATCAATTTCTGTGCTGATCAATGGACAGTTTATTACCTCTGTCAAAATAATATGTAGCTTAAATAGTGTTTGTACTTGTATTTATTGTTGTAGTAAAGATGGCGGCGCAACAATAATACACATTTACAATAGGCCTATATCAAAAAATAAATACAGCCAAACTATACTGAACAAAATATAAAATGCAACATGTAACAATTTCTAAAGATTTTACTCAGTTCATATACAGTGGGGGGAAAAAGTATTTGATCCCCTGATGATTTTGTACGTTTGCCCACTTACAAAGAAATGATCAGTCTATAATTTTAATAGTAGGTTTATTTGAACAGTGAGAGACAGAATAACAACAAAAAAATCCAGAAAAACACATGTCAAAAATGTTATAAAATGATTAGCATTTTAATGAGGGAAATAAGTATTTGACCCCTCTGCAAAATATGACTTAGTACTTGGTGGCAAAACCCTTGTTGGCAATCACAGAGGTCAGACATTTCTTGTAGTTGGCCATCAGGTTTGCACACATCTCAGGAGGGATTTTGTCCCACTCCTCTTTCCAGATCTTCTCCAAGTCATTAAGGTTTCGAGGCTGACGTTTGGCAACTTGAACCTTCAGCTCCCTCCACAGATCTTCTATGGGATTAAGGTCTGGAGACTGGCTAGGCCACGCCAGGACCTTAATGTGTTTCTTCTTGAGCCACTCCTTTGTTGCCTTGGCCGTGTGTTTTGGGTCATTGTCATGCTGGAATAGCCATCCACGACCAATTTTCAATGCCCTGGCTGAGGGAAGGAGGTTCTCACCCAAGATTTGACAGTACATGGCCCCGTCCTTTGATGCAGTGAAGTTGTCCTGTCCCCTTAGCAGAAAAACACCCCCAAAGCATAATGTTTCCACCTCCATGTTTGACGGTGGAGATGGTGTTCTTGGGGTCATAGGCGGCATTCCTCCTCCTCCAAACACGGCGAGTTGAGTTGATGTCAAAGAGCTCCATTTTGGTCTCATCTGACCACAACACTTTCACCCAGTTGTCCTCTGAGTCATTCATATATTCATTGGCAAACTTCAGACGGGCATGTATATGTATTCTTGAGCAGGGGGACCTTGCGGGCGCTGCAGGATTTCAGTCCTTCACGGCATAGTGTGTTACCAATTGGTTTCTTGGTGACTATGGTCCCAGCTGCCTTGAGATCATTGACAAGATCCTCCCGTGTAGTTCTGGGCTGATCCCTCATCTTTCTCATGATCATTGCAACTCCACGAGGTGAGATCTTGCATGGAGCCCCAGGCCGAGGGATATTGACAGTTCTTTTGTGTTTCGTCCATTTGCGAATAATCACACCAAATGTTGTCACCTTCTCACCAAGCTGCTTGGCGATGGTCTTGTAGCCCATTCCAGCCTTGTGTAGGTCTACAATCTTGTCCCTGACATCCTTGGAGAGCTCTTTGGTCTTGGCCATGGTGGAGAGTTTGGAATCTGATTGATTGATTGCTTCTGTGGACATGTCTTTTTTTACAGGTAACAAGCTGCGGTTAGGAGCACTCCCTTTAAGAGTGTGCTCTTAATCTCAGCTCGTTACCTGTATAAAAGACACCTGGGAGCCAGAAATCTTTCTGATTGAGAGGGGGTCAAATACTTATTTCCCTCAATAAAATGCAAATCAATTTATAACATTTATGACATGTGTTTTTCTGGATATTTTTGTTGTTATTCTGTCTCTCACTGTTCAAATAAACCTACCATTAAAATTATAGACTGATCCTTTCTTTGTCAGTGGGCAAATGTACAAAATCATCAGGGGATCAAATACTTTTTTCCCCTACTGTAAGGAATTCAGTCAATTGAATTAAATTAATTATGCCCAAATTTATGGATTTCACATGACTGGCAGGGGTGCAGCCATGGCATAGGCCCACCCACTTGGCAGCCAGGCCCACCCACTGGGAAGCCAGGCCCAGCCAATCAGAATGAGTTTTCCCTACAAAAGGGCTTTATTACAGACAGAAATACTCCTCAGCACCCCCCTCAGACGATCCCGCAGGTGAAGAAGCCGGATGTGGAGGTCCTGGGCTTGCGTGGTTACACGTGGTCTGCGGTTGTGAGACCGATTGGACGTTCTGACAAATTCTCTGTAACGACATTGGAGGCAGCTTATGGGAGAGAAATTAACATTGAATTCTCTGGCAACAGCTCTGGTGGAAATTCCTACAGTCAGCATGCCAATTGCATGCTCCCTCAAAACTTGAGACATCTGTGGCATTGTGTTGTGTGACAACTGCACATTTTAAAGTGCTGTTTTTTTGTCCCAAGCACAAGGTGCATCTGTGTAATGATCATGCTGTTTGATCAGCTTCTTGATATGCCACACCTGTCAGGTGGAATGATTGTCTTGACAAAGGATAAAATGCTCACCAACATGAATGCAAACAAATTTGTGCACAGAATTTGAGAGAAATACACTTTTTGTGTGTATGGAAAATTTCTGGTACTTTTTATTTCAGCTCATGAAACATGGGACCAAGACTTTATTTTTTATTTCTTTAACTTTATTTATAGATTTCCAGATATAACAACAAAAACAGTACAACTTCAACCCCTCATTCTCCCATCCATCCATCCACCCATCCATCCCCTCCACTCCCTCCAAACCACCCACCACCACGCACATGCTTTTTCAGTTCTGCCTACACATTTTCTATAGGATTGAAGTCAGGGCTTTGTGATGGCCACTCTAATACCTTGACTGTGTTGTCCTTAAGCCATTTAGCCACAACTTTGGAAGTATGCTTGGGGTCACTGTCCATTTGGAAGACCTATTTTCTACCATGCTTTAACTTCTTGACTGATATCTTGAGATGTTGCTTCAATATATCCACATACATTTCCTCCCTTATGATGCCATCTATTTTGTGAAGTGCACCAGTCCCTCCTGCAGCAAAGCACCCCCACAACATGATGCTGCCACCCCCGTGCTTCACGGTTGGGATGGTTTTCTTTGGTTTGGAAGCCTCTCCCTTTTTCCTCCAAACATAATGGTCATTATGGCCAAACAGTTCTATTTTTGTTTCATCAGACCAGAGGACATTTCTCCAAAAAGTGCGATCTTTGTCGCCATGTGCAGTTGCAAACCGTAGTCTGGCTTTTTTATGGCGGTTTTGGAGCAGTGGCTTCTTCCTTGCTGAGTGGCCTTTCAGGTTATGTCGATATAGGACACATTTTACTGCGATTATAGATGCTTTTGTACCTGTTTCCTCCAGCATCTTCACAAGATCCATTGCTGTTGTTCTGGGATTGATTTGCACTTTTCACACCAAAGTATGTTCATCTCTAGGAGACAGAACGCGTCTCCTTCCTGAGCGGTATGACAGCTGCGTGATCACATGGTGTTTGTACTTGCGTACTATTGTTTGTACAGATGAACGTGGTACCTTCAGGCGTTTGGAAATTGCTCCCAAGGATGAACCAGACTTAGGGAGGTCTACAATTGTTTTTCTGAGGTCTTGGCTGATTTATTTTGATTTTCCTATGATGTCAAACAAAGAAGCACTGAGTTTGAAGGTAGGTCTTGAAATACACCCACAGGTACACCTCCAATTTACTCAATTGATGTCAATTAGCCTAACAGAAGCTTCTAAAGTCATGACATCATTTTCTGGAATTTTCCAAGCTGATTAAAGGCACAGTCAACTTAGTGTATGTGAACTTCTGACGCACTGGAATTGAAATACAGTACATTATAAGTGAAATAATCTGCCTGTAAACAATTGTTGGAAAAATGACTTGTGTCATGCACAAAGTAGATGTCCTAACCGACTTGACAAAACTATAGTTTGTTAATAACAAGACATTTGTGGAGTGGTTGAAAAACAAGTTTTAATTACTCCAACCTAAGTGTATGTAAACTTCCGACTTCAACTGTATGTGAGAATGTGACCCCATTTTTGAGGCAGAGGCCACTCAAAGATTGGCATGACCAAAACATATGTCCCACAGTCGCTGGACTCTGGTGGCATCTCAAACTCTTGGGGTCAACATTTGGGTATATTTTTGCCAATCTGTCATTTGAGTAATGGAGACGGTACAAAACCTTAAACTGAATAAGCCCATGCCTTCTGCAAAATGATGTGTGGATACGCTCAAAACTTTGTTGCCATATATCATCGGGTAGCTCGCCGCCTATGTCTTGCTCCCATGCAGATTTTGTATTTGCAAAGGAAGGCAGATTAATGTTCTGTATTATGTCGTATAATCTGTAGATTGTGCCCTTCAGATAAGGGTTAAGATCTATGCACCTCTCGACTGGACACTTAGTGGGCTCGAGTGGAAATGAAGGGAAATGTTGTTTGGCAAACCTGCGAGTTTGCAGGTATCTAAAAGTGGGTATTGGGAATATTATGGTCAACCATCAGAGTATCGAATTAATTATCAACAAATAGGTCGCAACAAAACACCAGACCGTTCCTATGACAGAATTTGAATGCCGTGTCAATCTGTGATGCTGGGAAGAGATGATTAGATGTTAATGGAGAGAAGCAGCTTGTTTAAGACTAAAGTGACTTTGGGAGTTCTTAACAATGGGGTTCAGAACATGGGTGCCAAGGTTAATGGGCATTTATTTTTATTTATTTAACTAGGTAAGTCAGGCATTGGGGAGCACCGGAGCGAGACCGGAGAAGTTAGAAGGCTTGACTATAACTCCATGATGGCTCAAGTTGGGCCATCCTTGTTTTCAAATGTAGAAACCCAATAAACGCATTTAAATATATTTGCTGACCAGTAGAAACGTAAAAAAAATTGTGAAGGCCCAACCCGCCTGCGGGCTTAGGTCTCTCTAGATATACCTTTCTCATTCGTGGATTTGACTTATTCCAAATGAAGTTGGAAATGTAGCTGTCCAGTTGTTTGAACATCGACTTTGGCAGAAAAATGGGGATCATTTGGAATAAGTACAAAAACCTAGGTAGTATAGTTTTAACAGAATTAATGCAACCTGTTAATTAAATGGGAAGAGACGACCACCTTATGAAATCATGCTTAGTGTGCTCCAGGAGTGTTGTGAAGTTAGGTTTAAACAAAGCCTTAAATAAGCGTGTGACCTTTATCCCCAAATAAGTAAAAACCGGATACTCCACCTTAAATGGGGAATTGGCATACCCAATTCCTTCTGCTAACTGATTAATGGGGAGGAGCACACTTTTTGTTAGGTTTAACTGATAACCAGATAATGTTCCAAAACCTTGTAGAATGTCCAAGAGATAGGGTATAGACTCCACAGGGTTAGAGATGTATAAAAGAAGCTTGTCTGCATATAAGGACACCTTGTGAGTTATGTTGCCCCTCAATATTCCCTTAATCCTCTCCCCTGCCCGCAGGGCGATAGCAAGAGGCTCAATAGCCATATCAAAGAGAAAAGGGGATAAACAACAACCCTGCCTGGCCCCCCTGTGGAGAGGGAAGTAGCTGGAGGTAACATTGTTGGTGCGAACAGAGGCCACTGGGGACGAGTACAAAATCTTAATCCAGGAAAGGAATGACGGGCCAAACCAAACTCTCTCTAGTACTGTAAATGGATATTCCCCCTCAACCCGGTCGAAAGCCTTCTCAGCATCAAGAGAGATGACAACCTCTGGCTGTAGAGTTGAGTGGGCAGAATCAAGGTTAGCGTTTGGTGCACTGTTTGTTGTCATACGCTGTGTATGAAATAATTTGGCCCATTTAGATATGCTTTTAACGACTCCCAAACAGTAGAGTGAGACACGTCAGGGGTGCAGTTGATCTGCAAAAAGACATCAATGTGAGTTGATATGTATTTTTTAAAGACACTACAGGATAGTAGTAGTGGGTCAAGTCGCCACGTGCGTTGTGACACAGTACTGTCCGGAAAGCGGATATGTAGCTGGACAGGGCTATGGTCTGAGATAACGATGCTGTGATATTGGCTATCGCCTTTGGCAATGCGTCATTCTGTAACGATGTGCGCTGAGAGTCAGGAAGCAAGTTCAGGGAGTGAGTGTTTTAATACATAAACGTAACATAATAGAAAACAAGAAACTCGAACAGCACACAGACAGGAAACAAAAACAATGACGCCTGGAGAAGGAACCAAAGGGAATGACATATAAAGGGCAGGTAATCAAGGAGGTGATAGAGTCCAGGTGAGTGTCATGAGGCGCTGAAGCGCGTAACGATGGTGACAGGTGTGCGCCATAATGAGCAGCCTGGTGACCTAGAGGCCAGAGAGGGAGCACCTGGCAGAGAGGGAGCACACGTGACAGCACTAAAGTTGGAGTGAAATATTTGGTCTACCCATCCTCTCTTTAGAAAAAGGACACAGACACCGGACAGAGGAACTCTGCCTAGAAGGCCAGCATCCTGGAGTCGCCTCTTCACTGTTGACGTTGAGACAGGTGTTTTGAGGGTACTATTTTGTATGAACCTAACAAGATTCAACAACTGAGACATAAACTGAACAAATTCCACAGACATGTGACTAACAGAAATGGAATAATGTGTACATGAACAAAGGGGGGGGGGGGGGTAAAAATCAAAAGTAACAGTCAGTATCTGGTGTGGCCGCCAGCTGCATTCAGTACTGCAGTGCATCTCCTCATGGACTGCACCAGATTTGCCAGTTCTTGCTGTGAGATGTTACCCCACTCTTCCACCAAGGCACCTGCAAGTTCCCAGACATTTCTGGGGGGAATGGCCCTAGCCCTCACCCTCCGATCCCAGACGTGCTCAATGGGATTGAGATTCGGGCTCTTCGCTGGCCATGGGAGAACACTGACATTCCTGTCTTGCAGGAAATCACGCACAGAATGAGCAGTATGGCTGGTGGCATTTTCACGCTGGAGGGTCATGTCAGGATGAGCCTGCAGGAAGGGTACCACATGAGGGGGAGGTCTTCCCTGTAACGCACAGCATTGAGATTGCCTGCAATGACAACAAGCTCAGTCCGATGATGCTGTGACACACCACCCCAGACCATGATGGACCCTCCACCTCGATCTCGCTCCAGAGTACAGGCCTCGGTGTAACACTCAGGCCTTCAACGATAAACGCTAATCCAACAATCACCCCTGGTGAGACAAAACCACGACTCGTCAGTGAAGAGCACTTTTTGCCAGTCCTGTCTGGTCCAGCGACGGTGGGTTTGTGCCCATAGGCGACGTTGTTGCCGGTGATGTCTGGTGAGGACCTGCCTTACAACAGGCCTACAAGCCCTCAGTCCAGCCTCTCTCAGCCTATTGCGGACAGTCTGAGCACTGATGGAGGGATTGTGCGTTCCTGGTGTAACTCGGGCCGTTGTTGTTGCCATCCTGTACCTGTCCCGCAGGTGTGATGCTCAGATGTACCGATCCTGTGCAGGTGTTGTTACACATGGTCTGCCACTGCGAGAATGATCAGCTGTCCATCCTGTCTCCCTGTAGCGCTGTCTTAGGCGTCTCACAGTACGGACATTGCAATTTATTGCCATGGCCACATCTGCAGTCCTCATGCCTCCTTGCAGCATGCCTAAGGCACGTTCACGCAGATGAGCAGGGCATCTTCCTTTTGGTGTTTCTAAGAGTCAGTAGAAAGGCCTCTTTAGTGTCCTAAGTTTTCATAACTGTGACCTTAATTGCCTACCGTCTGTAAGCTGTTAGTGTCTTAACGACCGTTCCACAGGTGCATGTTCATTAATTGTTTATGGTTCATTGAACAAGCATGGGAAACAGTGTTTAAACACTTTACAATGAAGATCTGTGAAGTTATTTGGATTTTTACAAATTATCTTTGAAAGACGGTCCTGAAAAAGGGACGTTTCTTTTTTGGCTGAGTTTAGATATTCCATTAAAAATCTACCGTTTCCAGCTACATAGTCATTTACAACATTAACAATGTCTACACTGTAGTTCTGATCAATCTGCTGTTATTTTAAAAATGGACAAAAAAATGTGCTTTTCTTTCAAAAACAAGGAGGCCTAGAATTTCCTGTAGCAGTTTAGCTATGGCCAGGGTATGCCGCATTCCGCCTACAGTCTCAAGTCCCTCTCTCACGCCAAAATTGCGACCGTTCTCCCGGCGCTGTCTGTTCTCGAGGTCCTCAACCTTGGAAGTGAGTTTGACGACATTTGATGATAGCCGGGTGACTTGCTTTTCCAGTTTCACCACTTTGTCGGAGTAAATATTTGCGCCATCTTCCAGACTATTCAGACGGGTGTCATGTCTGTTCAGATTTAATGATAGCCGCCATTACCATGGCTAGGTCAGGGGGATCAGAGTCCATGTCAGGTGAGCCCGAGGCTTCAGCAGAGGCCTGCTCCTTTGTGGTCCGCGGCCGCTGTTGTCTCAACATTTTATGATTAAAAGGAAGAAAAAAGCCAGGTTAGTGAATTGGGTTTGATTCCAAATTAAATGTTACAAAATGAACACGGTAGGGGAGGTGCTGGTTAAGTATTAATAGTAAATTGTTCTCCCTGGATCTGAGCAACGAGAAAACGCGTCTTCACATGTTGCTGCTCACTAGCGCCCCCTCGGGACCAACACTTCAAATTGTGTGTTTATATTTTTATTCAGTATAATATATAAAAACACACACACATGCACACACAGGTATTAATCATTTTAATAGCAGGGCGCTGTAAAGTCCAGTATCCCTCTGAAGAGTATGAATTAGGTTGTTTGAGAAGGTGTGAATCCTAAACAACCTGCCTACACCTCGTTTGAAGTACAATACCAACATAGCTACTGTAGTAGGTCAAAGCTGTGTGCTGGAAAACCTTGGTAGAGCATGGGTGGAGTAGGCATTGTGGGGCTCTTGAATTTCCTTTCTTTTTTTCAGCTTCAGACCAATACCTATTCTCACATAAAACTTTGCTTTTTCTTTTTAATTTCCATGTTTTTTTACACCAGAAGGTGACTATGCAACATTCTTCTACAACATTATAATAAAAAGAATAAGGCCTGAGAGGGTGTGGTATATGGCCGATATACCACTGCTAAAAGGGCTGTTCAACATCCCGACCTTGTTTAGCATTATCTACTTCAAATATGGCATGATTCTACTACACTGCCCTCATGAATTATTGGCACCCTATTGGCACCCATATGTCATTGTTGTTTATCAGCTTGATCTTAAACTGAAAATATCATATGAATCTAACCTTTAATTGATTTAAAATTGTTCCAACATTTTTTTTCAAAAACATGCATGTCACAATTATTGGCACCCCTGCATTTAGTACTTAGTACACCCTCCCTTTGCCAAGATAACAGCTCTGAGTTGTCTCTTCTAATGTTTGATGAGGTGGGAGAACACACCCTCCCTTTGCCAAGATAACAGCTCTGAGTTGTCTCTTCTAATGTTTGATGAGGTGGGAGAACACACCCTCCCTTTGCCAAGATAACAGCTCTGAGTTGTCTCTTCTAATGTTTGATGAGGTGGGAGAACACACCCTCCCTTTGCCAAGATAACAGCTCTGAGTTGTCTCTTCTAATGTTTGATGAGGTGGGGAACACATAGGAAGGGGTTTGAGATCATTCCTCCATACAGAAACTCTCCAGATCCTTCAGTGTCCTGTATTTGTATAAGTTTGAACCACTGTCACTTATTTTGATTCTAAGCAATGTTGTCCTGCTATTTTTATTGACTTGGCCATAGCTTTTGATACAGCAGACCATTCCATTCTTGTGGGCCGGCTAAGGAGTATTGGTGTCTCCAAGGGGTCTTTGGCCTGGTTTGCTAACTACCTCTCAAAGAGTGCAGTGTATAAAGTCAGAACATCTGTGGTCTCAGCCACTGCCTGTCACTAAGGGTGTACGCCAAGGCTCGATCCTAGCCCCCAAGATCTTCTCAATTTACATCAACCACATAGCTCAGGCAGTAGGAAGCTCTCTTATCCATTTATATGCAGATGTTCCAGTCTTATATTCAGCTTGTCCCTCCCCGGATTTTGTGTTAAATGCTCAACAAAGCTTTCTTAGTGTCCAACAAGCTTTCTCTGCCCTTTACCTTGTTCTGAACACCTCCAAAACAAAGGTAATGTGGTTTGGTAAGAAGAATGCCACTCTTCCCACAGGTGTGATTACTACCTCTGAGGGTTTAGAGCTTGAGGTTGTCACCTCATATAAGTACTTGGGAGTATGGCTAGACGGTACACTATCCTTCTCTCAGCACATATCAACGCTGCAGGCTAAAGTTAAATCTAGACTTGGTTTCCTCTATCACCCCAGCTGCCAAACTAACCCTGATTCAGATGACCATCCTACCCACGCTAGATTACAGAGATGTTATTTATAGATCGGCAGGTAAGGGTTCTCTCGAGCGGCTAGATGTTCTTTACCATTCGGCAATCAGATTTGCCACCAATGCTCCTTATAGGACCCATCACTACACTCTATACTCTTCTGTAAACTTGTCATCTCTGTATACCTGTTGCAAGACACAGTGGTTGATGCTTATTTATAAAACCCTCTTAGGCCTCACTCCCCCCATCTGAGATATCTACTGCAGCCCTCATCCTCTACATACAACTCCCGTTCTGCCAGTCACATTTTGTTAAAGGTCCCCAAAGCACACAAATCCCTGGGTCACTCGTCTTTTCAGTTCGCTGCAGCTAGCGACTGGAACGAGCTACAACAAACACTCAAACTGGACAGTTTTATCTCCATCTCTTCAAAGACTCAATCATGGACCCTCTTACTGACAGTTGTGGCTGCTTTGCATGATGTATTGTTGTCTCTTCCTTCTTGCCCTTTGTGCTGTTGTCTGTGCCCAATAATGTTTGTACCATGTTTTGTGCTGCTACCATGTTGTGCTGCTGCCATGTTGTTGTCATGTTGTGTTGCTACCATGCTGTGTTGTCATGTGTTGCTGCCATGCCATGTTGTCTTCGGGTCTCTCTTTATGTAGTGTTGTCCTATATTTTTATTTAATGTATTTTAAATGTTTATCCCAGCCCCCGTCCCCGCAGGAGGCCTTTTGCCAGGCCATCATTGTAAATAAGAATTTGTTCTTAACTGACTTTCCTAGTTAAATAAAGGTTAAATAAATTTAAAAAATACTAAATTTGAAAGCGAACCGCAAATTTCACTATTGTGGCTAATCCTTATTGTGACTAGCTTCACACAGGTGTGCAAGGCAGCGTTGAACAATATCCAACATATGGCAGAGTTGTTAGTTTGGCACTGTTGATCAGCACACATGTGGATTCAAATGTCAAGAAGACCGGAGAAGGAGCATATATGTATTTTGGATGTTAAACTGGTGAGTTTTTCTGATGCTAGCAAGCATGCATTTGCACACTGCAGTCAGTGCACAACAGAGCCAGAGCAGAGGCACTGTTAATGTTAGCTAGCAACTTTTTTGTTCAGCAGTTTGAGTTGTGTCCTGTCTGACAGTGAAATGTGGCTAGCTCTTACTGTAGCCTGGACTATGGAGTAGCTAGCTTGCAAAAGCACATTGCATGCATAGTAAGGTAGCAGCGTGACAATTTGTACAAAGTTTGGTGTTGGTTTTGAACTAATGTCCAGTTGCTAGCTAGCTATGTTCAGTGGAAAAATGTAGGACTGTCATTTGGATGTAGCTAGCTTCAGCTGTTGTTGTCTGGCTCTAACTAGCTAGCTAGCTAATGGCTGAAGTTAATTTTGTAACAAATCTCCCATCAACAAATATAGCTAGCTACCTTTCTTTGCATGTTCATTATAGTAGCTAGCTAGCTAGATTTCAGCTGACTAATCTTAGCTAGCTAGCTACAGAGGCTAGCTGTTTGACTTTGTATAATCAAGCTAACATTAGCTAGGTAAGGTTTGCTAGCTAGCTACCTAGCTAATAATAAAAAAAAATAAAAATAAAAAAATATATATATATATATATATATATGTTTGTATTTATTGATTAACCTCAGCTTGAATACCACCATATAAGCTAGCTATCTATAGTAGCCTAGGCTTGTTCATCAAGGGAAATAGTGGCTACTTTGAAGAATCTCAAATATAAAATATATTTTGATTTGTTTAACACTTTTTTGGTTACTACATGATTCCATATGTGTTATTTCATAGTTTTGATGTCTTCACTATTATTCTACAATGTAGAAAATAGTAAAAATATAAACCCTGGAATGAGTAGGTGTGTCCAAACTTTTCACTGGTACTGTATATATAGTATAATATTGTCTTTGTATCTCAAAATCATTGTAATGTGGTTAAGCTTAAACATCTAAATTAAAATTATTAAAATCTAAAAGATACAATTCAACCAGAGCTCCCTTAGATCAAGGGAAAAGGCAGCACCTGAATCATTCCCACAGTGAACGGCTAGGCCGGCTACGCTATGAAACCACACACTGTTGAATCATTCCCACGGTGAACGGCTAGGCCGGCTACGCTATGAAACCACTCACTGTTGAATCATTCCCACGGTGAACGGCTAGGCCGGCTACGCTATGAAACCACACACTGTTGAATCATTCCCACGGTGAACGGCTAGGCCGGCTACGCTATGAAACTACACACTGTTGAATCATTCCCACGGTGAACGGCTAGGCCGGCTACGCTATGAAACCACACACTGTTGAATCATTCCCACGGTGAACGGCTAGGCTGGCTACGCTTTGAAACCACTCACTGTTGAATCATTCCTACGGTGAACGGCTAGGCCGGCTACGCTATGAAACCACACACTGTTGAATCATTCCCACGGTGAATGGCTAGGCCGGCTACGCTATGATATTACCGGCCGTAATATTGATATGGTGAAAACAATGTGTGGGGAGGCAGAAGGCACAGAAACACACACCAATACATGTCATATAACACTGTTCAACCATTTTGAAAAGGAGGTTGACGACATCCGATCCTCGTTTGTTAAGTCAAACGACACCGCTGGTCCTGCTCACATTGCCCTACCCTACGCTTTGACCTCTTTCTCCCCTCTCTCTCCAGATGAAATCTTGCGACTTGTGACGGCTGGCCGCCCAACAACCTGCCCGCTTGACCCTATCCCCTCCTCTCTACTCCAGACTATTTCCGGAGACCTTCTCCCTTACCTCACCTCGCTCATTAACTCATCCTTGACCGCTGGCTACGTCCCTTCCGTCTTCAAGAGAGCGAGAGTTGCACCCCTTCTCAAAAAACCTACCCTCGATCCCTCCGATGTCAACAACTACAGACCAGTATCCCTTCTTTTATTTCTCTCCAAAACTCTTGAGCGTGCCGTCCTTGGCCAGCTCTCTTGTTATCCCTCTCAGAATGACCTTCTTGATCCAAATCAGTCAGGTTTCAAGACTGGTCATTCAACTGAGACTGTTCTTCTCTGTGTCACGGAGGCTCTCCGCACTGCTAAAGCTAACTCTCTCTCCTCTGCTCTCGTCCTTCTAGACCTATCTGCTGCCTTTGATACTGTGAACCATCAGATCCTCCTCTCCACCCTCTCCGAGTTGGGCATCTCTGACGCGGCTCACTCTTGGATTGCGTCCTACCTGACAGGTCGCTCCTACCAGGTGGCGTGGCGAGAATCCGTCTCCACACCACGTGCTCTCACCACTGGTGTCCCCCAGGGCTCTGTTCTAGGCCCTCTCCTATTCTCGCTATACACCAAGTCACTTGGCTCTGTCATATCCTCACATGGTCTCTCCTATCATTGCTACGCAGACGACACACAATTAATCTTCTCCTTTCCCCCTTCTGATAACCAGGTGGCGAATCGCATCTCTGCATGTCTGGCAGACATATCAGTGTGGATGACGGATCACCACCTCAAGCTGAACCTCGGCAAGACAGAGCTGCTCTTCCTCCCGGGGAAGGACTGCCCGTTCCATGATCTCGCCATCACGGTTAACAACTCCATTGTGTCCTCCTCCCAGAGTGCTAAGAGCCTTAGCGTGACCCTGGACAACACCCTGTCGTTCTCCGCTAACATCAAGGCGGTGACCCGATCCTGTAGGTTCATGCTCTACAACATTCGCAGAGTACGACCCTGCCTTACACAGGAAGCGGCGCAGGTCCTAATCCAGGCACTTGTCATCCCCCCCCCCCCAAAAAAAAAATAAATAAGATATAGATGTACTGTTGTAAGTGGTTGTTCCACTGGATATCATAAGGTGAATGCACCAATTTGTAAGTCGCTCTGGATAAGATCATCTGCTAAATGATGTAAATGTAAATGTTGAAAGAATAATTTATGCAATTGCTAGCAATCAAGAGGAAACTGACTGAACGATTCAAAAACTCCCCAGCTCATGCTCTCCAAATGGACATTAGCTGTGAGGGCTGAGATGCCCATGCATTGACTTTTGTCGGGGGATGCTATTAATGAGGACATATTGTTCTGTCTCACGAAACGGCACAGGGGATGTTCAGCGTGCTGCATAGCAATATTGACAAGAAAACTGATTCCATGGGATCGAATGGTGGGGCTCCATCTATGGCGGGATGGTGGGTAGGCCTCTGTACTCTAGTTATGAATGTGTCTACCTTATGGACACATTGTATGATATACCGAGATTAACTGGTGGCAAAACAGCTGAGCACAGAAGAGAGATATACTGCAGCAGGTAACTTTGATTGTAAACTACATCAAACCATATCCCCTGGCGCACGGTTGTTCACAAAACTATGTGGAGATATGAGATCAGAGCATGACAATATCCTACTTCACAATGAGGCTTGATGGTTATCGAGGGGGAGTGTTGGAAAGATTTTTCACATTGAGAGAGGAAGTGTTGTCATTCACAATGGAGGAAAAAAAAACTGCCAAGCTTTCTGTTTAATGAAAAGAAAATCTGTCTCCTTGCCTATGTAACATATTTGGGAAGCAGAACGAACGCAAGCATACAGGGGAAATACAAAAACATTTTACAGATGAGTGACCAAATCAGGAAATAATTGTTATTGGAGAGTCTTTCAAAGGCGAACCAGGCCCCCTTCCCTCGGCTGTGCATGTTTCTAACAGAAAACAGCATCAGTACAGTAAGTATCCCACACCAGTGATGACTCTCACCTCCAACGCTTGGAAGAGCACTTTGGGACCTACTTCCCAATCCGTTGGCCTGTGATCCTGGCTCAGAACAACAGATTTTTACCTTGTCTGCTCAGGGATTTGATCTTGCAACCTTTCGGTTACAAGTCCAACGCTCTAACCACTAGGCTACCTGCCACCCCAGTTGACATGCCGGTAAGTGAAATCGAACAGCTGATTGAGCTGTCATGTGACCGAATGCATTCACGGGTCACTAAGGAGGAGTTTTGGTTCCTGACTCAAAGTGAATACCCTGCCGTCTCCCTGTCATTAATGCCACGTTCAAAACAACTGGGAACTTGGAAATCTCAGACTTCCGAACTAGTAACTCAGGAAAAAAAACACGACCCAATGAGAAAAATCTTTTGAATGGTCATCCAACTGGGAATTCCAACTCGGGAATATGGGCCTCTTTCTAGAGCTCATACTTTCCGACCTGAAGATCACTGACGTCATGATTTGGCCTTGTCTTGAAAGCATCATGAAACTCATGGTACCCTTCGTCAGCTCATATCTGTGTGAAGCTGGATTCAGTGCTCTCGTCTGCATTAAAACCAAATATCCATCCAGGTTGGATGTGACAGCAGAGATGAGGTGCGCACTGTCGACCACGCCCCCCGACTTTGAGAAGCTCTGATGCGACATGCCTCAAGCACACGCATGTCATTAGTGGTGGTGAGATGAGATGCATTATGTCAGACTCATTTGCAGTTGACTGTCATAGCACCACATTATAAGTATGTGATGGTGAGTTGAGAAGACAATCAGAAATACTGTTAAAATGTTTTTGAATTGACTGCCATAGCACCAAATTAAAAAGTGAACATTGGCTGTTAATTACATAATTGTTTTTTCACATGGTGGCGAGACTTTTTATGTATCAAAATGGGGTGGTGGGCCAAAATAAGTTTGGGAACCACTGAGCTATAGTGACAAACACAAAGAAACACACACCTCTCTCAGATGCAGGTTCTCTTTCTCCCTCTGGTCCAGCTGCTCCTCCAGATGACACACCTGGTACTCCGCCTCCTCGCGTGCTGTTGCCATGGTGATTATCTCTGACCTCTCGCCTCTCTGACCCCTCCCTCCCTGGATCATCTCCAGCAGCCTCTGGATGGACTGGTCCCTGGCCCCCAGCGTCTGTTTCTGGGAGTCAATCCTCAGCTCCATCTCTTCCAGGGTCTTCCTCAGCAGGTACAGCTCCTTGCCCTGCCGTTCATGATCTGACTGCAGCCGGCTGAAGTTCTCCTCCGTCAGATCCAGGGGAGGGGGAGAGGAGAAGCCATCGCACCCAGGGACCATGCATGGGCTGCTGGGAGGGCTGAGGCAACGGCCAGGGCTGTGGATGAGGTGGCTGGGGCTCTTTCTAGACAAGGGGATGAGAGTGTTAGCAGGGCTGTGTCTGGGGCCAGGCCCAGAGTTGTACCCAGGGCTGTGGATGTCAGCTTGGTGGTGTCTGACGTTGGAGCTGTACCCAGGGCTATGGGGATGGACAGGGCTGTTTCTGGGCCCATGGTTGTAGGTGTTACTGGGGCTGTGTCTGGGGCTGACTCCTAGACCAGGGCCGGGGCTATGTCTTTGCCCAGGGCTGTGGAGGTGACTGGGGCCCAGACCAGGACTGTGTCCAGGGCTGATGCCAGCCCGGTGGTCCTCAATATGGAGTTCTCGGTTCGAGCCGGTGTGAGTGGAGATGTTTGTGTGAGATCCCGAGTTCTCTTGCTGCAGACGACTGTTCATCTCTCTATGACTTCTCAGCTCTTCCTGTAGCCCATGCACTGACAACTTGAGGTGCTGAGAGAGAGAGAGAGAGAGAGAGAGAGGGGGGGGGGAGGGAGGGAGGGAGAGGGGGAGAGAGAGAGAGAGAGAGAGAGAGAGAGAGAGAGAGAGAGAGAGAGAGAGGGAAAGAGAGAGACAGAGAGGTAGCCATTAAAAAGAAGAGATACACAGGGAAGATACAGAAACACAAGGAGGACAATGACACACACACACACACACACACACACACAGCTGAACACAAAAGGATAGGAGCAAACTCAGGAAAACACATTTTTCTTCTAGGTTCCCAAACCTGCAGCATAATATGGTGAAGTAAAAAATAAACTATGTTTTAAAAAGTAACAAGCAAAATAAAACAGAACGCACTCATTCCCTGTTGGCTAAATTAAGCACTTTTAGCTAAAGTATACAATCATTACATTTATAATCAAAGGTAAGGATCTGCATATCTTCAATACTCTACTATAGCATTTTAGAGTTGATTGAATCTCTGTCATTATTCACACATAAATGCAATGTCAACACACTCCAGTAGATGGCAACACTTCCAGTCATAAAGACAGAACACAGGGCCAGACCGGGTGACACCACTCTAATAGGAAGTATGATGGCTCTGGGCACAAGGCTCAGTTCAACTTAACAACCCTTACTTTACTGAGTTCAAACTGTCACATCATAGCTTTACTGGGAAAAAAAACTGAAGTACAGGCTCGCTAGAAGCCATGGCAATAACAGCTACTTGTTACAGACCCGCACACACAGTCTTCACACAAATACAAAAACATTAACTTTAACACATACAAAAAAGCTATCAAATACAAAAACATTAACTTTAACACATACAAAAAAGCTATCAAATACAAAGCCTACAAGAATGATGAACAAAATAAATACTTTCAACTATGCAGGAAGCTCAAACTGTCTGAACGACGTCAGTTGGAACACTTCTCCCATCATAGAACTAAGAACACACAGACAGACATGAAGCTCAAACTGTCTGAACGACGTCAGTTGGAACACTTCTCCCATCATAGAACGAGGAACACACAGACACACTGGCGCACGGGGTGTACGAGGAGATGTTAGAACCGTCCACAGTTGACAGGGACATACTGGAGCAGAAGCCAACACAGCGACACGACAGCAGTGTACACACACACACACACAGACTACGACGCACACACAGCAGAGCTCACACGCGACGACGACAGGGCACACACACACACAGCACAGCACACACACACACACGGACGGAGTACGACGACACACACACACACAGAGTACACACACACACACACACAGAGTACACACACACAGAGTACACACACACACACACACACACACACACACACACAGACTACACGCACACACACAGACTACACGCACACACACAGACTACACGCACACACACACACACACAAACACAGAGTACACACACACCAACACATTCACACAAACAGATGGTGAAAAACAAGTCTTCAAATCAAATCAAATGTTATGTCACATGTGCCGACAAGAGGTGTAGACAGTGAAATGCTAACTTACAAGCCCTTAACCAACAATGCAGTTAAGAAAAATACCTAATACCTTAAAGAGCAGCAGTAAAATAACAATAGTGACGCTATATACAGGTAGTACTGGTGTCTTACGGTCGGAGGCCGAGCAGTTGCCATACCAGGCAGTGATGCAACCAGTCAGGATGCTCTTGATGGTGCAGCTGTAGAACCTTTTGAAGGTCTCCTGAGGGGGAATAGGTTTTGTCGTGCCCTCATCACGACTGTCTTGGTGTGCTAAGACCATGTTAGTTTGTTGGTGATGTGGACACCAAGAAACTTGAAACTCTCAACCTGCTCCACTACAGACCCGTCGATGAGAATAGGGGTGTGCTCGGTCCTCCTTTTCCTATAGTCCACAATCATCTCCTTTGTCTTGATCACGTTGAGGGAGAGGTTGTTATTCTGGCACCACACGGCCAGGTCTCTGACTTCCTCCATAGAGGCTCTCTCGTCGTTGTCGGTTATCAGGCCTACCACAACTTAATGATGGTGTTGGAGTCATGACTGGCCATGCAGCCATGAGTGAACACGGAGTACAGGAGGGGACTGAGCACACACCCCTGACGGGCTCCCGTGTTGAGGATCAGCGTGGCGGATGTGTTGTTACCTACCCTTACCACCTGGGGGCGGCCCGTCAGGAAGTCCAGGATCCAGTTGCAGAGGGAAGTGTTTAGTCCTTAGCTAAGTGATGAACTTTGTGGGCACCATGGTGTTGAACGCTGAAATGTAGTCAATGAACAGCATTCTCACATAGGTGTTCCTTTTGTCCAGGCGTGAAAGGGCAGTGTGGAGTGCAATAGAGATTGCATCATCTGTGGATCTGTTGAGGCGATATGCAAATTGGAGTGGGTCTAGGGTTTCTGGGATAATGGTGTTGATGTGAGCCATGACCAGCCTATCAAAGCACTTCATGGCTACAGATGTGAGTGCTACGGGTCAGTAGTCATTTAGGCAGGTTACCTTAGTGTTCTTGGGCTCAGGCATTATGGTGGTCTGCTTGAAACATGTTGGTATTACAGACTCAGACAGGGAGAGGTTGAAAAATGTCAGTGAAGACACTTGCCAGTTGGTCAGCGCATGCTCGGAGTACAATTCTTGGTAATCCGTCTGGCTCTGCAGCCTTTTGAATGTTAACCTGTTTAAAGGCCTTACATCGGCTACGGAGAGCGTGATCACACAGTCATCCGGAACAGCTGATGCTCTCCTGCATGTTTCAGTGTTACTTGCCTTGAAGCGAGCATAGAAGGCTTCTGGTTGGGGTATGTACATACAGTCACTGTGGGTGACTGTACTGACGATGTCATCGATGCACTTATTGATGAAGCCAGTGACAGATGTGGTGTACTCCTCAATGCCATCGGAAGAATCCCGAAACATATTCCAGTCTGTGCTAGCAAAACAGTCCTGTAGCTTAGCATCTGCTTCATGTGACCACTTTACTGACCGAGTCACTGGTACTTCCTGCTTTAGTTTTTGCTTGTAAGCAGGAATCAGGAGGATATAATTATGGTCAGATTTGCCAAATGGAGGGCGAGGGAGAGTTTTGTACGCGTCTCTGTGTGTGGAGTAAAGGTGGTCTAGAGTTTGTTTTCCTCTGGTTGCACATTTAACATGCTGGTAGAAATGAGGTAAAATGGATTTAAGTTTCCCTGCATTAAAGTCCCTGGCCACTAGGAGCTGCCTCTGGATGAGCGTTTTCCTGTTTGCTGATTGGCCGTATACAGCTCATTGAGTGCGGTCTTAGTGCCAGCATCGGTTTGTGATGGTAAATAGACAGCTACGAAGAACATAGATGAAAACTCTCTTGGTAGATAGTGTGGTCTAAAGCTTTTCATGAGATACTCTACCTCAGGCGAGCAAAACGTTGAGATATCGTTCACCAGCTGTTGTTTACAAATATACATAGACCGCCACCCTTTGTCTTACCAGAGGCTGCTGTTCTATCCTGCTGATAAAGTGTATAACCCACCAGCTGTATGTTATTCATGTCGTCGTTCAGCCACGACTCGGTGAAACATAAGATATTACAGTTTTGGTAGGATATACGTGCTTGTAGTTTGTCCAATTTATTATCCAACGATTGTACGTTGGCCAATAGTACCGATGGTAAAGGCAGATTAGCCACTCGCCGCCATATCCTCACACCCCGACCTCCTTCCGCAATACCTGCGTCTCTCTAGTGATTGACGGGGATGAGGGCCTTACATTTACATTTTTACATTTTAGCAGACGCTCTTATCCAGAGCGACTTACAGTAGTGAATGCATACATTTCATACATTTCATGCATTTTTGTTTGTACTGGCCCCACCTTGGGAATCGAACCCACAACACTGGCATTGCACACACCATGCTGGCATTGCAAACACCATGCTCTACCAACTGAGCCACAGGGAAGGCCTGTAATCAGGACAACCGTTCTCGGGTGTCTGGAGTAAATCCCTCTCGTCCGACTCGTTAAAGAAAAATTCTTTGTCCAGTTCAAGGTGTGTAATCGCTGTTCTGATTTCCAGAAGCTCTTTTCGGTCATAAGAGACATAGCAACAACATTATGTACAAAATAGGTTACAAACAATGTGAAAAAAACAACAAAATAGCACGGTTAAGAGCCCATAAACCGGTTGGTTAAGAGCCCAAAAAACAGCAGCCATCCCCTCCAGCCCCATTTGAGTGAAGGAGGACCTTTTTAATGCTAATATTTCCCTGTCTCACAACCGGTCTCCCTCTGACTATCTCCAGAGACGAGGGAAGGAGAATACAGAGAGGGGGGAGATAAGTAACAAGAATGGAGAGAACGAGAGGAGACAAAAGGCAAAAGAGAGGAGGGAGGAAAAGGATGAGAGAGGGAGAGGGCAGAGAAACTTTGGCAGACAGATAATAGTGGCTTCTGTCGTGACGATAAGATATTACTAGAAAGTAAAAGTTAAGTCAGAACGTCGAGGGAAGAGAAGTACAAGTTTAGAGAGGAATCAATAAAGGGTGCAACCGCTGTCTGGCCTCCTCAATTAGAGTGTATTGATCCTACCATGTGTGTTTGTTAAAGAGGATTGTACTGACTGCAGAACAACAAAACCTCAATATCACCAATATTCCTGTCTACTGATATCTATCAGGTCTGCTAAAGAACAGCTATATAATCTGTCATCATAGTAAACAGGTAGCCTGGCGGGTTAGAGCGTTGGGCCAGTAACTGAAAGGTTGCTGGATCGAATCCCCGAGTTGACAAGGTGAAAATCTGTCGCTCTGCCCCTGAGCAAAGCAGTTAACCCACTGTTCCCCGGGCGCCAAGACGTGGATGTGGATTAAGGCAACCCCCCTGCACCTCTCTAATTCAAAGGGGTTGGGTTGAATGCGGAAGACACATTTCAGTTGAATGCATTCAGTTGCACAACTGACTAGGTATCCCCCTTTCCCTACACACAGCACACACTGCTGTGTTCTGAATACAAACAATGATGATGTTTGGATCATGCCTAGTGGTATCCATCCACCCTAAAGACTTTACAAAGAAACACAATAATAAAAAGAAAGGTTAAAAAACATATATATTAAATCACTGTTTCACCCTCAATCCCCCTGACCCCCCCACCCCTCTCAGGTTATGTAAGGACATGTCTTCAGGATAATGTGCAGGCTACGGTGTACAGTATGTGCTATCTATGGCATCAGAGTAGTTATTATCAATGTACAGTAAGTGAATACATTGAAAAGCGTGTGGGTATGGGGTAGTTAAAGCAGCAAGGCTGAATTGCTCCATCCAACCCCAAAGGAAGCTGTCTGTAGAATGGTTCTGTATTCACAGTCACTATTAATGAAAATACATAAGGTTCACCCCTGTGGGCTCAATGTTTCTCTGTTCTTTATCTGAGTGAGATGAGGAAAAACAGTGTGTGTGTGTGTGTGTGTGTGGGCACGCCAGTGTAAAAGCACAGTGGTGCAGTTAGTGGACAGTTAGTGTAAGAGCGTGAGACCGAGCTAAAAAAGGTATGGAGAGGAGGCCTCACAGCTGTGTGAGGGAGAAGAAGCTAAGCCTAATAAAACACACCTCTGTGATAAGGACAGAGTGAAAAGGGAGAAGGAAAGAGTGGGTGAAAGTGAGAGAAGACAGACAGACCAGAGAGCAGTCTATAGAACCTCTCCTCCCATTCATTCTAACTTCACAGAAGAACTGACTTTTATAGCTGCTAGAATGCCAGCCGTTGGACATGTTCCCATGGTAACAGAGTGAGAGTGTTTAGCACACGGTCTTTATATACACCACTGTTCAAAAGTTTGGGGTCACTTAGAAATGTCCTTGTTTTTGAAAGAAAAGCAACAACAACAAAAATCCATTAAAATAACATCAAATTGATCAGAAATACAGTGTAGACACTGTTAATGTTGTAAATGACTATTGTAGCTGGAAACTGATGATTTTTAATGGAATATCGCCGTAGGCGTACAGAGGCCCATTATCAGCAACCATCACTCCAGTGTTCCGATGGCACGTTGTGTTAGCTAATCCAAGTTTATCATTTTAAAAGGCTAATTGATCATTAGAAAACCCTTTTGCAATTATGTTAGCACAGCTGAAAACTGTTGTCCTGATTAACGCTGTGTCTACACTATTTCAGATCAATTTGATGTTATTTTATGGCCAAAAAATGTGCTTTTCTTTCAAAAACAAGGACATTTCTAAGTGACCCCAAACTTTTGAACGGTGGTGTATATCTGTTTAAAAACCACCCAGAAACCCATTGGGATACATTATTCATTTCTACACAGAAACCTCCAGGCAGACAGTGTGGATGCTTTGTCCCCATGTTAAGACCATCATGGGCCTTCATCAAGCCTCCTTCCTTCCCTCCCCCAGTTATTCTCACCTGGTCCTCCTCTGGAGAGGCCCACTTCTGTTCCTTCAGGATGGATGTAAGGGCTCCCTCCTCTTTCCTCATCCCTCTGTCTCGACTTTTCACCTCCGGGCTCCAGAAGTTCTTTCTACTGTTGACAGAAGAGCTCATTCTCTCTTCTCTCCCATCCCTCCCTCCGTCCATCTCTCTTCTCAGCAGTTCATTCTCTCTCTGCAGCTCCCTGAGCTGAGCCTGGATGTCCTCTCCCCCTCCTTCTCCACCCCGTCCAGCCTGCCTCAGCAGCCCTGAGGGCCCCCCTGCCTGGAGGTGTTGGGTGTGGCTCTGGTCCCCATAGCCCTGGCTGTCTGATGTGGTGGTGATGTTGGGGCTGCTGCCCATGGCTGTGGTCCGGCCCGTGTAGGAGGTCCTGCTGGTGGCTCGGCCCAGAGTCATGGTTCCTTTAGGGTAGCCACCAGAGGAGGCCAAGGCATCGCGGTCACTTAAGTACATGGGGCCGGAGGTGGCGTAGGCTGCGTTCAGGGACTGGATGTTCTCCATAGACAAGGTTTTACCCCCTGACCCTGTCCCGGCCGACTTTGACCCTGACCCACTAGCCACGCCCAGTTTACGGTACCCCTGTTTTGGGTTCTTCTGTAACTTAGTTGATCGTGCGGAGCTGCCCTCTCCATGCCCAGTGCTCCTGGCACTGTCATGCATCCTGCTCTGATGACGGCTGGATTCTAATGTGGAAACATGGCAGCTACATGGTCAGAAATAAAAAGAAGTGTCTAACGAGGTGCCGTCTTTCTTGTCCTCGGGGATCCTTATGTTTTTGGACTAGGATTTGTCTTACTCACTGCCATTCATCTCTGTCACTGGTGGTTGGAGACAGTTCCAACACAGCAGGCTGCTGATCTCTCACACAGGCTGGTCACTATTCTGGAGCTCACTGCAACACTGGAGGGTACCATGGATACTGTGAAAGAGAGCAGGAGGGAAGGAGAGGGAGGGAGGGAAATAAAAATAGATGGAAAGAGGAAGAGAAAAGACATGGCGCCAATCAACAAAATCACACCAGCACAGACAATATCACCCCTGAGAGAACAGTGTTATTTCGATTGAGAAGTGAGATCTTAGGTCTAAGCAGGCAGGAATCCTGTGATATTGGGTTCAGAGTGGGAGTGGGCCTCTACTCTATACTGAAAAGCTTTCTCTGTGTCTAGGCAACCCCTAATTACACCCACACACGCACTGTATAACCACATAGAGAGATAGAGAATGAGGGGAGACAGAGAGTGAGGGAGACACTGTATAACCACATAGAGAGATAGAGAATGAGGGGAGACAGAGAGTGAGGGAGACAGAAATAGATGGAGGAGTGGAGAAACGGGGAGAGAGACGGAGAAAGGGATGATGAAGATGAAATTAAAGAGGGTGAGAGAGGGAGATGGGTACTGAGAAGAGAAAGAGAGTGGATAAGAGAGACTGGAAGACAGGGTAAGCGAGGAGAGAGAGAGAGACGGAGACAGGGTAAGAGAGGAGAGAGAGAGAGAGAGAGTGAGAGAGAAGGAGACAGGGTAAGAGAGGAGAGAGAGAGAGAGAGAGAGAGAGAGCGAGACGGAGACAGGGTAAGCGAGGAGAGGAGAGAGAGAGAGAGAGAGAGAGGGGGGGGGTAAGTGAGGAGAGAGAGAGAAAAAGAGACAAGGTAAGCGAGGAGAAAGAGAGAGAAAGAGAGAGAGAAAGGGTAAGCGAGGAAAGAGAGAGCGAGACAGGGTAAGCGAGGAGAGAGAGTGAAAGAGAGAGAAAGGGTAAGCGAGGAAAGAGAGAGCGAGACAGGGTAAGCGAGGAGAGAGAGTGAAAGAGAGAGAAAGGGTAAGCGAGGAGAGAGAGAGCGAGACAGGGTAAGCGAGGAGAGAGAGTGAAAGAGAGAGAAAGGGTAAGCGAGGAGAAAGAGAGAGCGAGACAGGGTAAGCGAGGAGAGAGAGAGAGCGAGACAGGGTAAGCGAGGAGAGAGAGAGAGCGAGACAGGGTAAGCGAGGAGAGAGAAAGAGAGCGAGACAGGGTAAGCGAGGAGAGAGAAAGAGAGCGAGACCGGGTAAGCGAGGAGAGAGAAAGAGAGCGAGACCGGGTAAGCGAGGAGAGAGAGAGCGAGACAGGGTAAGCGAGGAGAGAGAGACGGAGACAGGGTAAGCGAAGAGAGAGCGAGACGGAGACAGGGCAAGCGAGGAGAGAGTGAGAGACAGGGCAAGCGAGGAGAGAGAGACGGAGACAGGGCAAGCGAGGAGAAAGCGAGACGGAGACAGGGTAAGCGAGGAGAGAGAAAGAGAGAGCGAGACGGAGACAGGGTAAGCGAGAGAGAGAAAGAGAGAGCGAGACGGAGACAGGGTAAGCGAGGAGAGAGAGAGACGGAGACAGGGTAAGCGAGGAGAGAGAGAGACGGAGACAGGGTAAGCGAGGAGAGAGTGAGAGACAGGGTAAGAGAGGAGAGAGAGAGACGGAGACAGGGCAAGCGAGGAGAGAAAGAGAGCGAGACGAGAGACAGGGTAAGCGAGGAGAGAGCGAGACGGAGACAGGGTAAGCGAGGAGAGAAAGAGAGCGAGACGGAGACAGGGTAAGCGAGGAGAGAGAGAGAGACGGAGACAGGGCAAGCGAGGAGAGAGAGCGAGACGAGAGACAGGGTAAGCGAGGAGAGAGAAAGAGAGCGAGACAGGGTAAGCGAGGAGAGAGAAAGAGAGCGAGACAGGGTAAGCGAGGAGAGAGAAAGAGAGCGAGACAGGGTAAGCGAGGAGAGAGAAAGAGAGCGAGACAGGGTAAGCGAGGAGAGAGAGAGAGCGAGACAGGGTAAGCGAGGAGAGAGAGAGAGCGAGACAGGGTAAGCGAGGAGAGAGAGAGAGCGAGACAGGGTAAGCGAGGAGAGAGAAAGAGAGCGAGACCGGGTAAGCGAGGAGAGAGAAAGAGAGCGAGACCGGGTAAGCGAGGAGAGAGAAAGAGAGCGAGACCGGGTAAGCGAGGAGAGAGAAAGAGAGCGAGACCGGGTAAGCGAGGAGAGAGAGAGAGAGCGAGACAGGGTAAGCGAGGAGAGAGAGAGACGGAGACAGGGTAAGCGAGGAGAGAGAGAGAGACGGAGACAGGGTAAGCGAAGAGAGAGCGAGACGGAGACAGGGCAAGCGAGGAGAGAGTGAGAGACAGGGCAAGCGAGGAGAGAGAGACGGAGACAGGGCAAGCGAGGAGAGAGAGAGAGAGACAGGGTAAGCGAGGAGAAAGAGCGAGACGGAGACAGGGTAAGCGAGGAGAGAGAAAGAGAGAGCGAGACGGAGACAGGGTAAGCGAGGAGAGAGAAAGAGAGAGCGAGACGGAGACAGGGTAAGCGAGGAGAGAGAGCGAGACGGAGACAGGGTAAGCGAGGAGAGAGAGAGACGGAGACAGGGTAAGCGAGGAGAGAGAGAGACGGAGACAGGGTAAGCGAGGAGAGAAAGAGAGCGAGACGGAGACAGGGTAAGCGAGGAGAGAAAGAGAGCGAGACGGAGACAGGGTAAGCGAGGAGAGCGAGAGACGGAGACAGGGCAAGCGAGGAGAGAGCGAGACAGAGACAGGGTAAGCGAGGAGAGAGAAAGAGAGCGAGACAGGGTAAGCGAGGAGAGAGAAAGAGAGCGAGACAGGGTAAGCGAGGAGAGAGAAAGAGAGCGAGACAGGGTAAGCGAGGAGAGAGAAAGAGAGCGAGACAGGGTAAGCGAGGAGAGAGAAAGAGAGCGAGACAGGGTAAGCGAGGAGAGAGAGAGCGAGACAGGGTAAGCGAGGAGAGAGAAAGAGAGCGAGACAGGGTAAGCGAGGAGAGAGAGAGAGCGAGACAGGGTAAGCAAGGAGAGAGAGAGAGCGAGACAGGGTAAGCGAGGAGAGAGAAAGAGAGCGAGACAGGGTAAGCGAGGAGAGAGAAAGAGAGCGAGACAGGGTAAGCGAGGAGAGAGAAAGAGAGCGAGACAGGGTAAGCGAGGAGAGAGAAAGAGAGCGAGACCGGGTAAGCGAGGAGAGAGAAAGAGAGCGAGACAGGGTAAGCGAGGAGAGAGAGAGAGACGGAGACAGGGTAAGCGAAGAGAGAGAAAGAGAGCGAGACCGGGTAAGCGAGGAGAGAGAGAGCGAGACAGGGTAAGCGAGGAGAGAGAGAGAGACGGAGACAGGGTAAGCGAAGAGAGAGCAAGACGGAGACAGGGCAAGCGAGGAGAGAGTGAGAGACAGGGCAAGCGAGGAGAGAGAGAGACGGAGACAGGGCAAGCGAGGAGAGAGCGAGACGGAGACAGGGTAAGCGAGGAGAAAGAGCGAGACGGAGACAGGGTAAGCGAGGAGAGAGAAAGAGAGAGCGAGACGGAGACAGGGTAAGCGAGGAGAGAGAAAGAGAGAGCGAGACGGAGACAGGGTAAGCGAGGAGAGAGAGCGAGACGGAGACAGGGTAAGCGAGGAGAGAGAGAGACGGAGACAGGGTAAGCGAGGAGAGAGAGAGACGGAGACAGGGTAAGCGAGGAGAGAAAGAGAGCGAGACGGAGACAGGGTAAGCGAGGAGAGAAAGAGAGCGAGACGGAGACAGGGTAAGCGAGGAGAGCGAGAGACGGAGACAGGGCAAGCGAGGAGAGAGCGAGACAGAGACAGGGTAAGCGAGGAGAGAGAGAGACGGAGACAGGGCAAGCGAGGAGAGAGAGAGACGGAGACAGGGCAAGTGAGGAGAGAGAGAGACGGAGACAGGGCAAGCGAGGAGAGAGCGAGACGGAGACAGGGTAAGCGAGGAGAGCGAGAGCGAGACGGAGACAGGGTAAGCGAGGAGAGAGAGCGAGACGGAGACAGGGTAAGCGAGGAGAGCGAGAGCGAGACGGAGACAGGGTAAGCGAGGAGAGCGAGAGACGGAGACAGGGCAAGCGAGGAGAGCGAGACGGAGACAGGGTAAGCGAGGAGAGCGAGAGCGAGACGGAGACAGGGTAAGCGAGGAGAGCGAGAGCGAGATGGAGACAGGGTAAGCGAGGAGAGAGAGCGAGACGGAGACAGGGTAAGCGAGGAGAGAAAGAGAAAGAGAGCGAGACGGAGACAGGGTAAGCGAGGAGAGAAAGAGAGCGAGACGGAGACAGGGTAAGCGAGGAGAGAAAGAGAGCGAGACGGAGACAGGGTAAGCGAGGAGAGAAAGAGAGCGAGACGGAGACAGGGTAAGCGAGGAGAGAAAGAGAGCGAGACGGAGACAGGGTAAGCGAGGAGAGAGAGAGAGAGAGAAAAAAGGAGACAGGGTAAGCGAGGAGAGAGAAAGAGAGAGCGAGACGGAGACAGGGTAAGCGAGGAGAGAGAGAGAGCGACACGGAAACAGGGAAAGCGAGGAGGGAGAGCGAGACAGAGAGATTAAGCGAGGAGGGAAAGAGAGCGAGAGACGTAGACAGGATAAGCGAAGAGAGAGCGAGACGGAGACAGGGTAAGCGAAGAGAGAGCGAGACGGAGACAGGGTAAGCGAGGAGAGAGAGAGAGACAGGGTAAGCGAGGAGGGAAAGAGAGCGAGACGGAGACAGGGTAAGCGAAGAGAGAAAGAGAGAGCGAGACGGAGTCAGGGTAAGCGAGGAGAGAGAAAGAGAGAGCGAGGCGGAGACAGGGTAAGCGAGGGGAGAGAGAGGGAGCGACGGAGACAGGGTAAGCGAGGAGAGACAGAGACAGGGTAAGCGAGGAGAGAGAGAGAGCGAGACAGAGACAGGGTAAGCGAGGAGAGAGAGAGAGAGCGAGACGGAGTCAGGGTAAGCGAGGAGAGAGAAAGAGAGAGCGAGGCGGAGACAGGGTAAGCGAGGGGAGAGAGAGAGAGCGACGGAGACAGGGTAAGCGAGGGGAGAGAGAGAGACGGAGACAGGGTAAGCGAGGAGAGAGAGGGAGACGGAGACAGTGTAAACAAGGAGAGAGCGAGAGAGACGGAGACAGGCTAAGAGAGTAAAGAGAGGGAGACAGGGTAAGCGAGGAAAGAGACGGAGACAGGGTAAGCGAGGAGAGAGAGAAGAGCGAGACGGAGACAGGGTAAGCGAGGAGAGAGAGAGAGCGAGAAGGAGACAGGGTAAGCGAGGAGAGAGAGAGAGCGAGACGGAGACAGGGTAAGCGAGGAGAGAGAGACAGCGAGACGGAGACAGGGTAAGCGAGGAGAGAGAGAGAGAGACGGAGACAGGCTAAGAGAGTAAAGAGAGGGAGACGGTAAGCGAGGAGAGAGACGGAGACAGGGTAAGCGAGGAGAGAGAGAGAGCGAGATGGAGACAGGGTAAGTGAGGAGAGAGAGAGAGCGAGACGGAGACAGGGTAAGCGAGGAGAGAGAGAGAGAGAGCGAGACGGAGACAGGGTAAGCGAGGAGAGAGAGAGAGAAGAGAGAGAGAGCGAAACGGAGACAGGGTAAGCGAGGAGAGAGAGAGAGAAGAGAGAGAGAGCGAAACAGAGACAGGGTAAGCGAGGAGAGAGAGAGAGAGAGCGAGACGGAGACAGGGTAAGCGAGGAGAGAGAGAGAGCGAGACGGAGACAGGGTAAGTGAGGAGAGAGAGGGAGAGAGAGAGACAGGGTGAGAGAGGAGAGAGAGCGAGACGGAGACAGGGTAAGCGAGGAGAGATAGCGAGAAGGAGACAGGGTAAGCGAGAAGAGAGAGATAGACAGAGACAGGGTAAGCGAGGAGAGAGAGCGAGACGGAGACAGGGTAAGCGAGGAGAGAGAGGGAGACGGAGACAGGTTAATTGAGGAGAGAGCGAGAGAGATGGAGACAGGCTAAGAGAGTAAAGAGAGGGAGACAGGGTAAGCGAGGAAAGAGACGGAGACAGGGTAAGCGAGGAGAGAGAGAGAGAGAGCGAGACGGAGACAGGGTAAGCGAGGAGAGAGAGAGCGAGACGGAGACAGGGTAAGCGAGGAGAGAGAGGGAGAGAGATGGAGGCAGGGTAAACGAGGAGAGAGAGAGAGACGGAGACAGGGTAAGTGAGGAGAGAGAGATGTAGACAGGGTAAGTGAGGAGAGAGAGATGGAGACAGGGTAAGTGAGGAGAGAGAGAGATGGATACAGGATAAGTGAGGAGAGAGAGAGATGGAGACAGGGTAAGTGAGGAGAGAGAGAGATGGAGACAGGGTAAGTGAGGAGAGAGAGATGGAGACAGGGTAAGTGAGGAGAGAGAGAGATGGAGACAGGGTAAGTGAGGAGAGAGAGATGGAGACAGGGTTAGTGAGGAGAGAGAGAGATGGAGACAGGGTAAGTGAGGAGAGAGAGAGATGGAGACAGGGTAAGTGAGGAGAGAGAGAGATGGAGACAGGGTAAGTGAGGAGAGAGAGAGATGGAGACAGGGTAAGTGAGGAGAGAAAGATGGAGACAGGGTTAGTGAGGAGAGAGAGAGATGGAGACAGGGTAAGTGAGGAGAGAGAGAGATGGAGACAGGGTGAGTGAGGAGAGAGAGATGGAGACAGGGTAAGTGAGGAGAGAGAGATGGAGACAGGGTAAGTGAGGAGAGAGAGAGATGGAGACAGGGTAAGTGAGGAGAGAAAGAGATGGAGACAGGGTTAGTGAGGAGAGAGAGAGATGGAGACAGGGTAAGTGAGGAGAGAAAGAGATGGAGACAGGGTTAGTGAGGAGAGAGAGAGATGGAGACAGGGTAAGCGAGGAGAGAGAGAGATGGAGACAGGGTAAGTGAGGAGAGAGAGAGATGGAGACAGGGTAAGTGAGGAGAGAGCAGAGATGGAGACAGGGTAAGTGAGGAGAGAGCAAGATGGAGACAGGGTAAGTGAGGAGAGAGCAAGATGGAGACAGGGTAAGTGAGGAGAGAGAGATGGAGACAGGGTAAGTGAGGAGAGAGAGATGGAGACAGGGTTAGTGAGGAGAGAGCGAGATGGAGACAGGGTAAGTGAGGAGAGAGAGAGATGGAGACAGGGTAAGTGAGGAGAGAGAGAGATGGAGACAGAGTTAGTGAGGAGAGAGTGAGATGGAGACAGGGTTAGTGAGGAGAGAGCGAGATGGAGACAGGGTAAGTGAGGAGAGAGAGGAGAGATGGAGACAGGGTAAGTGAGGAGAGAGATGTAGACAGGGTAAGTGAGGAGAGAGATGTAGACAGGGTAAGTGAGGAGAGAGATGTAGACAGGGTAAGTGAGGAGAGAAAGAGATGGAGACAGGGTAAGTGATGAGAGAGGAAGATGGAGACAGGGTAAGTGAGGAGAGAGCAAGATGGAGACAGGGTAAGTGAGGAGAGAGAGATGGAGACAGGGTTAGTGAGGAGAGAGCAAGATGGAGACAGGGTTAGTGAGGAGAGTGCGAGATGGAGACAGGGTAAGTGAGGAGAGAGAGAGATGGAGACAGTAAGCGAGGAGAGAGAGAGATGGAGACAGGGTAAGTGAGGAGAGAGAGAGATGGAGACAGGGTAAGTGAGGAGAGAGAGAGATGGAGACAGGGTAAGTGAGGAGAGAGAGATGGAGACAGGGTAAGTGAGGAGAGAGAGAGAGAGAGAGAGATGTAGACAGGGTAAGTGAGGAGAGAAAGAGATGGAGACAGGGTAAGTGAGGAGAGAGCAAGATGGAGACAGGGTTAGTGAGGAGAGAGCGAGATGGAGACAGGGTTAGTGAGGAGAGAGCAAGATGGAGACAGGGTTAGTGAGGAGAGAGTGAGATGGAGACAGGGTAAGTGAGGAGAGAGAGAGATGGAGACAGGGTAAGTGAGGAGAGAGAGAGATGGAGACAGGGTAAGTGAGGAGAGAGAGAGATGGAGACAGGGTAAGTGAGGAGAGAGAGAGATGGAGACAGGGTAAGCGAGGAGAGAGAGAGATGGAGACAGGGTAAGCGAGGAGAGAGAGAGATGGAGACAGGGTAAGTGAGGAGAGAGCGAGATGGAGACAGGATTAGTGAGGAGAGAGAGAGATGGAGACAGGGTAAGTGAGGAGAGAGAGAGATGGAGACAGGGTAAGTGAGGAGAGAGAGATGGAGACAGGGTAAGTGAGGAGAGAGAGATGGAGACAGGGTAAGTGAGGAGAGAGAGAGATGGAGACAGGGTAAGTGAGGAGAGAAAGAGATGGAGACAGGGTTAGTGAGGAGAGAGAGAGATGGAGACAGGGTAAGTGAGGAGAGAAAGAGATGGAGACAGGGTTAGTGAGGAGAGAGAGAGATGGAGACAGGGTAAGCGAGGAGAGAGAGATGGAGACAGGGTAAGTGAGGAGAGAGAGAGATGGAGACAGGTTTAGTGAGGAGAGAGAGATGGAGACAGGGTAAGTGAGGAGAGAGAGAGATGGAGACAGGGTAAGTGAGGAGAGAGAGATGGAGACAGGGTAAGTGAGGGGAGAGCAAGATGGAGACAGGGTTAGTGAGGAGAGAGAGAGATGGAGACAGGGTAAGTGAGGAGAGAGAGAGATGGAGACAGGGTAAGTGAGGAGAGAGAGATGGAGATAGGGTTAGTGAGGAGAGAGAGATGGAGACAGGGTTAGTGAGGAGAGAGAGATGGAGACAGGGTAAGTGAGGAGAGAAAGATGGAGACAGGGTTAGTGAGGAGAGAGAGAGATGGAGACAGGGTTAGTGAGGAGAGAGAGAGATGGAGACAGGGTTAGTGAGGAGAGAGAGAGATGGAGACAGGGTAAGTGAGGAGAGAGAGAGATGGAGACAGGGTTAGTGAGGAGAGAGAGATGGAGACAGGGTAAGTGAGGAGAGAGAGATGGAGACAGGGTAAGTGAGGAGAGAGAGATGGAGACAGGGTAAGTGAGGAGAGAGCGAGATGGAGACAGGGTTAGTGAGGAGAGAGAGATGGAGACAGGGTAAGTGAGGAGAGAGAGAGATGGAGACAGGGTAAGTGAGGAGAGAGAGATGGAGACAGGGTAAGTGAGGAGAGAGAGATGGAGACAGGGTAAGTGAGGAGAGAGAGAGATGGAGACAGGGTAAGTGAGGAGAGAAAGAGATGGAGACAGGGTTAGTGAGGAGAGAGAGAGATGGAGACAGGGTAAGTGAGGAGAGAGAGAGATGGAGACAGGGTTAGTGAGGAGAGAGAGATGGAGACAGGGTAAGTGAGGAGAGAGAGAGATGGAGACAGGGTAAGTGAGGAGAGAGAAGATGGAGACAGGGTAAGTGAGGAGAGAGAGATGGAGACAGGGTAAGTGAGGAGAGAGAGATGGAGACAGGGTAAGTGAGGAGAGCGAGATGGAGACAGGGTAAGTGAGGAGAGAGCGAGATGGAGACAGGGTAAGTGAGGAGAGAGAGAGATGGAGACAGGGTTAGTGAGGAGAGAGAGAGATGGAGACAGGGTTAGTGAGGAGAGAGAGAGATGGAGACAGGGTAAGTGAGGAGAGAGAGAGATGGAGACAGGGTAAGTGAGGAGAGAGATGGAGACAGGGTAAGTGAGGAGAGAGATGTAGACAGGGTAAGTGAGGAGAGAAAGAGATGGAGACAGGGTAAGTGAGGAGAGAGGAAGATGGAGACAGGGTAAGTGAGGAGAGAGCAAGATGGAGACAGGGTAAGTGAGGAGAGAGAGATGGAGACAGGGTTAGTGAGGAGAGAGCAAGATGGAGACAGGGTTAGTGAGGAGAGTGCGAGATGGAGACAGGGTAAGTGAGGAGAGAGAGAGATGGAGACAGTAAGCGAGGAGAGAGAGAGATGGAGACAGGGTAAGTGAGGAGAGAGAGAGATGGAGACAGGGTAAGTGAGGAGAGAGAGATGGAGACGGGGTAAGTGAGGAGAGAGAGAGAGAGAGAGAGAGATGTAGACAGGGTAAGTGAGGAAAGAAAGAGATGGAGACAGGGTAAGTGAGGAGAGAGCAAGATGGAGACAGGGTTAGTGAGGAGAGAGCAAGATGGAGACAGGGTTAGTGAGGAGAGAGAGATGGAGACGGGGTAAGTGAGGAGAGAGAGAGAGAGAGAGAGAGAGAGATGTAGACAGGGTAAGTGAGGAAAGAAAGAGATGGAGACAGGGTAAGTGAGGAGAGAGCAAGATGGAGACAGGGTTAGTGAGGAGAGAGCGAGATGGAGACAGGGTTAGTGAGGAGAGAGCGAGATGGAGACAGGGTAAGTGAGGAGAGAGAGAGATGGAGACAGGGTAAGTGAGGAGAGAGAGAGATGGAGACAGGGTAAGTGAGGAGAGAGAGAGATGGAGACAGGGTAAGTGAGGAGAGAGAGAGATGGAGACAGGGTAAGTGAGGAGAGAGAGAGATGGAGACAGGGTAAGCGAGGAGAGAGAGAGATGGAGACAGGGTAAGTGAGGAGAGAGAGAGATGGAGACAGGGTAAGTGAGGAGAGAGAGATGGAGACAGGGTAAGTGAGGAGAGAGAGAGATGGAGACAGGGTAAGTGAGGAGAGAGAGAGATGGAGACAGGGTAAGTGAGGAGAGAGAGATGGAGACAGGGTAAGTGAGGAGAGAGAGATGGAGACAGGGTAAGTGAGGAGAGAGAGAGATGGAGACAGGGTAAGTGAGGAGAGAAAGAGATGGAGACAGGGTTAGTGAGGAGAGAGAGAGATGGAGACAGGGTAAGTGAGGAGAGAAAGAGATGGAGACAGGGTTAGTGAGGAGAGAGAGAGATGGAGACAGTAAGCGAGGAGAGAGAGAGATGGAGACAGGGTAAGTGAGGAGAGAGAGAGATGGAGACAGGGTTAGTGAGGAGAGAGAGATGGAGACAGGGTAAGTGAGGAGAGAGAGAGATGGAGACAGGGTAAGTGAGGAGAGAGAGATGAAGACAGGGTAAGTGAGGGGAGAGCAAGATGGAGACAGGGTTAGTGAGGAGAGAGAGAGATGGAGACAGGGTAAGTGAGGAGAGAGAGAGATGGAGACAGGGTAAGTGAGGAGAGAGAGAGATGGAGACAGGGTTAGTGAGGAGAGAGAGATGGAGACAGGGTTAGTGAGGAGAGAGAGATGGAGACAGGGTTAGTGAGGAGAGAGAGATGGAGACAGGGTAAGTGAGGAGAGAAAGATGGAGACAGGGTTAGTGAGGAGAGAGAGAGATGGAGACAGGGTTAGTGAGGAGAGAGAGAGATGGAGACAGGGTTAGTGAGGAGAGAGAGAGATGGAGACAGGGTAAGTGAGGAGAGAGCGAGATGGAGACAGGGTAAGTGAGGAGAGAGAGAGAGAGATGTAGACAGGGTAAGTGAGGAGAGAGATGTAGACAGGGTAAGTGAGGAGAGAGATGGAGACAGGGTAAGTGAGGAGAGAGAGATGGAGACAGGGTAAGTGAGGAGAGAGCGAGATGGAGACAGGGTAAGTGAGGAGAGAGAGAGATGGAGACAGGGTAAGTGAGGAGAGAGAGAGATGGAGACAGGGTTAGTGAGGAGAGAGAGAGATGGAGACAGGGTAAGTGAGGAGAGAGAGAGATGGAGACAGGGTAAGTGAGGAGAGAGAGAGATGGAGACAGGGTAAGTGAGGAGAGAGAGAGATGGAGACAGGGTAAGTGAGGAGAGAGAGAGATGGAGACAGGGTAAGTGAGGAGAGAGAGATGGAGACAGGGTAAGTGAGGAGAGAGAGAGATGGAGACAGGGTAAGTGAGGAGAGAGAGAGATGGAGACAGGGTAAGTGAGGAGAGAGAGAGATGGAGACAGGGTAAGTGAGGAGAGAGAGATGGAGACAGGGTAAGTGAGGAGAGAGAGATGGAGACAGGGTAAGTGAGGAGAGAGCGAGATGGAGACAGGGTAAGTGAGGAGAGAGAGAGATGGAGACAGGGTTAGTGAGGAGAGAGAGAGATGGAGACAGGGTTAGTGAGGAGAGAGAGAGATGGAGACAGGGTAAGTGAGGAGAGAGAGAGATGGAGACAGGGTAAGTGAGGAGAGAGAGAGATGGAGACAGGGTAAGTGAGGAGAGAGAGAGATGGAGACAGGGTAAGTGAGGAGAGAGAGAGATGGAGACAGGGTAAGTGAGGAGAGAGAGAGATGGAGACAGGGTTAGTGAGGAGAGAGAGAGATGGAGACAGGGTAAGTGAGGAGAGAGAGAGATGGAGACAGGGTAAGTGAGGAGAGAGAGATGGAGACAGGGTAAGTGAGGAGAGAGAGATGGAGACAGGGTAAGTGAGGAGAGAGAGAGATGGAGACAGGGTAAGTGAGGAGAGAAAGAGATGGAGACAGGGTTAGTGAGGAGAGAGAGAGATGGAGACAGGGTAAGTGAGGAGAGAAAGAGATGGAGACAGGGTTAGTGAGGAGAGAGAGAGATGGAGACAGTAAGCGAGGAGAGAGAGAGATGGAGACAGGGTAAGTGAGGAGAGAGAGAGATGGAGACAGGGTTAGTGAGGAGAGAGAGATGGAGACAGGGTAAGTGAGGAGAGAGAGAGATGGAGACAGGGTAAGTGAGGAGAGAGAGATGAAGACAGGGTAAGTGAGGGGAGAGCAAGATGGAGACAGGGTTAGTGAGGAGAGAGAGAGATGGAGACAGGGTAAGTGAGGAGAGAGAGAGATGGAGACAGGGTAAGTGAGGAGAGAAGAGATGGAGACAGGGTTAGTGAGGAGAGAGAGAGATGGAGACAGGGTTAGTGAGGAGAGAGGAGATGGAGACAGGGTTAGTGAGGAGAGAAGAGATGGAGACAGGGTAAGTGAGGAGAGAGAGAGATGGAGACAGGGTTAGTGAGGAGAGAGAGAGATGGAGACAGGGTTAGTGAGGAGAGAGAGAGATGGAGACAGGGTAAGTGAGGAGAGAGAGAGATGGAGACAGGGTAAGTGAGGAGAGAGAAGATGGAGACAGGGTAAGTGAGGAGAGAGAGATGGAGACAGGGTAAGTGAGGAGAGCGAGATGGAGACAGGGTAAGTGAGGAGAGAGCGAGATGGAGACAGGGTAAGTGAGGAGAGAGAGAGATGGAGACAGGGTTAGTGAGGAGAGAGAGAGATGGAGACAGGGTTAGTGAGGAGAGAGAGAGATGGAGACAGGGTAAGTGAGGAGAGAGAGAGATGGAGACAGGGTAAGTGAGGAGAGAGAGAGATGGAGACAGGGTTAGTGAGGAGAGAGAGAGATGGAGACAGGGTTAGTGAGGAGAGAGAGAGATGGAGACAGGGTAAGTGAGGAGAGAGAGAGATGGAGACAGGGTTAGTGAGGAGAGAGAGAGATGTAGACAGGGTAAGTGAGGAGAGCGAGAGATGGAGACAGTAAGCGAGGAGAGAGAGAGAGATGGATACAGGGTAAGTGAGGAGAGAGAGATGGAGACAGGGTAAGTGAGGAGAGAGAGAGATGGAGACAGGGTAAGTGAGGAGAGAGCGAGATGGAGACAGGGTAAGTGAGGAGAGAGAGAGATGTAGACAGGGTAAGTGAGGAGAGAAAGAGATGGAGACAGGGTAAGTGAGGAGAGAGAAGATGGAGACAGGGTAAGTGAGGAGAGAGAGAGATGGAGACAGGGTAAGTGAGGAGAGAGAGAGATGGAGACAGGGTAAGTGAGGAGAGAGAGAGATGGAGACAGGGTAAGTGAGGAGAGAGAGAGATGGAGACAGGGTAAGTGAGGAGAGAGAGAGATGGAGACAGGGTAAGTGAGGAGAGAGAGAGATGGAGACAGGGTAAGTGAGGAGAGAGCAAGATGGAGACAGGGTTAGTGAGGAGAGAGAGAGATGGAGACAGGGTAAGTGAGGAGAGAGAGAGATGGAGACAGGGTAAGTGAGGAGAGAGAGAGTGGAGACAGGGTAAGTGAGGAGAGAAGAGATGGAGACAGGGTAAGTGAGGAGAGAGAGAGATGGAGACAGGGTAAGTGAGGAGAGAAAGAGATGGAGACAGGGTTAGTGAGGAGAGAGAGAGATGGAGACAGGGTAAGTGAGGAGAGAGAGAGATGGAGACAGGGTTAGTGAGGAGAGAGAGAGATGGAGACAGTAAGCGAGGAGAGAGAGAGATGGAGACAGGGTAAGTGAGGAGAGAGAGAGATGGAGACAGGGTAAGTGAGGAGAGAGAGATGGAGACAGGGTAAGTGAGGAGAGAGAGAGATGGAGACAGGGTAAGTGAGGAGAGAGAGATGGAGACAGGGTAAGTGAGGAGAGAGCGAGATGGAGACAGGGTTAGTGAGGAGAGAGAGAGATGGAGACAGGGTAAGTGAGGAGAGAGAGAGATGGAGACAGGGTAAGTGAGGAGAGAGAGATGGAGACAGGGTAAGTGAGGAGAGAGAGAGATGGAGACAGGGTAAGTGAGGAGAGAAAGAGATGGAGACAGGGTTAGTGAGGAGAGAGAGAGATGGAGACAGGGTTAGTGAGGAGAGAGAGATGGAGACAGGGTAAGTGGAGAGAGAGAGATGGAGACAGTAAGGAGGAGAGAGAGAGATGGAGACAGGGTAAGTGAGGAGAGAGAGAGATGGAGACAGGGTAAGTGAGGAGAGAGAGAGATGGAGACAGGGTAAGTGAGGAGAGAGAGATGGAGACAGGGTAAGTGAGGAGAGAGAGAGATGGAGACAGGGTAAGTGAGGAGAGAGAGAGATGGAGACAGGGTTAGTGAGGAGAGAGAGAGATGGAGACAGGGTAAGTGAGGAGAGAGAGAGATGGAGACAGGGTAAGTGAGGAGAGAGAGAGATGGAGACAGGGTAAGTGAGGAGAGAGAGAGATGGAGACAGGGTAAGTGAGGAGAGAGAGAGATGGAGACAGGGTAAGTGAGGAGAGAGAGATGGAGACAGGGTAAGTGAGGAGAGAGAGAGATGGAGACAGGGTAAGTGAGGAGAGAGAGAGATGGAGACAGGGTAAGTGAGGAGAGAGAGAGATGGAGACAGGGTAAGTGAGGAGAGAAGAGATGGAGACAGGGTTAGTGAGGAGAGAGAGAGATGGAGACAGGGTTAGTGAGGAGAGAGAGAGATGGAGACAGGGTTAGTGAGGAGAGAGAGAGATGGAGACAGGGTAAGTGAGGAGCGAGAGAGATGGAGACAGGGTTAGTGAGGAGAGAGAGATTGAGACAGGGTAAGTGAGGAGAGAGAGAGATGGAGACAGGGTAAGTGAGGAGAGAAAGAGATGGAGACAGGGTTAGTGAGGAGAGAGCGAGATGGAGACAGGGTAAGTGAGGAGAGAGAGAGATGGAGACAGGGTAAGTGAGGAGAGAGAGAGATGGAGACAGGGTTAGTGAGGAGAGAGAGAGATGGAGACAGGGTAAGTGAGGAGAGAGAGAGATGGAGACAGGGTAAGTGAGGAGAGAGAGATGGAGACAGGGTAAGTGAGGAGAGAGCAAGATGGAGACTGGGTTAGTGAGGAGAGAGAGAGATGGAGACAGGGTAAGTGAGGAGAGAGAGAGATGGAGACAGGGTAAGTGAGGAGAGAGAGATGGAGACAGGGTAAGTGAGGAGAGAGAGAGATGGAGACAGGGTAAGTGAGGAGAGAGAGATGGAGACAGGGTTAGTGAGGAGAGAGAGAGATGGAGACAGGGTTAGTGAGGAGAGAGAGATGTAGACAGGGTAAGTGAGGAGAGAGAGATGGAGACAGGGTTAGTGAGGAGAGAGAGATGGAGACAGGGTTAGTGAGGAGAGAGAGATGTAGACAGGGTAAGTGAGGAGAGAGCGAGATGGAGACAGGGTTAGTGAGGAGAGAGAGAGAGATGGAGACAGGGTAAGTGAGGAGAGAGAGAGATGGAGACAGGGTAAGTGAGGAGAGAAAGAGATGGAGACAGGGTAAGTGAGGAGAGAGAGAGATGGAGACAGGGTTAGTGAGGAGAGAGAGAGATGGAGACAGGGTAAGTGAGGAGAGAGCAAGATGGAGACAGGGTTAGTGAGGAGAGAGAGATGGAGACAGGGTAAGTGAGGAGAGAGAGAGATGGAGACAGTAAGCGAGGAGAGAGAGAGAGATGGATACAGGGTAAGTGAGGAGAGAGAGATGGAGACAGGGTAAGTGAGGAGAGCGAGATGGAGACAGGGTAAGTGAGGAGAGAGCGAGATGGAGACAGGGTAAGTGAGGAGAGAGAGAGATGGAGACAGGGTTAGTGAGGAGAGAGAGAGATGGAGACAGGGTTAGTGAGGAGAGAGAGAGATGGAGACAGGGTAAGTGAGGAGAGAGAGAGATGGAGACAGGGTAAGTGAGGAGAGAGAGAGATGGAGACAGGGTAAGTGAGGAGAGAGAGATGGAGACAGGGTTAGTGAGGAGAGAGAAGATGGAGACAGGGTTAGTGAGGAGAGAGAGAGATGGAGACAGGGTAAGTGAGGAGAGAGAGAGATGGAGACAGTAAGCGAGGAGAGAGAGAGATGGAGACAGGGTAAGTGAGGAGAGAGAGAGATGGAGACAGGGTAAGTGAGGAGAGAGAGATGGAGACAGGGTAAGTGAGGAGAGAGAGAGATGGAGACAGGGTAAGTGAGGAGAGAGAGAGATGGAGACAGGGTAAGTGAGGAGAGAGAGAGATGGAGACAGGGTAAGTGAGGAGAGAGAGAGATGGAGACAGGGTTAGTGAGGAGAGAGAGATGGAGACAGGGTAAGTGAGGAGAGAGAGAGATGGAGACAGGGTAAGTGAGGAGAGAAAGAGATGGAGACAGGGTTAGTGAGGAGAGAGCGAGATGGAGACAGGGTAAGTGAGGAGAGAGAGAGATGGAGACAGGGTAAGTGAGGAGAGAGAGAGATGGAGACAGGGTTAGTGAGGAGAGAGAGAGATGGAGACAGGGTAAGTGAGGAGAGAGAGATGGAGACAGGGTAAGTGAGGAGAGAGCAAGATGGAGACTGGGTTAGTGAGGAGAGAGAGTGATGGAGACAGGGTAAGTGAGGAGAGAGAGAGATGGAGACAGGGTAAGTGAGGAGAGAGAGATGGAGACAGGGTAAGTGAGGAGAGAGAGAGATGGAGACAGGGTAAGTGAGGAGAGAGAGATGGAGACAGGGTTAGTGAGGAGAGAGAGATGGAGACAGGGTTAGTGAGGAGAGAGAGATGTAGACAGGGTAAGTGAGGAGAGAGAGATGGAGACAGGGTTAGTGAGGAGAGAGAGATGGAGACAGGGTTAGTGAGGAGAGAGAGATGTAGACAGGGTAAGTGAGGAGAGAGCGAGATGGAGACAGGGTTAGTGAGGAGAGAGAGAGATGGAGACAGGGTAAGTGAGGAGAGAGAGAGATGGAGACAGGGTAAGTGAGGAGAGAAAGAGATGGAGACAGGGTAAGTGAGGAGAGAGAGAGATGGAGACAGGGTTAGTGAGGAGAGAGAGAGATGGAGACAGGGTAAGTGAGGAGAGAGCAAGATGGAGACAGGGTTAGTGAGGAGAGAGAGATGGAGACAGGGTAAGTGAGGAGAGAGAGAGATGGAGACAGTAAGCGAGGAGAGAGAGAGAGATGGATACAGGGTAAGTGAGGAGAGAGAGATGGAGACAGGGTAAGTGAGGAGAGCGAGATGGAGACAGGGTAAGTGAGGAGAGAGCGAGATGGAGACAGGGTAAGTGAGGAGAGAGAGAGATGGAGACAGGGTTAGTGAGGAGAGAGAGAGATGGAGACAGGGTTAGTGAGGAGAGAGAGAGATGGAGACAGGGTAAGTGAGGAGAGAGAGAGATGGAGACAGGGTAAGTGAGGAGAGAAAGAGATGGAGACAGGGTTAGTGAGGAGAGAGAGAGATGGAGACAGGGTTAGTGAGGAGAGAGAGAGATGGAGACAGGGTAAGTGAGGAGAGAGAGAGATGGAGACAGGGTAAGTGAGGAGAGAGAGAGATGAAGACAGGGTAAGTGAGGAGAGAGAGAGAGATGGAGACAGGGTTAGTGAGGAGAGAGAGATGGAGACAGGGTAAGTGAGGAGAGAGAGAGATGGAGACAGGGTAAGTGAGGAGAGAGAGAGATGGAGACAGGGTAAGTGAGGAGAGAGAGATGGAGACAGGCTAAGTGAGGAGAGAGAGATGGAGACAGGCTAAGTGAGGAGAGAGAAAGATGGAGACAGGGTAAGTGAGGAGAGAAAGAGATGGAGACAGGGTTAGTGAGGAGAGAGAGAGATGGAGACAGGGTAAGTGAGGAGAGAAAGAGATGGAGACAGGGTTAGTGAGGAGAGAGAGAGATGGAGACAGTAAGCGAGGAGAGAGAGAGATGGAGACAGGGTAAGTGAGGAGAGAGAGAGATGGAGACAGGGTTAGTGAGGAGAGAGAGATGGAGACAGGGTAAGTGAGGAGAGAGAGAGATGGAGACAGGGTAAGTGAGGAGAGAGAGAGATGGAGACAGGGTAAGTGAGGAGAGAGAGATGGAGACAGGCTAAGTGAGGAGAGAGAGATGGAGACAGGCTAAGTGAGGAGAGAGAGAGATGGAGACAGGGTAAGTGAGGAGAGAAAGAGATGGAGACAGGGTTAGTGAGGAGAGAGAGAGATGGAGACAGGGTAAGTGAGGAGAGAGAGAGATGGAGACAGGGTTAGTGAGGAGAGAGAGATGGAGACAGTAAGCGAGGAGAGAGAGAGATGGAGACAGGGTAAGTGAGGAGAGAGAGAGATGGAGACAGGGTTAGTGAGGAGAGAGAGATGGAGACAGGGTAAGTGAGGAGAGAGAGAGATGGAGACAGGGTAAGTGAGGAGAGAGAGATGGAGACAGGGTAAGTGAGGAGAGAGCAAGATGGAGACAGGGTTAGTGAGGAGAGAGAGAGATGGAGACAGGGTAAGTGAGGAGAGAGAGAGATGGAGACAGGGTAAGTGAGGAGAGAGAGATGGAGACAGGGTAAGTGAGGAGAGAGAGAGATGGAGACAGGGTTAGTGAGAGAGAGAGAGATGGAGACAGGGTTAGTGAGGAGAGAGAGATGGAGACAGGGTAAGTGAGGAGAGAGAGAGATGGAGACAGGGTTAGTGAGGAGAGAGAGAGATGGAGACAGGGTTAGTGAGGAGAGAGAGAGATGGAGACAGGGTAAGTGAGGAGAGAGAGAGATGGAGACAGTAAGCGAGGAGAGAGAGAGAGATGGATACAGGGTAAGTGAGGAGAGAGATGGAGACAGGGTAAGTGAGGAGAGCGAGATGGAGACAGGGTAAGTGAGGAGAGAGAGAGATGGAGACAGGGTAAGTGAGGAGAGAGAGAGATGGAGACAGGGTTAGTGAGGAGAGAGAGAGATGGAGACAGGGTTAGTGAGGAGAGAGAGAGATGGAGACAGGGTAAGTGAGGAGAGAGAGAGATGGAGACAGGGTAAGTGAGGAGAGAGAGAGATGGAGACAGGGTTAGTGAGGAGAGAGAGAGATGGAGACAGGGTAAGTGAGGAGAGAGAGAGATGGAGACAGGGTAAGTGAGGAGAGAAAGAGATGGAGACAGGGTTAGTGAGGAGAGAGAGAGATGGAGACAGGGTTAGTGAGGAGAGAGAGAGATGGGACAGGGTAAGTGAGGAGAGAGAGAGATGGAGACAGGGTAAGTGAGGAGAGAGAGAGATGGAGACAGGGTAGTGAGGAGAGAGGAGATGGAGACAGGGTAAGTGAGGAGAGAGAGAGATGGAGACAGGGTAAGTGAGGAGAGAGAGATGGAGACAGGGTAAGTGAGGAGAGAGAAGATGGAGACGGGTTAGTGAGAGAGAGAGAGATGGAGACAGGGTAAGTGAGGAGAGAGAGAGATGGAGACAGGGTAAGTGAGGAGAGAGAGATGGAGACAGGGTAAGTGAGGAGAGAGAGATGGAGACAGGGTAAGTGAGGAGAGAGAGATGGAGACAGGGTTAGTGAGGAGAGAGAGAGATGGAGACAGGGTAAGTGAGGAGAGAGAGAGATGGAGACAGGGTTAGTGAGGAGAGAGAGAGATGGAGACAGGGTTAGTGAGGAGAGAGAGAGAGAGATGGAGACAGGGTAAGTGAGGAGAGAGAGAGATGGAGACAGGGTAAGTGAGGAGAGAAAGAGATGGAGACAGGGTTAGTGAGGAGAGAGAGAGATGGAGACAGGGTTAGTGAGGAGAGAGAGAGATGGGGACAGGGTAAGTGAGGAGAGAGAGAGATGGAGACAGGGTAAGTGAGGAGAGAGAGAGATGGAGACAGGGTTAGTGAGGAGAGAGAGAGATGGAGACAGGGTAAGTGAGGAGAGAGAGAGATGGAGACAGGGTAAGTGAGGAGAGAGAAGATGGAGACAGGGTAAGTGAGGAGAGAGAGAGATGGAGACAGGGTAAGTGAGGAGAGAGAGAGATGGAGACAGGGTAAGTGAGGAGAGAGAGATGGAGACAGGGTAAGTGAGGAGAGAGGAGATGGAGACAGGGTAAGTGAGGAGAGAGAGAGATGGAGACAGGGTTAGTGAGGAGAGAGAGAGATGGAGACAGGGTAAGTGAGGAGAGAGAGAGATGGAGACAGGGTTAGTGAGGAGAGAGAGAGATGGAGACAGGGTAAGTGAGGAGAGAGAGAGATGGAGACAGGGTAAGTGAGGAGAGAGAGAGATGGAGACAGGGTTAGTGAGGAGAGAGAGAGATGGAGACAGGGTTAGTGAGGAGAGAGAGAGATGGAGACAGGGTAAGTGAGGAGAGAGCAGAGATGGAGACAGGGTTAGTGAGGAGAGAGAGAGATGGAGACAGGGTTAGTGAGGAGAGAGAGAGAGATGGAGACAGGGTAAGTGAGGAGAGAGAGAGATGGAGACAGAGTAAGTGAGGAGAGAGAGAGATGGAGACAGGGTTAGTGAGGAGAGAGAGATGGAGACAGGGTAAGTGAGGAGAGAGAGAGATGGAGACAGGGTAAGTGAGGAGAGAGAGAGATAGAGACAGGGTTAGTGAGGAGAGAGAGAGATAGAGACAGGGTAAGTGAGGAGAGAGAGAGATGGAGACAGGGTAAGTGAGGAGAGAGAGAGATAGAGACAGGGTTAGTGAGGAGAGAGAGAGATAGAGACAGGGTAAGTGAGGAGAGAAATGGATTAGACAGGGTAAGCAAGGAGAGATAAAATTTATACGATTTCTTGCCTTGTGGGTGGAGTGAAAGTTAGTTTTTAATTGTGTTGATAAATGTCCCTTTCTCTATTATTCCAAGAAAATATTTGGCATTGAGAGAGAAAAAAAACAGCTGCTAACATAAAAAGTAGGCTACCAGTGGTGGAAAAAGTACCCAATTGTAATACTTGAGTAAATATTAAGATACTCGAGTATAGTTTTACAAAGTAAAAGTCTAAAAGTATTTGGTTTAAAATATACTTATGTATTAAAAGTAAAAATCATTTCATATTCCTTCTATTAAGCAAACCAGACAGCATCATTTTCTTGTTGTTTTTATTTTACGGATAGCCAGGGGCACACTCCAAAATGCAGACATTTACAAACAAAGCATGTTGTGTTTAGTGAGTCCACCAGATCAGAGGCAGTAGGGATGACCAGGGATGTTCTGTTAAGGGCGTGAATTTGACTATTTTTCTGTCCTGCTAAGCATTCAAAATGTAACGAGTACTTTTGGGTGTCAAGGAAAGTGTATGGAGTAAAAAGTACAATATTTTCTTAAGGAATTTAGTGAAGTAAAAGTAGTCAAAAATATAAATAGTTAAGTACAGATACCCCCATAAAAAACGAATTAAATATTACTTTAAAGTATTTTACTTAAGTACCAACATCCCCCAGGTCCTACTGTCCGTTTTTAAGAAACAGAACACTGTGCGTTTCAGCACGGTTGAAAGTGCCCTCACAGCTCAGCTGCTTCCGCTTTGACACAGATCTAAGGTCGGTTTTGCGTTTTTCCTCTGAAAAGGAAAGCGGATACTATGCAAATCCATGCCAGAAATCCCTCCTCTTATCTAACAAGATCGGGCGTTGAGGTAATCTACGGCTAGACCATTGGTTTAGATATGTGTCAATCTCACGAGTTGTCAATCCGCTTTCCATCAATGGATGAGAGACAATAAACGCTATCTGACAGCAATCGACCCTACATAATATATTATAATCATAAACCAGTATCATAGAACTCAATATTAAACATTTAGTTTATAGTGTTTTCCTTGACTCCATCCAATGACACGCAAAACAAGAGTGAATCAATTGTCTTTGAAAAAAATCTAACATTCAAAGGTTAGCTTTGTGCTAAAGTATCGTAAATAAACCTGTTGGAAGCTAATGTGATCCGCAACATCAAAAAGGCCATCATATTGAAGAAAAACTGAAATCCCCTTCCCGATACTGGGCGCTTGTGTCAATTCTACCCAGAGCGGAGGAAGTTTAGCACCATGACATGTCAGTCAAATTTCAATCATTTTGGGTTGATGGACTGGACGATGTTGAAATCACTTCCTATATCGATCCAAAAGAAAATCACAATATTCCCAAAGTTCTTCAGCTACACATAGCTTTGTTACACCCCACAGAATAAGTCATTCTCCGTCTCTGAGTTGACCACAGCAGTAGCGCGGGGGAAACTGCTCCAGTTTATATTGCAACACGTTTGGCATGATGCTGGGTGATGCTTGATGAGAGATGTAACGGCTCTCAATCCAACAACCTGTCTAATATCCCTTCAGAAGTGGAAACACTTGGGCCTAATGAGACAGTCGCGGTCATAGATGTATTCCACCCAGCCCGTGTCAGACCCCGCAGGGTAGAAACTATGTGCGACCACGGGTAGGGGGATTAAGCGACTTCTCCTATCCGTGGCTGTATATATCTCTACATTACATAAGAATTAAGCCTCTCAGTCACAAAAACAACGCATTTTGAATCATCTATTTTTTTTAAAGATGCCCTAAAATCAAGACGGTGTTCGTAGAAGTAGGCTCGGTGGCTCTCTTACCCGTCAACACACCGGTCCTTCTCCATCACCGGAAAGCCCAGCTCGTGTCCAAGTCCATTGCGCGAGCTCCACAGTCCCAGCATTCTGTCGACCTCTCCTGCTGTCCGCCACAAGCACGCGCAAACTCTCTCCCACGGCGGCGGGGACAATTAAAGGGACAGCGATGATTGGAGATGGAGGTAACGCAGTGAGCGTAGTCTATGGGACGAGCACAATGAAAGCTAGTCGACTGGTGTGGCAGGAAATACAGCCACATTTGGTCATTGAGTTTAATTTATATGGTAGAAAGTAGAAGGATATTATTGTTCATCCTTACAAGAGATTTAGATAAACCAACAGACAAAAATCAACCCCAGACTACAAGAAGGTTCCACAATGTTTCCCTCTGACAGAGAAGAGAATGTTGATTGACTGACAGTGTCTGTGGTAGATACTGTTGAACTGAGAGAAGGGGCCCACTAGTGGAGTTGAGAGGGATGGTGAGGTTGCCATAGTGATACCTACTATCAACAGAAATAATACCAATCAACATCACTGTCACATAATAGTTCACAACATTTGGACAATATTGAACTGTTTGTATACCAATGTCCCAGAGGAGGCTGGTGGGAGGAATTGTAGGAGGACGGACTCATTTGTAATGGCTGGAATGAAATAAATGAAATGGTATCAAACACATCAAACATATGTAAACCACATATCTGAGTCTGTTCCATTTATTCCATTCCAGCCATTAACATGAGCCAGTCCTCCTATAGCTCGTCCCACTAACCTCCTCTGAAATGTCCATGGTATACGTTTCTCTGCCCACTACTACCTTATATTGGCAGTTGATTTGATACCCCCTTATATTTAATAATAATAATAATTATAATATTGTACACACACAGGGTATACCACAGGCATGCTTTCATAAACTTTACAACACAAATCACACAAGAGACAAGACTGAAATCAGACTGAAGATAGATCACTAGACAGTGTGTGTGTGTGTGTGTCTCCATCTATCCGCCTGTCTGTCTTGGGGTGGTTAAGCCAGACCTCCTGAACACAAATGATCATTCCCCTATATCTAGTTTACCAGTGTAGTGGACAGTGGCGGCTGGTGGGAGAAGCTATAGGACGACAGGCTCATTGTAATGGCTGGAATGGAAATCATGTGGTTTCCATGTTTGATACCGTTCCATTCATTTCAATCCAGCCATTACAATGAGCCTGTCGTCCTATAGCTCCTCCCACCAGCCTCAGTCAGACTATCCCACCGTGACATCAGCATAGGGCATCATCAGCACAAACTAGAATTTATATTTTTTTGTAGTAAACTACTAACCTGATGACTCACACTAAATTCTTCCGCTGCTCTGTCATTTCCTACATACTTTCGTCTGCCACGATTGGATAACTAACTGGATTTATATAGAGCTTTCTGCCAACTGTGGTACTCAAAGCACTTCACATAGTAAGGGGTAAACTCACCTCATCCCCCACCCAGGTGTCTGGCACCCACCTGGGTGATGCACAGACAACTCGCCACACATCAGCTATTAGGTGGAGAGTGATATATGCCAATTAGGAATGATTAAGTGGCAACGACCGAATGGGACCAGGTTGGGAATTTAGCCATGACACCGGGGTTAACACCCCTACTCTTACAAAAAGTGCCATGGGATGCAGCTGTGCTGCCATTTAGGAGTTTCCTATTCTAACTTCCTTCAGAAACAGAGAGTCTTGTGGCAAAAAAAGAACACTTTATTCACCTGTTGACAACATTAGAAAAGAACCACCAATCTCAGTTCTCGTTTATATGGAAGTGAAGAACAGAGTGATGAGGAGGAATTTACATTTAGTGGAAGTTGTAGTGTGGGCTGGATGACACCATTGCTCTCGATATGGTGGTAAACTTCTACATGGAATGAGTTTTAATACACAATAATGACATTGTTCCCTCTCTGTAATATGTGTGTGGCCTTTGTTGAAATCGGTTAATTAAATACTGATCAAAATTAACACGTAACTAAATGCATGTATTTATTTCTGAAAATGTTCTTCAAACTGCAACAAGTTAAACCAACCCAAAATAAGCAACTATCTTTGAAGGATCAAACTTATTCTGTAAACGCATTGTAGACAAACATTTTTTTAAACAATTCACATATTCACCTTGATTTTATAATACCATCTGATAGCCACAAAGAAAAAAATAGAGTTCAATCCAGAAAATGTTGTGAGTGAATTCCCCTCCTCTTGACAGTGTAAAGCACATGAGATTTGCTATACTGTAAAACCACTCCATTATTAGTAGAGCTGGATCATTCCAAGAATAAAGTGCCATTTTTCTAAAGCTAGAAATGTTTTAACAAGTTATCTATTTATGGGTGACAGGGTTGATGTGTTATGATGGACACAAAATTAAGAACTATTAGATGTTCAATGCTTCTTGTTAAAACATTTTTTTTGTAAAGTAATAGTTTCACCATATTAAAACGAGAGTTCAGTTCACATAACAGGATTGACCTTAAAACAAGAGGGACAAATGTAAATGAATCTCCAATCACATTAAATAAACGATAATCTTCCGAAATGACTACCACAGCAACACATTACTTAGGGCTTTACAATGATGGTGAAAACGTGGGCACATTTTGGGGTGAAGTGAGTGAAAATATTCATAGAAGACCGACAAACATAACGTGGGACATGGCAAAATGGGGATTTTCAGAGAAAACAACAACTTTATTTGAATGAAAACACAATACTATTGGAATTTCTAACATGGTTTAGTGTAGTTATAGATGTACTGTATGTTATCCAACTGTTAAATTGAGTATTCTATCAACATTTACAGACAATGTCACAAGGACATAAAAGGCACTCTATTTGTGGATCGACCCACCTATATGAAGCTCTCGCTGACGTTGCTGTCATACGAGCGGATGTTGTCGGAGGCCAGTGCTGTCTTCATGTTGTTCCAGAACAGTGGCTGGGCCTGAGGGTTTCTGGGCCAGGACAGAACAGACTTCCTGCAGAGCCTCTTCCTCAGCTGCAGGTACTTCAGCTTGGGAAACACCTCGTCCAGCAGAACCAACACCGCCACGTCCACCTGCAGATAAGATAACAGATAAGACAGTACAGAGTGAGTGAGTGGTAAGGATGTTGCCTGTTGTTTTTTTTTGCTTCATTATGAGTATATTACTTGAAGGTAGCCTACGTACAGTTGAAGTCAGAAGTTTACATACCTTAGCTAAATACATTTAAACTCAGTTTTTCACAATTCCTGACAATTAATCCTAGTAAAAATTCCCTGTCTTAGGTCAGTTAGGATCACCACTTTATTTTAAGAACGTGAATGTCAGAATAATAGTAGAGAGAATGATTTATTTCAGCTTTTATTTATTTCGTCACGGTCCCAGTGGGTCAGAAGTTTACATACACTCAATTAGTATTTGGTAGCATTGCCTTTAAATTGTTTAACTTGGGTCAAACGTTTCGGGTAGCCTTCCACAATAAGTTGGGTGAATTTTGGCCCATTCCTCTTGACAGAGCTGGTGTAACTGAGTCAGGTTTGTAGGCCTCCATGCTCGCACACGCTTTTTCAATTCTGCCCACACATTTTCTTTGTTGTCCTTCAGCCATTTTGCCACAACTTTGGAAGTATGCGTGGGGTCATTGTCCATTTGGAAGACCCATTTGCGACCCATGTCTTGATGCCATCTATTTTGTAAAGTGCACCAGTCCCTAGTTTTGTTTCATCAGACCAGAGGACATTTCTCCAAAAAGTACGATCTTTGTCGTCATGTGCAGCTGCAAATCGTAGTCTGGCTTTTTATGGCGGTTTTGGAGTAGTGGCTTCTTCCTTGCTGAGCGGCCTTTCAGGTTATGTCGATATGGGACTCGTTTTACTGTGGATATAGATACTTTTGTACCTGTTTCCTCCAGCTCCTACACAAGGTCCTTTCCTGTTGTTCTGGGATTGACTTGCACTTTTCGCACCAAAGTATGTTCATCTCTAGGAGACAGAACGTGTCTGCTTCCTGAGTGGTATGACGGCTGCGTGGTCCCATGGTGTTTTAACTTGCGTACTATTGTTTGTACAGATGAACGTGGTATCTTCAGGCATTTGTAAATTGCTCCCAAGGATGAACCAGACTTGTGGAGGTCTACAATTTTTTTTCTGAGGTCTTGGCTGATTTCTTTTGATTTTCCCATGATGTCAAGCAAAGAGGCACTGAGTTTGAAGGTAGGCCTTGAAATACATCCACAGGTACACCTCCAATTGACTCAAATGATGTCAATTAGCCTATCAAAAGATTCTAAAGCCATGACATCAATTTCTGGAATTTTCCAAGCTGTTTAAAGGCACAGTCAACTTAGTGTATGTAAACTTCTGCTCCACTGGAATTGTGATACAATGAATTATAAGTGAAATAATCTGTCTGTAAACAATTGTTGGAAAATTACTTGTGTCATGCACAAAGTAGATGTCTTAACCGACTTGCCAAAACTATAGTTCGTTAACAAGAAATTTGTGGAGTGGTTGAAAAACGGGTTTTAATGATACCAACCTAAGTGTATGTAAACTTCTGACTTCAACTGTACATGATCAAATACAAATCTTAGAATAAACTATTATAGACTACCAGAATCCACTGGATTCCCCAATTACATTGAATGAACTACAGGACAAAATATAAACCCTCCAACCCAAAAAGGCCTGTGGTGTTGATGGTATCCTAAATTAAATGATCAAATATACAGACAACAAATTCCAATTGGCTATACTAAAACTCTTTAACATCATCCTTAGCTCTGGCAAGAAATTTGTGGAGTGGTTGAAAAATTTGTTTTAATGAACCCAACCTAAGTGTATGTAAACTTCCGACTTCAACTGTTTTTTAATAATAGTTTTTATTTCACCATTATTTAACCAGGTAGGCCAGTTGAGAACATGTTCTCATTTGCGACCTAGCCAAGATAAAGCAAAGCAGTGCTACACAAACAGCAGCACAGAGTTACACATGGAATAAACAAACTTACAGTCAATAACACAATTGAAAAAAATCAATGTACAGTGTGTGCAAATGAGGTAAGATTAGGGAGGTAAGGCAATAAATAGGGCGTAGTGGCGAAATAATTACAGTTTAGCAAGTAAACACTGGAGCTGCCAATGACACACAAATGCATTGCAAGTCTGACCTTTTCATCCAGCAGCCTTTGCTGCACCATGTAGAAGGCCTGGCGAGTCACCCCATCTACTCTGCTAACCCGTGCTCCCCCGCCGCTTGCCCCACTCGTCAGCACAAACACGGTCTTCATGCTGCTGTAGACAGCACTGTGAAGATTCTCGATGCAGGACAGACCTGGAACCCAATCTCTCTCCTCCAGGCAGAGACAGAACCTCCTCCGCCCCACGTTCTCCAGGTGGATGAGCAGCTCATTGTAGACCCAGTCTCTCACTGCGTGGTTGCCCGTGTCGAAGACCACAAAGGCATCATACTGACTCTGGAAGTTTCCCCCAGGCAGTTGTGAGTAGCCCTTGTGTCCTGCCCACAGCACCTGTTTGTTACAAAATAAATAGTGTAATGTAGATGTTCAACATGTGGACACAAACAACATTGATTTACAGCTGGGCCATTCAATTATGGTCTTCTAATCAGGGACTGATTGTGCACTTGGAAATCATATTAGTGAACTATCTGGTAAATCAATGACATTACTTGATCAATTAACTACTAGGAAGGGAATACAACACAACATTGATTTGTAGAAGTACCTGGAAGCAGTACCAGACATCCCAGCCATAGAGGTGCCTGAGTAGGGGCAAGGCAGTGAACACCAGAGTCAGGAAGGTCATAGAGAGGAAGGTCAGGCTGCCATAAATTTCCTGGCAGGAGCGGGGGTCCATAGACAACACACTAGCCCCTTGCTGTGACTCGGGGAAACCACAGTGTACGGCAGTGGTAAGAAGGAGGATCTCCACCTGGCTGGCACGCAGGAAGTCCGCAAACCAGGAAGTGTCACAGGAGCAGTCAAAGGGGTTGGCATGCAGAGTGAGCAACTGGAGGGCACTGCCGTACCTCAGTGGAGCAGGGAGGGACTGCCGATCCAACAGCTTGAGTTTGTTGTGGTTGAGGTAGAGAAAACGCAATGCCAATGCTTGGCTGAAAAAGTCTTCGGGGAGAAAGCTGATCTGGTTGTGACTAAGGTCCAGAAGGGTCAACTTTGCCTGAAAATGTATGACTTTGTCGGGAAGTTCAGACAGATAGTTAAGACTAAGGTTAAGGTGGCATAGTCGGCCGAGCGCTGTGATGTTCTCCCAGGGGAAATAGTTCAGTTTGTTGTCACTGACCCGGAGCACCTGGAGGCTGACAGGCAGGTTACAGAAGGCTGCTGGTGAAAGAGACCTCAGCTGGTTCCTGGAGATATCTAGGTAGATAAGGTTGGTCAGGTTCTGGAAGAAGGTGATGTAGTCATTGCTTCTAGTGTCCCACATGATGTCCAGGTTGTTCCCGGAGAAATACAGGTACCTGAGGGAGTCGCTGTACAATGTATGATCTATCCTCATCCCAATGCTGTTGTCAGACAGACTTAACACCTCCAGATTGGGGAGGTTCTTGATGAACTCAAAGCGATGGCCCATGCCTCTCATTAGGAAGTGAAACTCATTGTTGCTGAGGTCCAAAGCCTTCAGAGTGGCGTTGAGCTCCTTGAAGGCATCTCCATAGTACAGATCTATCCTGTTGTGGGCCATGCTGAGGTACGCCAGGTTGTCCAGGTGGAGAAACTGTTTGCCGTTTAAGCTCTGGCTCATGTAGTTGTAAGAGAGGTCCAAACAGACTGCCTTCTCCATACCTAGGAACAAACTGCCATTGAGGGCGAGGATGTTGTTTTGGGAAAGGTCAAAAGACATGGCACCATTGCAGAGATTATTTTTGAAGGAAAATATAGTTGGGTTTTGAGTGCACTCATCCTCCAGTATTGCCAACGTGTTTGGCCCTGGCTCGGCTGCAGTGACTACTGGACCTGGATGATGCCAGGGCTCATCTGGGACAGCCTTCCTGTCACTGAGCAACATGGGTGGGTTCTGAAGTTCCACTGTGTCATACCGGTTCTGGTTCTGAAAGCTCTTAAAGGACTTACACATGTTGGACTGAGTAGAGAAGGATGGGAAAAATTCCAGCATGTTCTGGGAAAGGTCCACCCTCACCAGGGCTGGTAGCTGGGCCAGGGCACTCAGATTACAGGACCTGATGAAGTTCATCCGCAGCTCCAGTACCTCCAGCCAACGGAACTTTGCCAGAACCGCCACAGTTTCCTCTGAGACCATATGGAAGAAGTTCCCACTGAGGAGAAGTGTTTTCAGGCCAGACATCTGGGTCAGGTTGGGAGACAGCACCAGCTCCTTGAAGGTTTTCATCGGCTCATAGTTGTAGATGAGGCTGATCCAAGTGAGCCTCTTCAGCTCTATGAAGAAGGTACCAGTGCGTATGGCAATGGCCAGTAGGTTGTCCGATAGGTCCAATCTCTCTAGGTGTACAAGGGGACTGAAGAGGCCCTCTGGGATGTTGCGGAGGGAGTTTCCCCTCAGGCTGAGGAATTTGAGAGAGTTGTTCTGGGCGTAAAACGCTCGTGGGTTGATGTCAAGGGGGGTGTTGTTGAAGCAGGGGAAGCAGGGCTGAGCAGCATGGTCACAGCGCTGGCAGTTCCAGCCCAGGTTGAGTTGACAGAGCTGGGTCAGATTGGCAAACGCCCACTCATTCAACACAGAAATTTTATTCTCATTCAGATCCAGTCTCTTCAGAGAGGGAGGCATTCCCGGAGGGATGGATGTTACGTTGTTAAAACCCAGGGTAAGGTATTGCAGCTGGGTAAGCTCCCTGAAGACTGCCTCGTCAATGTGGAAGGACTGGTTGCAGGGGTTACCATAGTAGCAGTTCATGGTGAGTAGCAGCTGCTTGAGATTTGGTGTGCCGAGGGGCTGGGTTATGTTGTAAAGGTGGTTAGACTCCAGATTAAGGACTTCCAGGCTGTCAGGTAGTCTGGGGAGGGGGGAGGTGAGGCTGTTTCCTTCCAGTAGGAGGGTGCTGAGGTTCTTAAGACACATGAAGGCATCCTTGTGGATCTCAACATGGCACGAGGGAGACCCCAGGGCCCTCATATGACTAGGGAGACAGTTCCGTGTCATGCTCAGTTTCTGGAGGTTTGGAACACCAGAGAATGCATCCTTCCCTACCTGCTGAATCCCGGTATAGCTCAGGTCAAGTGAAAGGACAGAGGCTGAGCAGATCACTGGGATGCGGGTGAGCGCCCTCCGAGAGCAGTTCACCACACTGGAGTCTGCGTTGCTGTCGCAAGGGAAGAACTTGGGATTTGTAGTTCTAACAGCTGGTGTTAGTAGACATAAGCAGAGGAGAACTCCATATCCCTGCATGACCTGGACCGAGATAAATAAAACATTCATACCACAAAATAGATCTTATTTAATTGCACAGAAGTACATACAATGAAAGTTGATCCCAGCAAGTCCCAGCTATGGGCAATGTTAAAACCAGGTCCAAGCCTTATCAAAATGGGTTTCAGATGCTAACTGTGGGTAAGCAAATGACAACACAACTGCAAATACAGTACAATCATGAGACAACCAGTATAAAACAGTAAATGCTGGTATATTAATAATAGTATTCAAATTGAGTATTCACCTCAATGTAAAGTTTTCATGGCCTTACACAGATATTAACTGGCATATTAGAACTGAGAATTGCACTTACCGTGGGAGGTTTTGGGCCTCAGTAACCCACTGGAGGTCAATTATAATGAAACGTGATGTTGTTTCGAATGGAATAGACCGATGCTTTATTCCAAAACAAGTTTCTGCTAACCTTTCCTCCAAATAAAGCATCCCGTATCGAGAGAGAAAAGCCTTGAATGACAGACCAGATGTAAAAAGACAGTTAAGTACCAGGACTTATGTAACACAATTCAGAAATGAAGAAGTGAAACCTTCCCAGACAGATGTCTATCAACTGACAGGGCTTTTTACAAAATGAAAACCTGAAATGGCATGTCACCTCCCCTGTCTATCCTATGACCAGATATCAAATACTTAAACATGGCATTAAAAATAATGAATAAAGATTCTGTGACATACAGCAGATAGATGCAGTGAAAGGTGTTGTTTTACAGGTTTAAAACTTGACCACCCTTGATATATAACATTGCAACATTACAACTAAATATGTTTTATGCCTTTTGAAAAAAATGAAAGATCCATACGGTACGCTGCAAATCCTTTTGTTCAGCTGAAGCAAGCCTACACATTTTCTTCCGGAAATGTACCTTTTCTAGTTTAGTCATATTTATCTTAGCTACCTTAGAAGTGTTTACTTTGCAGGGTGAGTAGGAGTGGTGGAAAAAGTACTAAATTGTCATACATGAGTAAAAGTAAAGATACCTTAATAGAAAACGACTCAAGTAAAAGTCAACCAGTAAAATACTACTTGAGTAAAAGTTAAAAGTAAATGTAATTGTTAAAATATACTTTTGAATCAAAAGTATAAGTATAAATAATTTAAAATTCCTTATATTAAAAATAACACACCATTTTCTTAAAAAAAAAAAAAAGAATTACAGATAGCCTTGGGCACACTCCAACACTCAGAAATCAATTACAAATTAAACATTTGTGTGTAGTGAGTTCGTCAGATCAGAGGCAAATCGGGATGACCAGGGACGTTCTCTTCATAACTGAATGAATTGGACCATTTTCCTGTCCTGCTAAGCATTCAAAGTGTAAAGAGTAGTTTTCGGTGTGAGGGAAAATGTATGGAATAAAAAGTACATAATATTATTTAGGAATGTATTGAAGTAAAAGTATCAAATGTCAACAGTAAAGTACAGATACCCAGAAAAACTACTTTAGTACTTCACACCACTGCTGACTAGCATCTTTTGAGTTTGCAATGTCCCATACATTGGATGCCCAAATCAACTGGAAGTACTGTATCTACAAACAAATTTAAACATAATCTAAAATAAATATTTCTTCCTAAAATTACTGTTTGCGATTCACAAATTATTTTGATTCACCTGATTCGATTAATCACGATTGAACTGAATCTCAAATAATAAATGGCGAAGTGAATCGTTAATTTTGTCAAAAATAATTGTTTAAATGAATAATCTGATTCATTAAAAAATGAAATCAACTGTGTATGGCCTTATTCGCGAGTGTTGGTGGAAGGTTTTTGGGACATGACGAAAACATTAATACATGCTAATAACAGCTTAACAGTTAACTACAGTGTACAATACATGTTTTGAATTGGTTACCTAAATACAGTGGTGTAAAGTACTTAAGTAAAAATACTTTAAAGTTCTACTTAAGGAGTATCTATACTTTGCTATTTATATTTTGACAACTTTTACTTCACTACATTCCTAAAGACAATGTACTTTTTACGCCATACATTTTCCCTGATATCCAAAAGTACCAGTTACATTTTCAATGCTTAGCAGGACAGAAAATAGTCAAATTCACACACTTATCAAGAGAACATCCCTAGTCATCCCCACTGCCTCTGATCTGGTGGATTCACTGAAAACAAATGCTTAGTTTGTAAATGAAGTCTGAGTGTTGGAGTGTGCCCCTGGCTATCCGTAAATAAAAAATAAAAGCCATTTGTGCTGTCTGGTTTGCTTAATATAAGGAATTTGAAATGATTCATGCTTTTAGTTTTACTTTTGATACTTAAGTGTGTTTCAGCAATTACATTTACTTTTGATAGTTAAGTATATTTAAAACTAAACATTTTTTTTTTACTTAAGTAGTATTCAGACCCCTTAACTTTTTACATTTTAGTCATTTTAGCAGACACTCTTATCCAGAGCGACTTACAGTAGTGAATGCATACATTTCAAAAAAAAATTCCCCCCGTACTGGTCCCCCGTGGGAATCGAACCCACAACCCTGCCGTTGCAAACACCATCATGCTCTACCAACTGAGCCACACGGGACCATTTTTCCACATTTTGTTACACTAGCCTTATTCTAAAATTGATATTAAAAAAAATCCCCTTATCAATCAACACACAATACCCCATAATGACAAAGCGAAAACAAGTTTAGGAAAAAAAAATATATATACTTTATTTACATAAGTTTTCAGACCCTTTGCTATGAGACTCGAAATTGAGCTCAGGTGCATCCTGTTTCCATTGATAATTCTTGAGATGTTTCTACAACTTGGTTGGAGTCCTTTTGTGGTAAATTCAATTAATTGGACATGATTTGGAAAGGCACACACACCTGTCTATATAAGGTCCCACAGGGGACAGTGCATGTCAGAGCAAAAACCAAGCCATGAGGTCGAAGGAATTGTTTGTAGAGCTCCAAGACAGGATTGTGTCGAAGCACAGATCTGGGGAAGGGTACCAAAAAATGCCTGCAGCATTGAAGGTCCCCAAGAACACAGTGGCCGCCATCATTCTTAAATGGAAGAAGTTTGGAACCACCAAGACTCTGCACCCTGCCAAACTGAGGGAGGTGACCAAGAACCCGATGGTCACTCTGACAGAGCTCCAGAGTTCCTCTGTGGAGATGGGAGAACCTTTCAGAAGGACAACCATTTCTGCAACACTCCACCAATCAATATGGTAGAGTGGCCAGACGGAAGCCACTCCTCAGTAAAAGGCCCATGACAGCCCGCTTGGAGTTTGCCAAAAGACACCTAAAGTCTCTCAGACCATGAGAAACAAGATTATCTGGTCTGATGAAACCAAGATTGAACTCTTTGGCCTGAATGCCAAGCGTCACATCTGGAGGAAACCTGGCACCATCCCTACGGTGAAGCATGGTGGTGGCAGCATCATGCTGTGGGGATGTATTTCAGCGGAAGGGACTGGGAGACTGGTCAGGATCATGGGGAAAGATGAACGGAGAAATGTACAGAGAGATCCTTGATGAAAACCTGCTCCAGAGCTCTCAGGACCTCAGACTGGGACAAAGGTTCACCTTCCAACAGGACAACAAGCCTAAGCACACAGCCAAGAGAACGCAAGAGTGGCTTTGGGACAAGTCTCTGAATGCCCTTCAGTGGTCTAGCCAGAGCCCGGACTTCAAGCTGATCAAACATCTCTGGAGAGACCAGAAAATAGCTGTGCAGCGACGCTCCCCATCCAACGTGACAGAGCTTGAGAGGATCTGCAGAGAAGAATGGGAGAAACTCCCCAAATACAGGTGTGCCAAGCTTGTAACGTCATACCCAAGAAGACTTAAGGCTGTAATCGCTGCCAAAGGCACGTCAAAAAAGTATTGAGTAAAGGGTCTGAATATTTATGTAAATGTGATATCAGTTATTGTAATACCTTTGCTAAAATAGATTAAAACCTTTTTTTGCTTTGTCATTATGGGGTATTGTGTGTAAGTTGAGGGGGAAAAAAACTATTTCATAAATTTTAGAATGAGGCTGTAAATGCACTCTACCTTCTGCTGCAATGTCCAACTGTCTTTCTCTCCTTGAGCAACAAACAGCCCACTCATCTCACACATATGCAGGTGATGCACACAAACAGACGTGTTTTCCGATCCTGGCTGATATGTGGATTTTTATTTTATTGATAAAATAGTGAACTGTGCCTATACATTCCATTAACAGAAAGGTTATTAACTTCCATGACTTTTCAGATTTGATAATTTCCCCAAAACTTTTCCCGGCCCAGAAAACTTTTTAAAATTCTGTGACTTCATGAACTCTGCCTTGGAGCAAATTAAGGTTAAGGACCTTGCTCAAAGGGCACAGACAGATTTTTCACTTTGTCGGCTCAGGTACCTTTCAGTTAAAGGCCCAACGCTCTAACCGCTAGGTTACCAACCACCCTATGTTCAACACCTCATCTTTCCATGTTCTCCCAGTATCATAGTGCAAAATGATGGAAGGCAAAGTGGCAATGAGGGACAAACTCAACATATACAGTTGAAGTCGGAAGTTTACATACACTTAGGTTGGAGTCATTAAAACTCGTTTTTCAACCACTCCACAAATTTCTTGTTAACAGACTATAGTTTTGGCAAGTCGGTTTTTCCAACAATTGTTTACAAACAGATTATTTCACTGCATCACAATTCCAGTGGATCAGAATTTCACATACACTAAGTTGACTTCCTTTAAACAGCTTAGAAAATTCCAGAAAATGATGTCATGGCTTTAGAAGCTTCTGATTTGAGTCAATTGGAGGTGTACCTGTGGATGTATTTCAAGGCCTACCTTCAAACTCAGTGCCTCTTGGCTTGACATCATGGAAATCAAAAGAAATCAGCCAAGACCTAAAGAAAAAAAAATGTAGACCTCCACAAGTCTGGTTCATCCTTGGGAGCAATTTCCAAACGCCTGAAGGGACCCCGTTCATCTGTACAAACAATAGTACGCAAGTTGAAACACCATGGGACCACGCAGCCGTCATACCGCTCAGGAAGGAGACGCATTCTGTCTCCTAGAGATGAACGCACTTTGGTGCGAAAAGTGCAAATCAATCAACCAGAACAGCAAAGGACCTTGTGAAGATGCTGGAGGAAACAGGTACAAAAGTATCTATATCCACAGTAAAAATTAGTCCTATATTCACATAACCTGAAAGCCCGCTCAGCAAGGAAGAAGCCACTGCTCCAAAACCGCCATAAAAAAGCCAGACTACGGTTTGCATCTGCACATGGGGACAAAGATCGTACTTTTTGGAGAAATGTCCTCTGGTCTGATGAAACCAAAATAGAACTGTTTGGCCATAATGACCATCGTTATGTTTGGAGGGAAAAGGGGAAGGCTTGCAAGCCGAAGTCCCAACTGTGAAGCACAGGGGTGGCAGCATCATGTTGTGGGGGTGCTTTTCTGCAAGAGGGACTGGTGCACTTCACAAAATAGATGGCATCATGAGGTAGGGAAATTATGTGGATATATTGAAGCAACATCTCAAGACATCAGTCAGGAAGTTAAAGCTTGGTCGCAAATGGGTCTTCCAAATTAACAGTGACCCCAAGCATACTTCCAAAGTTGTGGCAAAATGGTTTAAGGACAACAAAGTCAAGGTATTGGAGTGGCCATCACAAAGCCCTGACGTCAATCCCATACAAAATTTGTGGGCAGAACTGAAAAAAACATGTACAAGCAAGGAGGCCTACAAACCTGACTCAGTTACACCAGCTCTGTCAGGATGAATGGGCCAAAATCCACCCAACTTATTGTGGGAAGCTTGTGGAAGGCTACCCGAAATGTTTGACCCAAGTTAAACAATTTAAAGGCAATGCTACCAAATACTAATTGAGTGTATGTAAACTTCTGACCCACTGTGAATGTGATGAAATAAATAAAAGCTGAAATAATCATTCTCTCTACTATTATTCTGACATTTCACATTCTTAAAATAAAGTGGTGATCCTAACTGACCTAAGACAGGTAATTTTTACTAGGATTAAATGTCAGAAATTGTGAAAAACTGAGTTTAAATGTATTTGGCTAAGGTGTATATAAACTTCTGACTTCAACTGTATAATAGCCAAAACATGTTTTATTGATAGAATCACTAGAGAAAGATCCCTGGTTGTTACAATCAGTATAAAGCATCTGCAGCCCTGGAAAGCACCATCAGAATGAATGTAATGAGTACAATGTGAAGAGTAGACCTTTCACCTGGTGTTACCATTACTTGGTCCATAATGTTTAGCGCAAGAATATTCAAAGTACTTTCTTTCTCTTCATATTATGATCACATTAATCACAACTTAGATGATGAAACTACATAGCTGTTTAGTATCTTTCTAAATAAAAAGGTATTCGATCATTTCTGAACGGCAGTACCCATAGCCCTTGTTTAATCATAGGCGGAACCTTTTCATGAAGAAAAGTTGAAAATAAGGATTAGTGTTGCTAAATGACAGCAAAATCAATGCGTTTCAAGTTTCATATTTGATATAGGACAAGATAACTTGCCACCCTTCAGAAGGTGTAATTCCAAAGCTATAAACTGATGCAGATGATCTAATCATAGATGACTTAGTGCAGGTAGCCTACAGTACCCTCAGCGCTTTGGCCTGACCCTCACACCGTTATTATACAGATTAACATCCTGTTGTTACCATGCTAGAGCTATCATAGGGTTAGCATGCTACTGCTAATGGTATCGTCACAGAGACAGGTGCTGGGTCATCCAGACAGCGATGTTCATGAAGCCATCAGACTCCGCGTCCACCTTGGACAGGGAGTGGTTGTTCCCAGGGTACCATAGCAACCTGAAAGAAAGGCATCCAGGCGGAGTTAAGAAACTAGAGTCAGCGATGCATGAAGTAAACAACATCGGGCTGGCAAAGACCAACTAAGAAAGACCACGGAAGCGTGAGGCTAAACTTCTGTTTTGGTGCTGCAGCTATCACGTTTATAGGAGATTGAAGCTCACCCATGCACATGCAAAGATACTGTGTAATACTGAGTGCATTATCTTGCATAGCATTCATCTGCGGTTCATCCCACTGCTCGTGGCAACGTCAAATCACTGAGTCTCAGTTTAAGACAGTATCTTGTTTTTGTTTTTTTACAAATAGGAAGAGAATCTGTCTTTGGCAAGCACCCCCATTACCTGGTTAGCTGTTGATTACCTTTACTTAACGCATACAAAGTACTTCACTGTCTTTATTCTGATATGTGACCGCCACACCACTAAATACTACATTACCCAGCAGCCAACAGCACAAAGGCAGTCTACTCACCGCACTGGGACTTGTAGTGCCTTCAAGGCTCTGTAGTACTCAATTCCCTGCTTAGGGGGCACACGCTTATCATCCTCTCCCAGAGTCAGCAACACAGGAGTCTTCACCTGAATGGCGACAACAGTCACATACATTGTTACAGTCAACACACAGACACAAGGCACAGAAAAACAAGGGTAGAGACAGCAGAGATTTTTTCACCTGCATTGGATCAGTAAACAAACAGAACGTGAAACACAGTCCGCTGGATAACACACACACCTGTTTGACATGTTTGATAGGAGACATGTTTAACATCTGCTCCCAGACTGCAGGGTCAGGCAGGCAATCTGTACTGTAGTTATAGCCAGCCTCCACCATACACCTGAAACACACCCACACGTTGGTTAACCACACCTTAGAGAAAAGGGAACAAAAAACAAATCGTATGGATTCTATCATATCTAGTTTCCCTTCTGGTTGTTTGAATTACTGACTGCGTCCTCTCCCTAGAGAGACAGAGGCAGACGACACATCCCGGCAAGCCTATAAAACCCCCTAAGACTGAAGTGCGTTTGTCTCTCTCTGTATCCACCAACCTGAAAGTAAATGTCATGGATGTCAAGCCTATGTGGTAATGGCTAAGTAGGGCTGGGATGATACCTGTATCAAGACACTCAGTGTCCTGGCACTGAAACAAAACATGAAGCAGACCCAACTTCTTTAGGAAAACATCCCTAATGTTGGAAACATGATGTCATCCAGAGTCACATGTACTTATTTTCCAAGCTATAGCACACAATATTTTACATACAGCAGGTTTTAAAGGATTTTTTGCCATGGAAAATATACTGTGATACCGGTATCGTCCCTATGAGTTAGCGGATGTTTGTGTGGGCATGGTAGTGAGAAAGTGTGATTTTACCAGTCTGGGATGTCGGTGCTCCCGATCATGGAGGCCAGGTTGATGACAGGGTTCCGAGCCACGCAGGCCTTGTAAAACTCTGGGTACTGGCCAATTAGATGACAGGCCACGAATCCGCCATGGGAACCCCCGGCAACCGCAACCTTCTGCTCGTCAAACGCCCCGCCCCTCAGAACACTCTCCACTGCAAACTAGAGCCAGAAACAACAGCATGATGAAAGAGAGGGAGGGTAGATGGGAGGGTGAGAGAGAGAAGTGAGAGAGAGAAGTGAGAGAAAGTACGCGGGAGGAAGAAGAGTGGTTTGAGAGGGGAGATGACAGAGACTACAAAAATACTGTGAAAATGAAAGGTCAGAGTCAGACAGACTGATTCTAAGGCTGAATACTATAGACCAGAGACGCACAATATATCGGTGAACTTATCGTGCTCAGAATGTGCTGGTTGTCATACCTCTGCTGCCATTTCAATGGTATGTGAGAACATGTTTAAAACATGAACACACTAGCTAGCTCCATTCAAACAACTGACTGGAGAAATAAGCTCATCAACTGCATCTGCAGCAGACGTGATACCCTCGGTCATGGCATTGAAACGCCTGCTCAACAAAACTGCGGACACAGGCTGTGAACAAGCGATTCGGTGGCATTCTCTCTTTACTGTGTAGGCCAAAAATGGAATATCGGTGCATCACTACTATAGACTAATAAGCCACACAATGATCTGAAAAGACCGTGTGGTGTAACTCATGTTTCTGTACCTGAACATCCTTGACGTCTTGAGTGCCCACATTACCAGGTAGAGAGAGGATACTGTCCTGGCCGTAGCCTATGGAGCCGCGGTAGTTCACTGAAAGGACACAAGTGAGGTACAAGTGAACATTTCAACCCCCCAACAGCTTCCCCTGTTGACACTAATCTTGCTCAACTAGAAATGTTTTTTCTTTGAATGGAGCCATTTTTAAGTCACTCCCAAAAAATGATTGAGGTAGGGTGGCATTTTACCTTCAGCCCCACTCTCCCCTACACACTGCAGAGCGGTAACGTGCTTAACGATGCCATCGCTATAAACATTCCCTCCCTATGGCACTTATAAGGTAAATCGACTATTCTATGGGGTTGTCAGATTTGTTTTATTCATTCATTGTTTTGCTGGTAGAGGAAAAGTAAATGTGGACTGTTGTAGCATCTTCAAAGTGCACCTCGGCAGAAATATGTTTTCATGTTTTATATTTTTTGGGTGTGGCGACAATGATTTTGCCGTGGCGTAGCGTGACAACTGCAAAGGAAACACTGTTACCATGTCAATGTTAAAACACCATAATAAGCTAAGCCTGTGATCCCTGTAGCAACACTGACTACAGAGAGGAAAGGATCCCCATTCATCCACCCCCCCATTTAGCAGGCGCTCTTATCCAGAGTGACTTACAGGAGCAAGTAATGCCTTGCTCAAGGGCACATGTACAGATTTGTCACCTAGTCAGCTCAGGGATTCGAACCAGCGACCTTTCGGCTACTGGCCCAACGCACTTAGCCACTAGGCTACCTGCTGTCATACACATCCAATGAATGACCCACAATGATTCCCTGACCTGCTCCTGTAGCTAGTTTCCTCTACTGGATTCAAACACCCTGGCTCGGTGTAGACAATATGGTGTGGGGGGAAAAGAAGGCTGTTAATCAGAACGTCTGTGTATGCCATCCTGATGCAGTACAAAATACTAACAAATAAACAAACAAAAATAAGACATTTTGAGTGCGGACCCAACTTTAAAAAGTATTATTATAAAACAAAATTATAATAAATTGGCCAGTGGCTTGATGATCCCTGCTCTAACCCCTAACCAATCCCACTGGGCACAGACACCAGTTCCACGTCTAGTTTTGATTTACATTTGATTCAGTTGTCAACTAACGTGAATTCAAATTGATAAAAACAAAAAAATGTACAACTCATTGGATCAAAAAAGACAAGACAAAAACACAAAATTCCTTGATGACTTTTTGCTAAGCCAATCGGTTTTCCACAATGATTCATCGTCACCACATTGTTTCCACGTCAAGATTTTCAATCTATTATGCAGATAGAGACATAATAAACCGTAGCTCTACTCACCCAGTAGGATAGCAAAGCCCATCCTGCACAGCACTGAGGAAGAGAGCAGCCAGTCTGCTACAATCACAGAGTGAGGACCACCTGAGAGAGAGAGAGAGAGAGAGAGAGAGAGTGAAGTTTCCCCTAGGTACAGATCTAGGATCAGCTTCCTGTAACTTACCATGTGGGGTGACTATGAGTGGCAGTTTCACTCCCTCCTTCACATCCTTTGGTTTCAGCAGGAGGGCGTCAAAGTCCAGACCAGCTACATAACAAGGATAATATTAAATCAAACTTTATTTGTCATATACACACGTTTAGAAGATGTTATTGCAGGTGTAGCGAAATGCTTGTGGATTCAGACACATAGGAGAGAATTTACTGATAATTGACATGCTAGAGAGAAAAGGTCCAACTGTGAGAGTGGATGTTCTTACGGTATTGGCTGTTGTCCTGCTCTGGGGGCGGGGTGAAGTTGAGGATCTGCCAATCGATATCAGGCTGGGTCTGAGACTCCTCCAGCATGACCCAGTCCACCTCCTCACTGGAACCACCCAGTGGCAGGAAGCCCACCCTCTAGCCACAGAAAATAAGGTAATTAATAACAAAACAATAGACAATGGGCATTAAGCAGACGTTACTATAAATGACTCATCCAAAGTGAGATATTTCAATAATGTGTCTATTTTACTGCAAAGCATTGTCAAGTAATACACAACCTTTATTGAGTATGTATGTGTGTGGGCGTGGCTACATTACCAGGCTGGGGGGGCAGTTAGGGGAAGACCAGCTGACCACCATCAGGTCTCTCTCGATGGTCAGCAATGACCAGCTGCCCCCTGGAGACTCTACAGGGGAACACCAGAATGTTAGAACAGTAACAGCCCTAGAGCTTTACAACTCAGAGACAGTATTTGTCCGTGGACTGACTAGGGGGCAGGGGACTGTGTGACCCCACTCACTTGATGTCAGAGAGGTGACGCTCCCTGTGGTCGTTTCCACCAACAGCAGATCCTACAGGAGTCAAAACATGTCAACATGATTCGATTGTGGCCATACATATGGCATAATTAATTATACTAATTATCTATCATCAGTGTCTAGGGTGGTTACCTTGCGGCTGCCCTGTGGACTGGAGACCAGGATGCGCTGGCTGTCAGCTGACCAGCACAGAGGAGACAGAGACGAGCTGTAGATCCCGGCAAAGCCATCTTGAACACACAAACATTTAGAATAAACAGAATACACTCGCAAAGTGCCTGTAATTATACTAACAAAATCTACTTTACAAAAAAGAAACATTTCCTTACCCTCTCTGGGCCTCTTTACCACGTCCACCACCACAGAGGTCCTCTTGGTGTACCAGTCATACTACAACACACAGCCATCAACTCAAGACATGAGGTATATTCCAATAGTATTCAAATCATTTCTCTAATTGGGAGCAGTTGGATATGTTTTCCTCTCTCTTGCTCACTCACTCACCATACAAAGCCTGCTACACTGCTGGTGAGGTCCGTAGACAGCACACTCCAGGTAGATAATCCTGCACTGGTCTGGGCTGAGCTTGGGTGAACACACAGCACTGGAGCCTGATGAAAGCTGCTCTGAGAGAGGGAAACAAACAGACTTCTAGAAAATACTATGGTCATGTATAGCTCAGAGTGAAATACACTTACCACACTGTCCCCCAGTCAGGTCAACATAGAACAAGGAGGATCTGAATTAGAAAACACAGGGAGGGAGAGAGTGTGAGGCCTTTACTGGATTTAAGAGCTGCTACTCATAACCACCACTCTGATCTGACCAATCACAGTGCTCACCTGCGGTTGGGCGAGTATTTGAGGCCCAGTCTGAAGGGCTCATGCCACCAGCCCACGAACACCACGCCTGTGTCACTCGGAGCCCAAAACGCCTGGGGACACAAGTTATAACACTGGTACAGCACATATATACATTGCAACACACACACAGAAATGGCACCCAGCAACACACACACACGGTACTGACCTGGCCTGGCGAGATGTTATCTGGGACTCCCTCTAGCACAGAGACGTTGCTACCCTCGATGTCCAACACACACAGCACAGGAGAACTTTTACTGACCAAGGTCTCCCCCCAGTCCTCGTAAAACACAAACTGCTCCCCCTGCAGCACGGGAGGAGCAAACATACTCGTAAAACACAAACTGCTCCCCCTGCAGCACGGGAGAAGAAAACACACTCATAAAACACAAACTGCTCCCCCTGCAGGACGGGAGGAGCAAACACACAGTTTGGTGAACCAAGACGTTTTAGTTAAAAGCAGGGGGTCAATCAATGGAACAGTTTATCATTGGATAAATCCTCCTCCTTACCTTTGTGGTCTCCTCCTCCTTGCCCATTTTCACCCCCTCCTCTTCATCAGCAAGAGAACAGGACTCAGGAGACACTGACTGTATAGTAGAGATGGAAGGGGTTAAGAAATAGACCAAGTGAGGAAATCACTAACACATTTTGCAGTGAAGTTCATTAGCACTGCATTGTGAGAGTGCATTGTGCTCATGTTTGAATTGTAGGTGTGTGTTTTGAAGGCCAGACCTGGAAGAAGGACTGTGCCTTGAGTCTCTTTCTCTCAGCCACATACAGCAAGTGAGTTTCAGAGTGGGACCACACCAGGCAGCCAAACTGGTCTGGGAACAGATACAAATGAACAGGTGGGTCAACCAAAGAATGTGCCTGATATACTTTGGTGTTAAGGCCTTCCCAGATTCAGTAATGTATGATTATTAGATGTCACACTGTGCGATGTTACCAAATTAAAATCTTGACAGATTGTACGATTTGCTTCAGTTCCCTCATCATATTCTGTGATTGGCTTGCGAGGCTACGTAAGCTGATGTAGGCTACGTCAACTGCAGCGATAGATTTGATCTGAGCATGTGCCAACACCAGTAGGGCATGCCTCCCTCTATGCTTATGGGCGAGTGAAGAGAGTTCAGAAAAACAAAGTATGCATCTTAGAAATAATTCACACATACAAACTTTATATGTCCGAACTCAAAATCAAATCGGCTTCCTAAGAATAACAGTTGCTGTGGTATCATTTTGATTCAGAGATTTTTCCCCAAGGCATGTCAATTTTGTCTGGGACGGCCAAATCGTGGCATAAGACGGCACAGTCTGTTCGGGTCTTTAGGGAAAACAACAGTTTATTGTGTGCCAGTAACAGAAGAACTTCAGGAAGTCTCTCATATACAGAGACATTACATTGGTGTCTCACCGTCTTCATAGACCTTGCCATGTTTCTTCAGGGCTGTCAGGTTGATGCTCTTCACTTTGATGTTCTTACTCCAGATCTGAGTGGTCACCGAATGGAGGAGGGGTCAAAGGGAAAAGAGGTTTAGGATATAGGGGCGGGGGGCGGGGGGGGTTGCCCCAACCTAGGCACTTATCCAAGGTCAGTTGTGTAGACAGATAGAGAGAGAGACAGAGAGAGAGACCCTCACCTCCAGAAACTGTTTGTCCTCTCCTTTGATGCTGCTCTCTCTCACCACCGCTTTCATGTCTCCTGATGGAGAGTCTTTACTCAGCAACCTGACACAGAGAAAACACTAAATTAACCACACACATAACACACTCATGTGTCAAACTGTCAAATGTCCACATACTCTCCCTTGATCTCTGTGCAGTTTCCTGAGGGTCCAGAGTAGACCACCGACTTGTCGTCGTGAAACACAATGTACTGCCGACAGAATTTGACATTCTCGTTCCTCTCCAGATCCCGCTGACTCCATTCTAGGGGACACAGAATAAAGGCATGAAAACCCAAACACAGACCAACGAACTGAAAGAGACAGACCGACCGACAGACAGACAGACAGACAGACACACACACACCTGTGTAGATGTTGCTGTATTTTCCTCCATACTGCGATGTTATGACTGGCCCTACGTCAGCTCGGGTCAGGGAGGGAAACAGGCTCAACTCCCGGTAGAGTTTGGAGATGTCTTCCGGATTAGTCATTACCTTTCCACACACAACAGATGAGGAACTTGCACATCGCATCAGGGATAAACAATGTCTCACAACCCGCATTGATGAGTTCATCTTTTACTGGTTGTCTCTCTTGACCCTGGACTGAGACAATAGTGGTAGACTGGCTTGTTTACTAATTGCAATAGTCAGTGCAGCATGCAATTCCTATGTCTCACTACATAAGTAACAATGAAATCCTTGTTAACACTGACAGGCTTTGTGACAAAACAAGATGCAAGGTTATTTAGTCCTAAGGAATAGGACTCTTGTAGGTTACTGGCTAATAGGTTCAGTTGGCTTGTTAGCTAATTATTCTAAAATAACAGCCTCCTATCACTCCCTAGTGAAGACGAATATTAGTATAGCTTTAAATTATTGTTTGTTTAGTTGAGCACGCTATATCCAACATAACTAGAGTGGCTTACTTGACTGACCAGGAAGTGCTTTCTGCGCGTCACCATAAGAAAGCTAGCAGAGCTAGCTAAACCAATGACTGCCTAATGCTACACCGCAGACATTATATCCAGTATCTCTGCCTATACTAGCTGGAAAATAAATAGTTAGCATTTCAAATTCACTACACTAGCTGGAAAGAAAAATAGCGAACATACGGTAGTTACTTAAATTAGCTAGCTAACTAGTACATAATGGGAAGTTGGACAAGCAAGTAGCTAGCTTTGTGTAAAAGCTCACATTAAATTTAAATAAACTGGAATTTAACACACTGATAGCTATTTAATAAAACTTACCTGGGACTCCATCGCGGCTCTGACTGATCAACAGCTCTGCGTGTAGTGTCGTTGTTTCTGTGTTGTTAGGCAGGGTACAACAGGGTTGCCATGTCCTTGGTTTTCCTGGATTTGGGATAATTTGACAATGACCGCGTTGGATGGGAGCGGATCACTTTTGTCAAGTCGCTCACCGCCTTTCCGTGTGTTGCATTTTGGCAGTGGTGGAAAAAGTACCTAATTGTCATACTTGAGTAAAAGTATAGATACCTTAATAGAAAGTCACTCAAGTAAAAGTGGAAGTCACCCGGTAAAATACTACTTGAGTAAAAGTATTTGGTTCGAAATATACTTAAGTATCAAAAGTAAAAGTATAATTCCTTATATTAAGCAAAGCAGATGGCAACATTTTCTTGCTTTAAAATTTACAGATAGCCAGGGGGACTCTCCAACACTCAGACATAATTTATAAAATAGGCATGTATTTAGTAAGTCTGCCAGTTCAGAGGCAGTAGGGATGACCAGGGACATTCTCTTGATAAGTGCGTGAAATTGACAATTCTCCTGTCCTGCTAAGCATTCAAAAAATACCTTTGGGAGTCAGAGAAAATGTAGGGTGTAAAAAATACGTTATTTTCTTTAGGGATGTAGTAAAGTAAAAGTTGCTCAAAATATAAATAGTAAAGTACAGATACCCCCCAAAAACGACGACTACTTTAAAGTACTACTTAAGTACTTTACACCACTGCATTTTGGGGATACAAATTGTCATTCTTCCGCCTACATATCGACAGAATGAACTTTACAAAAAGCATGTGATCAAAGGTCATGAAGTTTTGACTACAAGTTTCTGCAGTGGCTCTTCGTCAACTTCATCCTGCAGCTGACATGAGTCGGTTACGATCCCGTGATAAGGTAGCCCGCCATCGAACTTCAAAATCAGTGTCTGCCCTCAGCCTAAGAGAGCGTTTCCTCTTGGTCGAATTGCCTCGTCGGTTGCGCCCGTGGGAGACTTAGGTTCATATCCCGCGTGTTACACATAATGTGGGAGGGTCTATTGTCAACCAATCTTTAGTGTGTTTGTTTGACCCACACGAACGTGACCAAAGACATGACTGCAACCGGAACCAACTTTGATATTTGAGGCGCTCTCTCTGGTTATACATGTACACATATGATTTTAGTTTGTGAGTGTATGATATGGTTGTTGGAGACATGTTTATTTCGAATTTATTTAAAAAACACTGCCATCTGAGCTTTGCTGTTGGACGACCAATTTAGTGTCCGACTTTCGGCGATCGTAGATGCACCTCCCCAGACTTGAATCCTCGACTTCCGTCTGCAGTTGGTTGCTTCAGCCTTACCAATTAAACAAGCCCATTGATACGCACCCTATCCAGGGTTGCCAGGTCAAGTTACATTTTCTACAAAATGACCACAGAAAACTAGGCCAATTTATTTTCATAGCAAAAGAGTTGCCCTATCTATTAAACAAAACATGGTTCCTTAACGTTATCGAGACAATTAACAATGAATGTCATAGTAACGACATTAGAAACAAAATTCGGGTTAACCTCAAAATAATAATTATTGGAAGCTATGACATAATAAAGGAATTTGAATATGTGGCAAGAGAAAATATAATTCTCCCTTATTAAACTCGCCAGATAATTTTCCATCAATGGATGTCAATTCAACTCGTTTGATTGCTATGATTAAGCAATAAGGCACAAGATGGCCAGATACAACTATTAGCAGTGGCCATGTACCACAATCCCCCGGGTGCCTTATTGCTATTATAAACTGGTTACCAATGTAATTAGAACAGTAAAAAGTCATGTTTTGTCATACTCGTGTTATTTGGTCTGATCAGCATTCAGGGCTCAAACCGGGTTTATAATTGTAAATAAATCCCCTTTATAGATAACTCCGAAAGGAGAGTTTAAGTGATGAAAGTTGGACAGAGGATCTCTCGAAATCTCTGAGCAAGAAACTAACGCTAGGCTATTTTCTGGCAATTGTGCTGTTATTATGTGCCAGATGTTAAGACTGCAAATCGTTAAAAATGGCCATTTGTGAGACTGACTTGTCATTTCAATAGCCAGTCTATGGACTAAAATCTTGGATTATGCAAAAAATGTGCCATAGTTTGCTTAGAGAAAGACAAACTGATAGGCCTACGTCTCATTTAGGCCTACATCTAATTTAATATAGTCTACAGAAGCATAGACAAAATGTAGGAAAGATGTAAACTGAACAATTTAGCAACTTGCTTAGTTCAAATTAACAGATTCATTCATTCACCATGACTAGCGAGGCGATTTCGCAATAAAAAGTGCTTGTTTCCCAAATAGCCTGCTGGAATAGACTACTGAGGATGTGGTCAAAATGTAAATCACTGACTCCAGTGATATCGTCATTTCAACATATTTATCGTATCAAATTGTAGCCTACAATGGCATATACATGAATAGCCTACTTGATGACCAACAGAGGCAAATGTATAATTCCCCACATTTAGCCTGTCAGTTTAATCGAGGACTTTCCCTATAAAATGAACCACGCGAGGGAGTTCCATAACTTCTATTTCAAATGTCCACTAGGGCAGCCGCCGAGACCCAAGACCTGAGCATTCACTTCGCTTGATACCGTTTTCTTTAAGCAGTCAATGCAGTTTAAACCAACTCCGAACGGATTTATGTAATGCGCCCAAAGTCGTTATCCTTTGCTTTGTCTGCATTATTTCTTGATGTGCATCAGTTCTAGCGTATGAATGTTTTATGGAAATAGGTGTCTCCATAACGACAATCTAAATAGCCTACCTACTGGTAAAAACTGTAACTGTGGCGCTCCAACACAACACAACACAACACACCCCAACATGTTCTCGCGTGACATCGTTTTAAAAGTAGCCCAATTATCAGGAAAACAGCGAACATGGCACAGTCGGATAAATGTGGCAACTCCTCTCTTGATGCAAACAACATTTTGGGGGCTAGTTTTCAGGCCTTGTTCGTTGGTTTTCAGTATTCAGAAATGTTGTTAAAACGGGAAACCCTGGGGTAATAGCACGTGATTCAGATCCGGCGCCCTCTGCTGGTTAAAATAAGTATGTACCTGAACCTTACTAATGCATATTTTGAATTACAACATTTGAACAGCAACAACATAACACGAGGTTCACTTCTTTCATGTGAGAAGTAGATATATCCAAAATAATAGCGTCATTTCACTTCCACCCCCTGGGTTTGGTTATGATGTTGGTGTTAGTCGGCTGAGTGTTCTGTCTCTGGGTAGGTGGGGTCACACAACAAGCCAAGATGGCCGATTTTGAGGAGCCGCTATCAGAAGAAGAGAAGGTAACGATATTATCATTTTATTCCCAAGTGACTATATTATTCTATTCTAAAGTTACTCTGTGTGTCACCGGTTGTTGGATGGTCAACAGTAAATGGGTACTATATTTTAGAGCTACTAGCGTTTGCTCTGTTTCAGTAAAGAGACGATTCACTTGAGTGGCTAGCTAACTATGCTAACGTTAGCCTGAACCTCACTGGTCAACTTTTACTGGCTAGAAATTGTAACTATTAGTAGTTATATAACTATTTAGCTATGTGCGGGAATAAAGTTCCAGTGTGTTTAATGGAAACCCATGATCCTACTTTTTGGATATGGTTAGATCTGTTGGGCCAATTCAGGAAGTAGCTAACGTTAGCTGTAAGGCAAAATAAAACGTTGATATCGTTTCTAGCAGTAAGGCAGTGCTAGCTAGTTACCTACCTACATCAGAGGTTTTCTAGGTCAAACAGATACAGTTGCAGCTCAGATGCTTCTGCTAGCTATAGACGCCATAAAGAGAGGACGTGTATACACACACCCGACACTTTACTGTACACCCGAAACTTTACTGGTGAAAGTGGGTGCGAGTGCTTAGCTGGAGTACAGTGCTATGGCCCTGTCCAGAAACAAACAACCCTAGGAGGGCCTATTCCCTACCCCCAACCCTCTAGGACTTTACTGCACGCATCCAGTGTGTGTGACGACAAAACATTTTTTTTTGTTCTACTTTGTCCTCAGAAATGTTGCCATATAGTGACTATGTCAGATCTACACAAGTATCTAGTGGTTGTTTCTGTACGGGGGGGAAATTGGGTATGCGCTGTGTGGAATGCAGCTCAGGTTCCGGGCATGAGAATCTGTAAAGACTGGTAGTTTCCATAGAAACTGGATAAGCAGCAATCTATTGAGGCTGGCCATGCAACTGCATCTGTTGGGTCAAAATCAGTGGCACTGGTTTCTAATGACCAGGATTTGTGTTTAATGTGTTTATAAATGAACTTAGGCTACCTAATGCTATTTTCCAGTGTGTTGTCCATTAGCCTAAAGTATCAGTTTACAGCACTCTCACACGCTCTATGCATGGTTTACTGGGATTACAATGCTATTTTCCCCACTCAGCCTGATCTAATATAGAACATTTCTAAAATAAATGGATGTAGGCCTAGTAGGATACTGATTCGTCTTCTCTCCACAGGTCCGCATAGCAGCAAACTTCGTTACCCATGCACCCCCTGGAGAGTTCAACGAAGTTTTCAACGGTGAGAAGGTTTTGTTTTCCACTAAAAAGAATGGAGAATAGCCTACAATCACATTGTTGTTTAAATGGTGCCATGTAGTTTGTGATTGTAAGGGTTTCTTGACTGAAGGTGAATGTGTGTTTTGTGTAGTTTGCTGACTGACTGACTAGTTGTTGATGTATTGTAAGATAGTGGACCCATGGCTTAAAGTGTTGCTGGAAGGCAGGCAGACAGCTTCTTCAAGTGCAAGATGTTTGTTCACAGGTGAAGAGTGCAGGGCCAAGGTAGTGCAGGAGTCCACATTTACAGGTGAAGGATGCAAGGCCAAGGTAGTGCAGGAGTCCACATTTACAGGTGAAGGATGCAAGGCCAAGGTAGGGCAGGAGTCCATATGTACAGGTGAAGGATGCAGGGCCAAGTTAGTGCAGGAGTCCACATTTACAGGTGAAGGATGCAAGGCCAAGGTAGGGCAGGAGTGTACATTTACAGGTGAAGGATGCAAGGCCAAGGTAGTGCAGGAGTCTACATTTACAGGTGAAGGATGCAAGGCCAAGGTAGGGCAGGAGTCTACATTTACAGGTGAAGGATGCAAGGCCAAGGTAGGGCAAGAGTCTACATTTACAGGTGAAGGATGCAAGGCCAAGGTAGGGCAGGAGTCCACATTTACAGGTGAAGGATGCAAGGCCAAGGTAGGGCAAGAGTCTACATTTACAGGTGAAGGATGCAAGGCCAAGGTAGGGCAGGAGTCTACATTTACAGGTGAAGGATGCAAGGCCAAGGTAGGGCAGGAGTCTACATTTACAGGTGAAGGATGCAAGGCCAAGGTAGGGCAGGAGTCCACATTTACAGGTGAAGGATGCAAGGCCAAGGTAGGGCAGGAGTCTACATTTACAGGTGAAGGATGCAAGGCCAAGGTAGGGCAGGAGTCCACATTTACAGGTGAAGGATGCAAGGCCAAGGTAGGGCTGGAGTCCACATTTACAGGTGTATTGATAAGATGTAGGATAATGACAAAATAGATTATATTTACAAAACCCAACAAACTTTAACAGCTAAAAAGTCTTAGCTGGCTTAACTCTTACAAGCTGAGTTTTGTTTACAGACTGACAAGTTGATGTTGATGTATGCTTTTGCGTTATAGATGTGCGGCTTCTCCTCAACAATGACAACCTGCTCAGGGAGGGAGCGGCTCAGTGAGTAGCACCCTATCACGATGTGATGTCAACATTTTGAAACAACCACACATCATTACTTATCATTAGTACTCATTATTGGTGTAGGAGTCTAAAGATCCTATGTTCTATTTCATTCTGTGTTCTCTCTCCCCAGTGCTTTTGCCCAGTACAACATGGATCAGTTCACCCCTGCCAAACTTGAGGGCTATGATGAACAGGTAAGAGTGATATAAGGCTGAGTTTATCTGGAGCCGCAGTCTGATCACACAGCTATTATCAAATTAAGTCTGTTTAGTACAGTTTACTAAACAAACTGTGTCAACAACAACAGTTAACAATCCTCTCTCTCCCTCCCCCTTCCCTCTGCAGGTTCTGATTACAGAGCATGGGGACCTGGGTCAGGGGAGGTTCCTGGACCCTCGGAACCGGGTGTCATTCCGCTTCGACCACCTGAGGAAGGAGGTGAGCGATGTGCAGCCATACGACGGAGACAGCTCCCTGAGAGCTTGGAGAGAGGCTTGCGACACCGCGCTCAGCGCATACGTTAAAGAGCACTACCCCAGCGGAGTCTGCACGGTAACCCCCTCACACACACACACACGCACGCACATTCATAACCTCGTATGAATACACAACCACACTCACTCAGCACATACGTCAGAGCACTACCCCAGAGTCTGTATGATACCACACACACTTGCATCAAAGAACAGAAACACAATTGTGCTGCTAACGGCGTTGACCCTGACCCTTGTGATATTGCCACTGTATGTCATTACTTCAAGCCGCTAATCATGACATCCGTATTCTCTGCAGGTATATGGGAAAACAGTTGATGGTCAGCAAACCATCATTGCCTGCATTGAGGGACACCAGTTTCAACCCAAAAACTTCTGGTACAGTCCCTACGGCATCATTATACATTGTTCTTTACAAGTTCAGAATGTTATGTGACTTAATCTCTTTCACACATACTTATTCTGCCTTCTCTCTCAGGAATGGGCGCTGTAGGTCAGAGTGGAAGTTCACCATTGGTCAGTCTACTGCTCATGTAGTGGGTGTGTTGAAGATACAGGTGGGCAGCCGTGATATTTACTACAGAAACAAATGCTGAAGATAATAATTAAACCCCCAAAGTCTAGTAATTAAACAGACTCTCTCTCTCTAGGTGCACTACTATGAGGATGGTAATGTGCAGTTGGTCAGCCATAAGGAAGTGGAGGAGTCTATAACAGTGACTGTGAGTGGACATAACACTGATTCTATTCAGTAACAGCCAATTAGAACCCATTTTGCTTCAGTGTCTTCACTCTATCCCTTTGATGTAAACATGAGAAGGAAGCAAACTGTAAGTAACAACTTCTGCCATTATGTTGTATAACCGGTATACTGAACAGGTTAGGTCAGTTCAGGTTATGGTCAATTACCTGTGTGACAAAGGCGACTCTTTTTCTAAAATAATTTGTCAACAGAATGAGAGCCAGACTGCCAAGGAGTTTGTGGATATCATTGAGAATGCTGAAAATGATTACCAGGTAATTTACCTCACCCTTTTCAATGGACGTGTGTGTTCTGTTCTTTATGGCTGTCTATACTTCTCTTGTAAAATCTCCTCCCCTCAATGTAGACGGCGATCAGTGAGAACTACCAGACTATGTCTGACACCACCTTCAAGGCCCTGCGCCGCCAGCTGCCCGTCACGCGCACTAAGATCGACTGGAACAAGATCCTCAGCTACAAGATTGGCAAGGAGATGCAGAATGCATAGAGGAGCAGAGACTCACACCGCTGGGCTGGCAACACACGCTCGCGCAAGGACTAACCAAAGCTTATATTGTAGTCTGGGGGAAAATGAAAAAATAAAACAAACCAAGCTGCAGATTGACAGTCTGTTGGGCACAGTTCTGTATTGTTTAAAGACGTTTTGGAGAAAAAGGACATGTGTCTTGAGTTACAGGAGGGGAGTTTGAGTCTGCTAAAGGGATACTGAGTTTCATGTTGTAATGTTGACACTCTTGAACAGCTGCACCAAGACCCCAGGTTGAATGATTTTACAATGCATCCTTCCTTCTGTCCTTGATGTAGGAAACACTCCTTATTCTTATCCAATCACGTACAGATCAGTGATTACCTCAAGAAAGGAAGGATACATGTTGAAATAATTTAAACATGGCAATTAAGCACACCAAGCAGGGGATGTTTTCCAATAGATGTTCATATCAGCACCATTTCTCCCCTTTAACAGGACTGGTCCTCGATCTAGTCAGTTTTGAGGAAACTGTTTACTTTTTTCCCCTGCTGTTCTCTTCCTCTTCCTGTTGTATGTGTCCTCTGCTTGAGCCAATGAAGGATACCATGGCTGAAAGACTGTATCATAACCACCTCAGTTTCTGAATCAATTCTCTTCTGTCTTACCTTGGCGACAACCACCATTGCTGTGTCCTTTCTCTTTTGTTGAAGGCAAACCATACCAATACATCTCTTTCCTATGCTAAAGAACTCCATACATGCAAAGCTCCCCTTTCTCCCATGTATACACGTAGATCTATATTTTGCTATGCAGGTTTTTATTTAATTTAATCTTAGGCTCAGTCCATCTGTAATATTCACACCTGTGTTTAGGTACCTTAAACTATACACAGCCATTTCAGTACTTAGTTTAAACCAGGGGCTTTGTTCAGGAGGGTCCAATGTTACAAAATGTTCAATTAGAAATGCATTGTGTAGGGCAGACACACTTCTCTGTCATGCTGAATAAAGACTTGTGTGCTGTACTGTAAATATCTATCTGCAAACCATGCTTCCCACAGAACACACCCCTGTTCAGCCACAACATGCACCTACTCAATATTACATAGGCTGACTCGAGATCAGTTCATCTGTGCTGTGTTTAACCTTCACACTGACTAGCGCTGTACTCAGATGTGACGTTCAGGACTGTACTGCCTCATTCTGTTGTACAAATAAAATAATTGATCATCTTGGCGTGGTTGTTGTTTTCCTCAGGCATTGTATTGCTGGATTCATCACTTTGTACAAAGTCAGACATCAGTCCAGCAGCAGTGGGAGCTGTCATAGACTGGTCTCCACCTCAATCTGTCTTTCTGCGATTCCTTGCATCTTATCTCCTTGCCTCCTTTCCAGGTGTATTGGAGGTTCCCCCTTTTCTCCAATGCACTTTGAGAAGGAAGCGAGGAGTGGAATCAATGTAAGATGAATAGAAAAAGAGACAGTCTTGACTTATTGACAGGAAACGGGTGGTTTTGGGGCATAATGCTAGCAGAAATCAGGCTATTAGACTGAAGAAATTGATGCTTGGTTGGGATGTTTATTTTGTAAGTGAAAAATCATTATATGCATAGTTCAGTTGTGAAACAATACATAAGGAAAATGCTTGCGTACATTTAGAATAATTAGAAGACAGAAATGTTGAAAAATAGTTTAGGTTCGGTAACTTCCGGAAGACAGCAAGAGATTATTTTGAACAAATAAAAGCTTTCTTTTCATTGTGCCCTGTTTTGTTAATATCTTATAAAACATTCTTAAATACCACAAATATAACACCTATGGGACCAACAACAGTGACAAAACGTTAGGTTCAGGTTATGAAACACAGTACAAGTCATGTCATTAATGACTTCCCACTTGTTCCCATTTTGACAAAGGTGTAAAAATAGATGAAGGGTTAGGTCTACTCAGTTACAAAAATAATGATACAGTGGTACAGATCTGACCCCTAGCTAGTCCCCTTTATATATAAAACGTGTGAATTCGCCAAAAGGTCTGGGAGGACTTCAAAGGTATAAAACCAGTTTGTCACTATCTGCTTTAAACACAAGGATAGACGGTTCAAACTCAATTCCTGGTAAACAATATTAGCCTTCAAGAAAGACGCTTGTTCTGAATTTGGTCCCTTTTGGAAAAAACAAGAAATTGTCCCAGAATAAAAAAAGTTGTACATATTTAAGTGTCACCTTATTTTTCTATCCCAGTGTAAGGTCTGTCTTAGGGAAGGCCCAGTGTAAGGTCTGTCTTAGGGAAGGCCCAGTGTAAGGTCTGTCTTAGGGAATGCCCAGTGTAAGGTATGTCTAGAGAAGGCCCAGTGTAAGGTATGTCTAGAGAAGGCCCAGTGTAAGGTATGTCTAGAGAAGGCCCAGTGTAAGGTATGTCTAGAGAAGGCCCAGTGTAAGGTCTGTCTAGAGAAGGCCCAGTGTAAGGTATGTCTAGAGAAGGCCCAGTGTAAGGTCTGTCTAGAGAAGGCCCAGTGTAAGGTATGTCTAGAGAAGGCCCAGTGTAAGGTATGTCTAGAGAAGGCCCAGTGTAAGGTATGTCTAGAGAAGGCCCAGTGTAAGGTATGTCTAGAGAAGGCCCAGTGTAAGGTCTGTCTAGAGAAGGCCCAGTGTAAGGTATGTCTAGAGAAGGCCCAGTGTAAGGTATGTCTAGAGAAGGCCCAGTGTAAGGTATGTCTAGAGAAGGCCCAGTGTAAGGTCTGTCTAGAGAAGGCCCAGTGTAAGGTATGTCTAGAGAAGGCCCAGTGTAAGGTCTGTCTAGAGAAGGCCCAGTGTAAGGTCTGTCTTAGGGAAGTTTCCCCTTGTTAAAAATCCAGTGTATTCACTATTCTAGTGTATGTAGTAGACAACACGTAGATATGACCGGACATAATGGTGTCTAATGCAGAGAGCTGCAGAGACCAAACATAATGGGGTGTAATGCAGAGAGCTGCAGAGACCAAACATAATGGGGTGTAATGCAGAGAGCTGCAGAGACCAAACATAATGGGGTGTAATGCAGAGAGCTGCAGAGACCAAACATAATGGTGTGTAATGCAGAGAGCTGCAGAGACCAAACATAATGGGGTGTAATGCAGAGAGCTGCAGAGACCAAACATAATGGGGTGTAATGCAGAGAGCTGCAGAGACCAAACATAATGGGGTGTAATGCAGAGAGCTGCAGAGACCAAACATAATGGGGTGTAATGCAGAGAGCTGCAGAGACCAAACATAATGGGGTGTAATGCAGAGAGCTGCAGAGACCAAACATAATGGGGTGTAATGCAGAGAGCTGCAGAGACCAAACATAATGGGGTGCAATGCAGAGAGCTGCAGAGACCAAACATAATGAGGTGCAATGCAGAGAGCTTCAAATTATGCTTTTGAATGATTTGTATTATTTACAACATTGTGCTTTATTATAAACTGGATGGTTCGAGCCCTGAATGCTGATTGGCTGACAGCCGTGGTATACCACGGGTATGACAAAGCATTTATTTTTACTGCTCTAATTACGTTGGTAACCACTTTATAATAGCAATAAGGCACCTCAGGGGTTTGTGATATATGGTCAATATACCAGGGCTAATGGCTGTGTCCAGGTATTCCACATTGCGTTGGTAATATATCACACCAATTGGGCCTTATTGCTTTAGTAAACTATGTTCAGAATGTCATCTGGTACAAACTACAGTGAAAGACATGATAACTTTCAGTGCAGGTACTGCTAGATATGATGATAAGCTACAGATCAGACTAGGCAGGGGAAAGTCAGATGGGAGCATACATCTGTAAAATTAGTGTCATGATACACCTACAGTTGAAGTGGGAAGTTTACATACACTTAGGTTGGAGACATTAAAACTTGTTTTTCAACCACTCCACACATTTCTTGTTAACAAACTATAGTTTTGGCAAGTCAATTAGGACATCTACTTTGTGCATGACACAAGTCATTTTTCCAACAATTGTTTACAGACAGATTATTTAACTTATAATTCACTGTATCACAATTCCAGTGGGTCAGAAGTTTCCATACACTAAGTTGATTGTGCCTTTAAACAGCTTGGACAATTCCAGAAAATGATGTCATGGCTTTAGAAGCTTCTGATAGGCTAATTGACATAATTTGAGTCAATTGGAGGTGTATCTGTGGATGTATTTCAAGGCCTACCTTCAAACTCAGTGCCTCTTTGCTTGACATCATGGGAAAATCAAAATAAATCAGCCAAGACCTCAGGAAAAATGTGTAGACCTCCACAAGTCTGGTTCAACCTTGGGAGCAATTTCCAAATGCCTGAAGGTACCACGTTCATCTGTACAACCAATAGTAGGCAAGTATAAACACCATGGGACAACGCAGCCGTCATACCGCTCAGGAAGGAGACGCGTTCTGTCTCCTAGAGATGAACGTACTTTGGTGCGAAAAGTGCAAATCAATCCCAGAACAACAGCAAAGGACCTTGTGAAGATGCTGGAGGAAACAGGTACAAAAGTATCTGTATCCACAGTAAAACGAGTCCTATATCGACATAACCTGAAAGGCCGCTCAGCAAGGAAGAAGCCACTGCTCCAAAACCACCATAAAAAAGCCACACTACGGTTTGCACATGGGGACAAAGAGTGTACTTTTTGGAGAAATGTCCTCTGGTCTGATGAAACACAAATAGAACTGTTTGGCCATAATGACCATCGTTATGTTTGGAGGAAAAAGGGGGAGGCTTGCAAGCCGAAGAACACCATTCTAACCTTGAAGTACGGGGGTGGCAGCATCATGTTGTGAGGGTGCTTTGCTGCAGGAGGGACTGGTGCACTTCACAAAATATATGGAATCATGAGGAAGGTAAATTATGTGGACATATTGAAGCAACTTCTCAAGACATCAGTCAGGAAGTTAAAGCTTGGTCGCAAATGGGTCTTCCAAATGGACAATGACCCCAAGCATACTTCCAAAGTTGTGGCAAAATGGCTTAAGGACAACAAAATCAAGGTATTGGAGTGGCCATCACAAAGCCCTGACCTCAATCCTGTAGAAAATTTGTGGGCAGAACTGAAAATGCGTGTGCGAGCAAGGAGTCCTACAAACCTGACTCAGTTATACCAGCTCTGTCAGGAGGAATGGGCCAAAATTCACCCAACTTATTGTGGGAAGCTTATGGAATGCTAACCGAAACGTTTGTCCCAAGTTAAACTATTTAAAGGCAAGGCTACCAAATACTAATTGTGTGTATGTAAACTTCTGACCCACTGGGAATGTGATGAAAAAAATAAAAGCTGAAATAAATCACTCTCCACTATTATTCTGACATTTCACATTCTTAAAATAAAGTGGTGATCCTAACTGACCTAAGACAGGGAATTTTTACGAGGATTAAATGTCAGGAATTGTGAAAAACTGACATTTATGTAAGGTATGTAAACTTCCGACTTCAACTGTACATGTGCAATCAACAGTTTACATTTGAATCCTCTTGCCATGTAAAGACTCCCCTCTCCATGCAGCGTTTGTATTGCTTCATTGGACGAGACTGCAGAGTGGACTTGGGCGGAGTGACTAATTCATTAATGTCCTAGAATAACTAAATGCATAATTAATAAGATCACTTTTAAACATGGCTATGGAATACAAGAAACTAGGTATAAAGATATATTACAAGTCAAAAGAATAAAAAACTATCCATAAATTCCAAATAAAATAAATCTTATGAATCCAATAAAACCCAGTATATTATAGATTTAATCTTAACTAGACAGTGTTTCAGACAGTTTGCTAAGTAGTGTTTGAGCTTTCATTTGATACCAAGCGGCTAATTTATGTGGTCAAAATAGGGCCTACAGAGTTGGTATAAGTAGTGGTTGGTAGACAGTTGCAGAGCAGTTTCTGCCTGCTGCAGGACATCCAGGAGATTAAGGCCAGGATCCAATCCAGACCGCGGTGGACCCACATTAAAGCGCTTGACATTTAAAGGTAATCAAAGATAGTGTATAATGAAAATGTCTTAAAAAGGCCGTTTACCATTGACATTTAAAAAAAAGTTCCTGTCTGTTTAAGTAGGCGTTCCCTCTCTGGTGTGAGCATGCTTTCCCACATAAGCTCACACGGGAAAGCATGCTCAAAGATGGTCACGTGAGAGAGGAAACACCCACTTACACAGACAGAAACCTTGACAATTTTTTTTCAATGCAAAACTAACCAATAACAGCTGGCTCTGGTCTACTTATCCCCTCGCTCGCCCCACCCGCCCGACCAGAAAAAATTATCCTGTGAGATGTCTTGCTTTCTTTACCGTCTCTGAGGTAATTTCCGATTGAGCCGACATCAGCAGCGTTTACCTTGAATGCAATCTATTCGAACCCAGCAACATTGCCTTTAAAAGCTGCATTGTTGACTAGAGTGCTCGGATTTAATCTCGGGCCTAAAGGTGAGTGAGCAAGTGCAAATGGGAGAGAGAAACTAGTGTATCTGGAATGAGGGAGGCCATACGCTGCTAGCTGCTGGAGGAGAGCACTGGCTCCTTGGGGAATAAGACAAAGCTGATCACAGATACTGATCCTTGGTCAGTTTTGTGTTTTCTCCCTAATGGTTAAAGATGGGAAGGATTTGGGAAGGCTATGCTGATCCTAGATCAGTTTCTAGCTGCCATGGCCCTTAACTGTTAGCTACCGGAGGAGAGTACCAGGTCTGGCTCCTTAGCCCCCTCCTGCCCACTGCTGCTTAGCCCACAGCCCCCCGTCAGCTCTGGGAAGAGGCTGGCCCCGGCTTGGGGGTCGGGGGAGCCTGGAGAGGGGCTCATACCCGGTTTCTTAGGAACGGGGGGCGGGTAGCACCTCTCGGACCGAGGGGTGAGGGGCGAGCGTATACCTGGGGACAGGGGTCCTCCAGGCGAGGTTTTCCCCCCAGGAGGGGAGGCTGCCAGGCTCCGGTAGTCAGTCCCAAACGGAGAGCTGTTCAGTGGGGGAAGCTTGGCCCCTGCCTGCTGGCTGGTGAAACGGGACAGGACCTGGGTGACGGTGTTTCGGGCTAGCTGCTTGGCCGTGCTGTTCTCTGAGGGTGGAGGGATGGGGGTGGTGGTAGGGGACAGGTCCCGTGGGGAGAGGGGAGCCGTGCTACCCTGCTGGAGCTGCTCCTGCTCAGCCTGCACCTGGAACTTATGCCTGGCGGCGTGGAAGCGCTGGTTGACTCCAGCCTGGTAGGAGGACGTGTGGAAGCCACCGGGGCTGACCAGACGCTTAGCCAGCGTGGGGGAGGAGATGGGGGAGGAGGAGAGGGAGGAGGAGGCCGTGCTGGAGGGGGAGAGGTTGGGGTGAGGGTGGCAGTGGGGGTGAGGAGGGTGAGGGTGGAGAGGGGAGTGAACACTTGCTCCTGACTCGTTCTCTACCCCACCGTTCTCCACAGCACCGCCCTCCTGAGGGGGGTTAGTGTCCCGCTGAGGGTTAGGGTGATGCCCGTTGACCTTTGAGACAGGGGTCACTTTAGGGTCGACGCTTGCCTTCCCATCAGGCTCTGTCTGGCTCGAGGTGGACACTGCCGCCGCTGACACCGCCGCTGACACTATCTTTGAAGGAGACTGTTTCACCTCCTTCACCTCCTTCACCACAGTCTCCTGTGCCTTCCTAACCATTCCTTCCTCTCCTGCTGCCTCCAACCTCCTCCTCAGCTCCTCCACTTCTCTCTCCAGCCCCTTGCTCCTCTCCTCTTCTCGTCTGATCCTGGCTCTTAACTGTTCCCTCTCTGTGTCAAACTCAGCCAGCTGGCTCTCTGCTCTGGCCTCAAGCTGCGCTGCTCTGCCCTTCTCCGCTTCCAGGGCCCCCCTCAGGCTCTCTGAGGTACAGCTCTCCTCCTGGATTCGCAGGCGGAGCTGGCTGACTCTCTGGGCCTCCTCCAAGGCCTGGCTGGTGGTTCTCTGGAGCTCCAGGGTTAGGTCCGAGGACAACTGCTGCTGCTGGGACAGAGTTTCCTCTGCCAGGCCTACTGCCCTCTCCTGCTCCCTCTGCAGCCTACGCACTGCTGCACGCTCCACCTCCAACTAGAAACACACAGAGAGATAGAGGTTGATATTTCAACTTTCAACTTCCCTTAGCACATTTTTTTGTAATTCCCAGATAGGAAAGGATTTGCTGCAGGCACACCTGTACGTGTATTTTCCTATTCGCACTGACTTTGCTGATAACTTCTTTATTGACGGAAAATGTACTTGCTACGACTGTGATATGTTGTTGTCTCACCTAGCTACAGTATCTTAAGATGAATGCACTAACTGTACCTCACTCTGGATAACAGTGTCTACTAAATGAGTGTTTTCCAACCCTAGTTCTCCAGTACCCCCAACAGTTTCATTGTACCCCTGGACAAACACACTTTATTCAACTCATTGAGGGCTTGATGATTAGTTGACAAGTTGAATCAGGTGTGCTTGTCCAGGGTTACAATAAAAAGGATTACTGTTGGAGGTACTGGAGGACCACGGTTGGAAAACACTGATAAATGACTAAAATGTAAGGCACACGAGTGACATATTTGAGCGGTTTTCTCGTCTGACCACATGGAGGAGTCAGAGTCTAGGAGAGTGGAGATATACTTCTACCCATAATACTGCAGAGTGAGAGATACACACGCAGTATAGTCGTGGCCAACATTTTTGACAATGACACAAATATACATTTCCGCAAAGTTTGCTGCTTCAGTGTCTTTAGATATTTTTGTCAGATGTTACTATGGAATACTGAAGTATAATTACAAGCATTTCATAAGTGTCAAAGGCTTTTATTGACAATTACATGAAGTTGATGCAAAGAGTCAATATTTGCAGTGTTGACCCTTATTTTTCAAGACCTCTGCAATCCGCCCTGGCATGCTGTCAATTAACTTCTGGGCCGCATCCTGACTGATGGCAGCCCATTCTTGCATAATCAATGCTTGGAGTTTGTCAGAATTTGTGTTTTTTTATTTGTCCAGCTGCCTCTTGAGGATTGACCACAAGTTCTCAATGGGATTAAGGTCTGGGGAGTTTCCTGGCCATGGACCCAAAATATCGACGTTTTGTTCCCTGAGCCACTTAGTTATCACTTTTCCTTATGGCAAGGTGCTCCATCATGCTGGAAAAGGCATTGTTCGTCACCAAACTGTTCCTGGATGGTTGGGAGAAGTTGCTCTCGGAGGATGTGTTGGTGCCATTCTTTATTCATGGCTGTGTTCTTAGGCAAAATTGTGAGTGAGCCCACTCCCTTGGCTGAGAAGCAACTCCACACATGAATGGTCTCAGGATGCTTTACTGTTGGCATGACACAGGACTGATGGTAGCACTGACCTTGTCTTCTCTGGACAAGCTTTTTTCCGGATGCCCCAAACAATTGGAAAGGAGATTCATCAGAGAAAATTACTTTACCCCAGTCCTCAGCAGTCTAATCCCTGTACCTTTTGCAGAATATCAGTCTGTCCCTGATGTTTTTCCTGGAGAGAAGTGGCTTCTTTGCTGCCCTTCTTGACACCAGGCCATCCTCCAAAAGTCTTCGCCTCACTCTGCGTGCAGATGCACTCACACCTGCCTGCTGCCATTCCTGAGCAAGCTCTGTACTGGTGGTGCCCCAATCCCGCAGCTGAATCAACTTTAGGAGACAGTCCTGGCGCTTGCTGGACTTTCTTGGGCGCCCTGCAGCCTTCTTCACAACAATTGAACCGCTCTCTTTGAAGTTCTTGATGATCCGATAAATTATTTGATTTAGGTGCAATCTTACTGGCAGCAATATCCTTGCCTGTGAAGCCCCTTTTGTGAAAAGCAATGATGACGGCACGTGTTTCCTTGCAGGTAAACATGGTTGACAGAGGAAGAACAATGATTCCAAGCACCACCCTCCTTTTGAAGCTTCCAGTCTGTTATTCGAACTCAATCAGCATGACAGAGTGATCTCCAGCCCTGTGTTAACGAGAGAATCACTGACATGATGTCAGCTGGTCCTTTTGTGGCAGGGCTGAAATGCAGTGGAAATGTTTTTATGGGATTCAGTTCATTTGCATGGCAAAGAGGGACTTTGCAATTAATTGCAATTCATGTGATCACGCTTCATATCATTCTGGAGTATATGCAAATTGCCATCATACAAACTGAGGCAGCAGACTTTGTGAAAATTAATATTTGTGTCATTCTCAAAACTTTTGGCCACGACTGTACTCCTGCATCCTTATACTACACAATAAATATTTTACTTTATATTTCTGTATTCTTCTACTGAAAAAGGGGTAAGGGTAAGCTTCTAAAGAAAACGCTAAATGGATTATCCCAAAACAACTGTTCTGAAAGTGCCATGTGCTGTTCAAGTGATGTTCATATCAGAATCAATCATTAGAGTGTGATATGTAAAAGTTCATGAAAAAACATCACAGACTCCTGTTGGGAACATGACTAGATTCTACAGAAACAGAGGCAGGAAAACATCAACACACACACACACACACACACACACACACACACACACACACACACACACACACACACACACACACACACACACACACACACACACACACACACACACACACACACACACACACACACACACCGGGGGACCCCTCAGGAAGCCTCTACTTATGTAAGGGTGTGTGTGTGTGTGTGTGTGTGTGTGTGTGTGTGTGGTGTGTGTGTGTGTGTGTGTGTGTGTGTGTGTGTGTGTGTGTTTGTGTGTGTGTGTGTGTGTGTGCTGACCTTGATTGGTCAGGGACAGTCATTATCTCAGGCTTTCCTGGGCCCCAGGCTGCCGGTCAGCTGAACAATAGCCTCTTCCTCCTTGTTTCCTATGGAGCCGCCCAGCCTGTGTGTGTGTGTTGTGTGTGTGTCGGCCTAGACCCCTCAACCCCACTGAGATACACAATAGATCCCCAGTCAGAGAGAACTGAGGGTACTCACAGGGCCTTAAATCAGCTAGTAGTGTGGGGGCCATGGGGGACACAGAGAAGGGAGAGGAGGGAGAGAGGTGGGAGGAGAGTGTGTTCACAGACACAGACGTGCTTGTCTGTCAAAGAGTGGAATTCTTCGCCTGATGTTTAACAGTCCCTCTTCTTACTCTGATTTTGTCTTAGACACACACACACACACACACACACACACACACACACACACACACACACACACACACACACACACACACACACACACACACACACACACACACACACACACACACACACCTGCTGCAGAAGTTTCTCCCGCTCCTTCTCCAGCATGATGGTGACATCCTCATCCTGCGCCGACTCTAGTGCGTGTCGGTGCTTCTCCTCCTCCAGATCTGCAATCACCTGCCAATCAAACAGAGGAGGACCAATCAGATCACAGATCACAAAAATAACACAGTGGGTGGATTCAATTACGCAACGTCACTTTGTTTTGAGACGACTTCACCTTGGGCTTTGAGCGGGGTACCTGGTTCACACCCGGGAGGCAGCCTGGTTCCAAAACCAATGCAATCAACTTTCACCCAGTGCAAAACACCATTAACAGTAGAAAACATCATTAATATCAACTTTCACCCAGTGAAAAACACCATTAATATCAACTTTCACCCAGTGCAAAACACCATTAATATCAACTTTCACCCAGTGCAAAACACCATTAATATCAACTTTCACCCAGTGTAAAACACCATTAATATCAACTTTCACCCAGTGCAAAACACCATTAATATCAACTTTCACCCAGTGCAAAACACCATTAATATCAACTTTCACCCAGTGTAAAACACCATTAATATCAATTTTCACCCAGTGTAAAACACCATTAATATCAACTTTCACCCAGTGTAAAACACCATTAATATCAACTTTCACTCAGTGAAAAACACCATTAATATCAACTTTCACCCAGTGAAAAACACCATTAATATCAACTTTCACCAAGTGTAAAACACCATTAATATCAACTTTCACCAAGTGTAAAACACCATTAATCGAACCTCCTCAATACTTTCAAAGGCTTTGCCATCAATGTAAACACACTCTCTCTCTCTCTTTCTTTCTCTCGCTCTCAATTAAATTAAAATTCTCTCTCTCTCTTCTCTCTCTCTCTTGCTCACTCTCAATTCAATTCAAATGGTCTCTATCTCTCTTTCTCTCTCTCTCTCTCTCTCTCTCTCTCTCGCTCTCTCTCAATTCAATTGAAAGGGCTTTATTGGCCACATTGCCAAAGCAAGTGAAATAGATAATAAACAAAAGTGAAATAAACAATCAGAAATTAACAGTAAACATTACACACACAAAAGTTTCAAAATAATACAGTCTGCCACTGTGTACTGTGTTTAGGACCAAATATCATTCTAGTTTGCTCAGTTTTTTCTGTTAATTCTTTCCAATGTGTCAAGTAATTGTCTTTTTGTTTTCTCATGATTTGGTTGGGTCTAATTGTGTTGCTGTCCTGAGGCTCTGTGGGGTCTCCCCCTCCCGCTCCCTTACTCCCGGTAGACTACTAGCTCTCTGTAACATAGAGGGCCACAAGTGGGTCCATCTCTCTCTCTCGGGGCTGGGTGTGGCTACAGTATGCCTGTCCTGGTCTGGTGTGTTGGAGACCTGGAGAAGAGACAACAGGCCCATTGTGACAGCCTGAGTGCCAGCTCCAGCACCCAACCACAGCCGGGAACAAAGACTGAGGCTGGCCCGCATTATCCTCTCACACACACACACACACACACACACACACACACACACACACACACACACACACACACACACACACACACACACACACACACACACACACACACACACACACACACACACACACACACACACACTGGTCTGGGAGGGAGGGGTGTGTGTAAGAACGCCCTTACCCTCCTGTGTCTGCTTTCTGCGGCTGCCAGCTGTCCCATCATCCTCTCCTGCATCCTTTTGCAGTGGGCCATGACCAGCTTCAGCACAGCCAGAGGGTTGGGCCCCACCATGCTGCCCTGGGGGTCTGAAGGGGACCAGTCATCCATGGTCTGGCTATCCCGCTGCAGGGCCAGGAAGGGGTCACTGAGGTCATACTGGCCGTAGCGCTCCTGGACGAACGAGTCCCTGTGCTGGGCCTGGAACACACACACACACACACACACACACACACACACACACACACACACACACACACACACACACACACACACACACACTCACACACACACACACACACACACACACACACTCACACACACACACACACACACACACACACACACACACACACACACACACACACACACACACACACACACACACTCACACACACACACACACACACACACACACACACACACACACACACACACACACACACACACACACACACACACACACACGCGCAGGATGAGACAGTCAGTATAGAGCAGCATATCAATTCACAGTGGACTGGACATGTTACATAATGTATGTATGCATGCAGTCTGGTTAGCATTGAGGTAGACCTTTCTTTACTCTGAGCAGACAGTCAGGGCCAGTGCTGTATTCCCAGCAGAGCCAGGTGGCCCAGGGTTGTGCTAGAGTTAGTGGAGGCTTTAGGCTTTAGGGGTGGCAGGTAGCCTACTGGTTAGAGTGTTGGGCCAGTAACTGAAAGGTTGCTAGATCAAATCCCTGAGCTGACAAGGTAAAAATCCCTGAACAAGGCAGTTAACCCACTGTTCCTAGGCTGACATTGTAAATAAGAATTTGTTCTTAACTGACTTGCCTAGTTAATAAATAGTAGATGGAGCCCCATAGCCTAGCCAAGGGCCATGGGGCCTCCTAATGTTTCTAGCTCTGGGCTAAACAGGACAAAAAGTTAGTGTGAAAAGCTGACTCAGCTACATTATGAAGTACTCCACCCCTTTGTGAGAGTGTGTGTCTTTTGTGCATGTCTGAACAGGAAACACAGTGTGGAATGGAAAGGAGATAGCATGGTCCCCACCACCACCACTACTGCCAAGAATAACACACACACACACACACACACACACACACACACACACACACACACACACACACACACACACACACACACACACACACACACACACACACACACACACACACACACACACACACACACACACACACACACACACACACACACACACAGTACAATGATTTAAACAACTTGGACACACTGCTACATACACCACTCACTTAATGCTGGATATACACAGACACATATTGTAACAGGCCTGTCCCACAACACAACAACACCTCAACCATTGTTCTTTCAGTGTGGGCATTAACAGATGGCCCGCCCGCCCGCACGCCCCCCCCCCCCCACCCCAACACAAAAGGGGTAAGGCCGTCCATACACCCCCGCAAGGGGCAGATGTTAACCCCTCCCAGGGGAAAGACAGGGGTGAGTGACAGGGCGAGAGAGTACTGTTACACACACACACACACACACACACACACACACACACACACACACACACACACACACACACACACACACACACACACACACACACACACACACACACACACACACACACAGTGCTGAACCAGCTGAAGTCTGTGAATGTGTGTTTGCCCGTGTGTTTGCTGCAAGACTTCTCAATCCCAAACACACAACAGTAACAATTTGTGATTGGGAGGAAAAATGTATAGTTACATCGCAATATTATTTTAGTACGATATTAAATCGATATTTGACTCCAAGTATCAATTACAAAAAAATGAAGAGTGCTAGTTGGTTGTGCCAAAACACCTGTATTCTTTCCTTATAGATTGTTCTCCATCTTTAAAATAATAGTGAGCCAATATGTTTTCAGCATTTTTATTTCTCATGCTCTCTCGTCTCCCTGTAGAAGACATATAGTGAGTAATACGTTTGTAACATCAGATTGCAATATCGAATTGCAGTACATATAGAATTGTGAATACATATTGTATCGGCACCTAAGTATTGTGATAATATTGCCTGTGGACCGGAGAGAGCGATATCAGACAGAGAGAGGGATGGATGTGTCAGAGATGTAACAACATGCCACTGAGAATTACACATGCTGCCAGGGCCACTCTACCTACCATTCCACTTCTCAACACACACATGCATGCACGCACACACCTCACTCCTGCCCCTGCCCACCCACGCATGGCAGTGCATTCCTCTCCTGGTACATCACTGTTTCACAGTGATCTCTCTCTCTCTCTCTCTCTCTCTCTAATTCAAAGGAGCTTTATTGGCATGGGAAACATATGTTTACATTGCCAAAGCAATGTAACGGATGTATCACATCCGGCTGTGATTAGGAGTCCCATAGGGCGGCGCACAATTGGCCCAGTGTCGTCCGGGATTGGCCAGGGGTAGGCCGTCATTGTAAATAATCATTTGTTCTTAACTGACTTGCCTAGTTAAATAAAGGTTAAATTAAATAAAAAATAAAAAAAGCTAATGAAATCAACAAAAGTGAGAAGAAACAAATTTAACATCAGCTAAAAACGACTAGAAATGAACAGTAGACATTGCACTCAAAAAGGTTTCAGAAAGATAAAGACATGTCAATTGTTATATTATCAGCTATGTACAGTGTTTTAGCAATATGCAAATATTAGTAGTATGAATAGTGGGGGAAGATAAATAAACAGATAAATATGGGTTGTATTTACAATGTTGTTTGTTCTTCACTGGTTTCCCTTTTCTTGTGGCAAAAGGTCACAAATCTTGCTGCCCGGATTGCACATTGTGATATTTTGCCTAACAGATATGGGAGTTTATCAATGTTGGAGGTTTTCAAATTCTTTGTGATCTGAGGGAAATATGTGTCCCTAATGTGATCATACATTGGGCAGGAGGTTAGGAAGTGCAGCTCAGTTTCCATCTCATTTTGTGGACAGTGTGAACATAGCCTGTCTTCTCTCTCTGCCTATGGCGACCTCTCTCAATAGCAAGGCTATGCTCACTGAGTCTGTACATAGTCAAAGCTTTCCTTAATTTTGGGTCAGTCACAGTGGTCAGGTATTCTGCCACAGTGTACTCTCTGTTTAGTGCCAAATAGCATTCCAGTTTGCTCAGTTTTTTGGTTGCTTCTTTCCAGTGTGACAAATAGTTATCTTTTTGTATTCTCATAATTTGGTTGTGTCTAATTGTGTTGCTGTCCTGGGGCTCAGTGGGGTCTGTTGGTGTTTGTGAACAGAGTCCCAGAACTAGCTGGCTGAGGGGACTCTTCTCTAGGTTCATCTCTCTGTAGGTGAAGGCTTTGTTATGGAAGGTTTGGGAATCGCTTCCTTCTAGGTGGTTGTAGAATTTAATAGCTCTTTTCTTGAGCAGGATGAGAGCTTCAAGTTCCTTGGTGTCCACATCAACAACAAACTAGAATGGTCCAAACACACCAAGACAGTCGTGAAGAGGGCACGACAAAGCCTATTCCCCCTCAGGAAACTAAAAAGATTTGGCATGGGTCCTCAGATCCTCAAAAGGTTCTACAGATGCAACATCGAGAGCATCCTGACTGGTCGCATCACTGCCGGCAACTGCTCGGCCTCCGACCGCAAGGCTCTACAGAGGGTAGTGCGTACGGCCCAGTACATCACTGGGGCTAAGCTGCCTGCCATCCAGGACCTCTACACCAGGCGGTGTCAAAGGAAGGCCCTAACAATTGTCAAAGACCTCAGCCACCCCAGTCATAGACTGTTCTCTCTGCTACCGCATGGCAAGCGGTACCAGAGCGACAAATCTAGGACCAAAAGTCTTCTCAACAGATTTTACCCCCAAGCCATAAGACTCCTGTTTTTTAATCAAATGGCTACCCGGACTATTTGCATTGTCCCCCCTCCTCCCCCCCTCACTTTAACTATACCTACATGTACATATTACCTCAATTAGCCTGACCAACCGGGCACATTGACTCTGTACCGATACCACCTGTATATAGCCTCCAAATTGACTCTGTAACGGTACCACCTGCATATAGCCTCCACATTGACTCTGTACCGGTACCACCTGTATATAGTCTCCACATTGACTCTGTACCGGTACCACCTGCATATAGCCTCCACATTGACTCTGTACCGGTACCACCTGTATATAGTCTCCACATTGACTCTGTACCGGTACCACCTGTATATAGTCTCCACATTGACTCTGTACCGGTACCACCTGTATATAGTCTCCACACTGACTCTGTACTGGTACCCCCTGTATATAGTCTCCACATTGACTCTGTACCGATACCACCTGTATATAGCCTCCACATTGACTCTGTACTGGTACCACCTGCATATAGCCTCCACATTGACTCTGTACCGGTACCACCTGTATATAGTCTCCACATTGACTCTGTACCGATACCACCTGCATATAGCCTCCACATTGACTCTGTACCGGTACCCCCTGTATATAGCCTCCATATTGACTCTGTACCGTAACACCCTGTATATAGCCTCCACATTGACTCTGTACCGGTACCCCCTGTATATAGCCTCCACATTGACTCTGTACCGGTACCACCTGCATATAGCCTCCACATTGACTCTGTACCGATACCACCTGCATATAGCCTCCACATTGACTCTGTACCGGTACCACCTGTATATTGCCTCCACATTGACTCTGTACTGGTACCCCCTGTATATAGTCTCCACATTGACTCTGTACCGGTACCACCCGTATATAGCCTCCACATTGACTCTGTACCGGTACCCCCTGTATATAGCCTCCACATTGACTCTGTACCGGTACCCCCTGTATATAGCCTCCACATTGACTCTGTACTGGTACCCCTTGTATATAGTCTCCACATTGACTCTGTACCGGTACCACCTGCATATAGCCTCCACATTGACTCTGTACCGGTACCACCTGCATATAGGCTCCACATTGACTCTGTACCAGTACCCCCTGTATATAGGCTCCACATTGACTCTGTACCGGTACCCCCTGTATATAGTCTCCACATTGACTCTGTACCGGTACCACCCGTATATAGCCTCCACATTGACTCTGTACCGGTACCCCCTGTATATAGCCTCCACATTGACTCTGTACCGGTACCCCCTGTATATAGCCTCCACATTGACTCTGTACTGGTACCCCTTGTATATAGTCTCCACATTGACTCTGTACCGGTACCACCTGCATATAGCCTCCACATTGACTCTGTACCGGTACCACCTGCATATAGGCTCCACATTGACTCTGTACCAGTACCCCCTGTATATAGGCTCCACATTGACTCTGTACCGGTACCACCTGTAAATAGCCTCCACATTGACTCTGTACCGGTACCGCCTGCATATAGCCTCCACATTGACTCTGTACCGGTACCCTCTGTATATAGTCTCCACATTGACTCTGTACCGTAACACCCTGTATATAGCCTCCACATTGACTCTGTACCGGTACCACCTGTATACAGCCTCCACATTGACTCTGTACCAGTACCACCTGTATATAGCCACATTGACTCTGTACCGGTACCCCCTGTATATAGTCTCCACATTGACTCTGTACCGGTACCACCTGTATATAGTCTCCACGTTGACTCTGTACCGGTACCCCCTGTATATAGTCTCCACATTGACTCTGTACCGGTACCCCCTGTATATAGCCTCCACATTGACTCTGTACCGGTACCACCTGTATATAGTCTCCACATTGACTCTGTACCGGTACCACCTGTATATAGCCTCCACATTGACTCTGTACCGGTACCACCTGCATATAGCCTCCACATTGACTCTGTACCGGTACCACCTGTATATAGCCTCCACATTGACTCTGTACCGGTACCACCTGTATATAGCCTCCACATTGACTCTGTACCGGTACCACCTGCATATAGCCTCCACATTGACTCTGTACCGGTACCACCTGTATATAGTCTC